>NC_064614.1:425626429-425938485 GCF_023898315.1 Schistocerca nitens | reverse complement strand
CAGCATAATGAAGACAATTTTGTTTTATTTTCCACTGAATGGCCATAAATTCAGTGACTGCTGACTACTGAAAATACTTTTAAGTCACAACTGCATCTTTTTTTTTATTAAAAAACTGCCATTACCAGTTTACAGTTACTATCTTCACTGACTGCCAATTCCCCATTCTCATTATCCAATAATCAGTCTAAAGAAATTATCACGCATGTAAAATACAAAGTAGCTAAACAGTTCCATGGAGGTGCCAATGTCAGTTGTTGGTTCGCATATGTTCTGAGACATAAAAGGTAGAAGTTACAGCATCAAAATTTGCTCATGTCAGCTTATCCTTCCTTTTAAGGTGCATACTTTTTCGACAATCAAGTGTCACAATAACATTGCCAACAACAAATGATACAGAAACAAACAATCATGGGGGGAGGGGGGATGAGCGAGAGAGAGAACTAAAGCATTCAATACCAATTAAATAGATTGTAACCTTACAAGATGGTCTTATAAGTTTTTGGGTTCAGAGGTCAGAGAAAGGCAATGGTGTAGCATCGTCATGGCTCGTAAAGCACTGTGACATTCAAACCAATCTTTTACATGATGACCGCTTAACCCAAAAGTAGGCTTAACCCAATACTAGCAGTCGGTTATGAACGAAACTGGAAGACAGTTATTCGAAATGTGTACTTTGTGAAAATGGATTCAATACACCAGTATTTCATGGAGAAAACTATGGAAACTGGGAATGGTGAATGGAAATACCATACAATGGCTTCAAGGACAAAAAAGAGAATAGACAATGAGGATACTGCGGAAGAGGAAAATCTGGCCATGTTGAACTACATTTATGTAACAATATGGAACAAGCACCTGGAATTCTTGAGTGATAAGAAAACTGCAGCTGTGATAATGAAAAAGTTTGACAAATTAGACGCTGAGGCATGGGTTTCCAAATTTTTTTAGAATGCTTCGAGAATCTTGGTATTTTGGTAGAGCAGTTTGTTTATTTGAAAATGAGAAAAACTTGTTTTATTTGGTGATTACTTCAGTCATAAGTTGTAAGTAATAACAGAGAAATAATGTTAAAATTTTAAAAATATTACAGAAATGTCAAAAATCGCCATGTTATTAATGTGTGTTTTTGGAGAGCACCTATTCACTTCCCACAGAACATCAGTGTTCCACAGAACACAGTTTGTGAAACCCTCACTAAAATTGGTTGGTCAGTTGGTTGGTTTAATGATAAAGGGACCAAACAGTGAGGTCATCAGTCCCTTCTACCTGGAACAGGCAAATCAAAAAAAACTACATGCCAAAGAAGGGACTGTGCGAAACACAGAGAAAGAAAACCGCAAGGTCTACTGAAGGTCAACAAAGCATAGAGAAAGGAATAAGGAAGAAAATGGGCACGTAATAATACTGAGTAGAGAGGCAATGGACGAATCAACTGGTAATTAGATAGTAGAGGCACAGAGCATTTTGTTAATAACGACAGTTATTGTTCTAAGTCCATAACTTCACAAGACCCTTGAATGCAAAAACTGTGGACAGTTGAGTTTTGCAAGCTACAAAAATGTAAATATATTTATCATTATTTTCCATTTTATAATGATATTTTTAATTGTAATGAAAAATGTATTTATTATTTCCGAGAGATGGACAGAAATTTGATTAACTATGCTAAAATAACAGAAAGCAGAGTCAAGATGGCGCCGGTAGAACAATGGGGTGACACTTCAGTCTCAGCTAAAAAGCAGTTTCCTAACAACTCATCATGTAAAGAATGCAAAACCGTGTGATTAAAGGCATCCTCTGTGCGAAATGTAACTTCTGGTTACACGAAAAGTGTGCGAATGTGAATCTCAGCCGGCCGGGGTGGCCGAGTGGTTCTAGGCGCTACAGTCTGGAACCGCGCGACCGCTACAATTGCAGGTTCGAATTCTGCCTCGGGCATCGGTGTGTGTGATATCCTTAGGTTAGTTATATTTAAATAGTTCTAAGTTATAGGGGACTGAGGACCTCAGAAGTTAAGTCCCATAGTGCTCAGAGCCATGTTTTTTTGTGTATCTCAAGTTCGTAAATGACGATATTAGGTGGTCATGCCGTGACTGTGTTACTGATGAATGTGAAGATTTTCTCAACAAGATAAATTCAAAAGACGAAATTTTCAAGTTACTGAATAGTGACATTGAGATTCTCAGAAAAGAAATTGTAATCTTTAAGCAAGAAAACGCGAAACTATTAAATAAATGTTTATGGATCTGTGGAAACAGTGAATCAGTGAAGGAAAATGGCAAAAAAACAGTCACACTCAAAGTGTTATAAGCTATATGCAGACTGAAAAAAGTGATGATAATGACTAAAATCGCGTAGAAAGAAATACAAAATGTGTCGAACCTAGAAAGAACTAGGAAGTGGGTTGTAGTAACGAGCAAAAGCAAAGGAAGGAAGCATCAAGAACTTGGCAAACAAAGCACCGGAAATGACTTCTCAATGATGGGTGATTCAGTAATTAAAATCGTTGAAGAGCCGAATACTAAAATTGACGTCCGCCCAGGAATAGGTATATCGTACATCAATTAAATTATCACCTCAAGAACATACAGACAATGAAACAAAATGCGTTCCCGGCGGTACATCGCAATGAAAACTACAGAGGTGTATTCATCCACATAGGGACGAACTCGCGAAACAGCAGTGAAGAAGAGATGGTAAACAAAGCAAGAAATCTAATCCGGACGGCGAAAAAAGTGTACCTAGCACCAAAGTTAATTATTAGTAGTATCCCGCACAGAAGATCTGTACGGTAAGTGATAAATACATAGAGAGGATAAACAATCGCATCAGTGAGCAGTGCAACAGACTTTGTGCCGTTTTCGTGGATTCTAATCAATTTGTCAGTGATAAATTCGTAGAGCAAGATGGACTGCATCTAAACAGGCTAGGGTCGGCAACAGTCAGTAATATGTATAGGCCTTGTGATATATGTAAGATCATACTTAGTAAGGGAAACTAGTATGCAGCGATGGGGATATAAAAATTGATAACTCAGTTGAAACGAAAATACACAAACAGCGTTTCAAAACAGATGCCATTAGTAATATTAAAAAAAATAACAATATCTTCGTAATGCACTTGACATAAATGGGTTAAGTTCAAACTACACAAATGGCAGAGAAACAAAACTTAACGAAATGCAAATAATTTTGTCAGAAATACCAAATATCATGGTTGTACGTTTGAATGAACACTGGCTTACAAAGGATAGTATCAAAATCTTAAGTAACCTTGATAATTTTTATGCTGCCAGCAGCTTTTGTAGGAGTAATTTAACTCAAGGAGGATCGTGCATACTTGTGGAAAGATCAATGGAATATAGAGCAAGACTATTTCGATGCCTTTAATGAATAATGTATGGTATATTTGAAAGCTGCTGCATAGAGTTAGAGCAAAATATTGTAATTTTATCTGTGTATAGAAGTCCAGGCACAGAAATAACGAAACATTTTTTGTCGAAATTCCAGTGTCTATTGCAAAAAACTTCAAAAAAACAAGAAAAAGATTCATAATAACTGCTGATTTCAACATAGATCTAGCCAGTAAGGCCCATAACTTAACAAAATTAATTGATATGATTCTAATATCGGGTTTCAGCGCTAATATCACTGAATTTACTCGAGTAAACGAAATGTCTTCAACATGTATAGATGATACTTTAACTAATTACACTTATAATCAGGCAAATAAATTTTGTTTAGATTTAGGACTTTCTCATCATTGCGCTCTCTTTATAGAGTTACCAAACACAATAGAACCTTGTTCGAAAAAAACCTACACCAAACGCCAGTTCAACAAAGAAAATATGAAATTATTCTATCATAGATTAAACAAGATGGAGTGGAGTATAGGTCATAGTATTTCATGCTCTGAAAATTCTTGGAAAACATCCTACACGTTTTTAATCCAACTTTGCTCCTTACAGTACATCATAAAAAAGTAGTAAATAAAGTAATGTGAATTACTGAAGGAATAAAAATCGCGAGTACAAGAAATGACGGTTACATAGGGAACTAAAACATAACGAAAGTCCTGATTTTGGTAGTAGGTTAGGTTAGGATGAGTCACTTCTTGCTACTCTGTAACCTGGAAAAGTAAGGAATTATGGGCACAGTATTAGAATGGTTTAAGTCATATCTAACCAACTGAAGACAAAGAGTGGTCATAAAATCAGAGGGAGGAACTTATACTTCAGAATGGAAAACAATTTCACATGGAATACCCCAAGGTTCTGTCATAGGTCCCATTCTGTTTTTGTTTTACATGAATGATCTGCCACTTATCATTGAGTGTCACTCAGTTTCATTTGCAGATGACACATCTTTAATCATTGAAAGTAACAGTACTGATCAAATTCCACAGACTGTATTAAATACTTTAGAATAATTAGATACCTGGTTTGATTCAAACAGGCTAAAATTAAACATGGAATAGACTCAGTTAATGCAGTTAAAAACAAAAAAAGTAGAATTAAATGATATTCACATCAGTCCCAGAAACCAGGATTTGCAGGAAGTTAGCTATGTGAAATTCCTAGGAATGCAACTAGATAAAAATCTATCACAGAGATCACATATACAGTAACTTGCAAATAAATTACATAGCCGCCTAGCATTTGCAATGAGAATATTGTACAATGCTACCAGTATGGGTATAAGAAAAGGAGTATATCACAGCTACTTTGAGTCAGTATTAAGGTATGGAATTCTATTTGTGGGTAACTCAAGCCATATGTGCTCAATACTAAAACTTCAGGCAGCCATCATTAGAAATATGCACAGTGTAGGGTGAAGAAAATCATGCCACCGACTCCTAAAAAATCTAAGTACATTAAGTGTTCCCTCACTATACACATATGATCTAATTATCTTTGTACACAGTAACCCTGATTTATTTGCAGAAAATCATTTTCAACTTGATTACAATGCCAGAAATCAAAATAATTTTATGCTGCCCACGTATCATTTAAAACTTTATGCTCAAACTCCACATTATATGAGTATGAACATTTATAACAAAGTGAAAGGAAGAGAATTTCTCAACATAAATTTAGAAACACTGAAAAAATCCTTATATGAGTAACTAGTGCAGAAATGTTACTATTCAGTAGAAGAAATCATAAATGACAACCTGAAAATTTGAGCAGGAGAGAACAAATATTTAGGACTGTTAATCTCAAAAGTTTGTTACTTTTGAAGAAAAATTATTGATTGCTTAATTAAGTAATTATTCAGTGCTGTATATTATATTACTGGTATTATAAGGAAATCAGTAAACCAGTTTTTGTGTTTTGACGAATCTCCTGTTCTTTAAGTCAATGGCCTGAAATTGTAAGTATAAACTTCTACTTCTACTACTGTATGACAAATAGAATTTATAAGAAAGATATTGATGTAAATAGTGTGAGAAGTAAGAATAGTATGTCAGTAAAGGGGGAGAGGTGTCATACACTTGGATGTGTAAATTTTGATGATCTGAGTACACTGAGTAAGCATCAGTTAGTAAATGGATTGCCAACAAATTTAGAATCAGAGTTTATGATGTGTAAAGTTTGTACTGAAAATAGAATACACAATTTATCTTTTGAAAGCAATAGAAGCATTATGTATTATTCATACTGAGTTGAATAGGCCTCAATCAACTCACAGTTTGCATGGGGAAAGATACTTTCTCACTTTTGTTGATGAATGCTGGAGTCTACACTATCAAATCTAAAAATCAAGTTTATGATTGTTTTGTGAAATATGTTAATTAAATTGACGATTTAACTGGTAAAACTATTAAGAAATTGATATGTAACAAGAGGAATATTTAAATTGAGATGTATATGAATTTACAAAATACAAAGGAATCGTTTTAAATTCTTGTCCTCCCTAAATACATAAAATAAATGGTATAGTTGAAAGACACAACAGGTCAGTTATGGAGATCTGAAGATGCCAGTTAGCCGAAGCAAGAGTAGATAAGAGATTTTGGCCTGTAGTAATTTGTGCAGCTGCCTATCTTAAAAACAGAACTTTAGCTAATATAATTGAAAAGAAAACTCTTTAGCAGATATTGTTTGGAAAAAAAACCTAATGTTAACAATTTAAAGTAGAATGGGATCATAAAGCAGACTTTGTAATTTTAATAGGCTACAGTGAAGTTGAATACAGAATATTGATCATTGTGAGACATGTTATATTGTGGAAGATGACATCAGGTTTACTGATCTAAAGGACTCAAATTTAGGGACTGAACATTTTACTGATTCTGAGTGCTAAAGCACAGACAATGAACCTGTAAATGAGCCAATGGAAAGAAAGTTAATAGAAATTAGTGCATCTGTAGAAAGATGGGTGCGCAAAGCTTACTGCAAGTACCACTGTCATACCTTACCAGTAGATCTTGCCGAGAACCTGAGAAAATTCTGGTCCTATGTAAAATTACTAAGTGGCTCTAAGGCTTCTATCCAGTTACTCCAGAAGATAGCAAAAGTGAAGCTGAAGTTTTAAATTTTGTATTTAAGAAATGGTTCACACAGGGGAGTCATATAAACATGCCATAATTTGACTACCACACAGACTCGTGTATGGAGGATATAGTAATAAGCATCGTTCGTGTAAAAAAGCATCTGAAAGAGTTGAAAGCAAGTAGGTCACAGGTTCTGATGGTATCCAATTCAGTGTTTACTCTACAGCATTGGGCCCCTTACTTAGCTTGCATTCAACTTGAGTCTCTCACCCAGTGCAAAGTCTCAAGCAACTGGAAAAAAGCACAGGTGACTCCTGTATATCAATTGGGTAAAAGACGGACCTGCAAAATTACAGACCAAAATCTCTAACATTAGTCTGCTGCAGCGTCCTTGAACATATTCTCAGTTCAGACATAATAAATTTCCTTGGGACAGAAAAACTCATGTACACAAATCAGCACAGTTTCATAAAGCATCGCTCTTGTGAAACTGAGCTTGCCCTTTTTTCACATGATACACTGCAAACTATGGATGTAGGTCTACAGGCAGGTGACATATTTACAGATTTATGAAAAGCCTTTGACACGATGCCACACTGCAGGCTGTTAACGAAGATACAAGCTATTCAACAGGTTCCCAGATATCTGTGTGGCTCAAAGATTTCTTAAGCAATAGAAACCAGTATGTTGTCCTCGATGGCAAGTGTTCATCAGGGGCAACGTTATCGTCAGGAGTGCCCAGGGAAGTGTGATAGCACTGCTATTGTTTTCTATGCATATAAACAATCTGGTGGAGCGGACAGGGCAGGCACCATTGTGCGGTTGTTTGCTGATGATGCTGCGATGTACGAGAGGGTTTTGACGTTAAGTGACTGCAGGGAGATACAACATGACTTAGACAAAATTCCTAGTTGATGTGAGGAATGGCAGCTAGCTCTAAACGTAGAAAAATGTAAGTTGAAGGAGATGAGTAGGAAAAATAAATCCATAATGTTTGGATACAGCATTAGTAGTTTCATGCTTGACACAAACACTTTGTTTAAATATCTAGCAAAGCAATATGAAATGGAATGAGAATATAAGAACTGTAGTAGGGAGGCGAATATCAATTTTGGTTTATTGGGAAGATTTTGAAAAAAGCTATGTTTCATCTGTAAAGGAGATAGCATACAGGACATGAGTGCAACCCACTGTTGAGTACTGTTCGATTGTTTTGGATCTGTACGAGGTCAGATTAAAGGAAGATATTGAAGCAATTCGGAGCTAAGCCGCTAGATGTGTTACCAATGTGTTCAAACAACACATAAGTATTATGCAGATGCTTCAGGAATTCAAATAGGAATCACAGGACGGAAGATGACATTCTTTTCAAGGAGCACTATTGAGAAAATCTAGGGAGTTGGCATCTGAGACTGACTGAAGAGTGATGTTACTGCTACCAACATATATTTTATGTAACGAGCATGAGGGTACAATTACAAAGATTAGGGTTGATACAGTGGAACGGAAAAGGTAATGACTAGTAGTGGAACAGGGTACCATGTGCCATCTGCCATATGGTGGCTTGTGGAGTATATATGTACATATAGATGCAAAAAGAGCATCAAAGGGAGTTCAAGCAATCAGAAACAAGAGCCAGAATGTAAGCTGAGAAGGTCAACTACAGAATGTAAATTTCTCGATGGATTTAATGATTGTGTCATGGGTAACTTCATTTATGTAAACTTCTGTATTGCTGTTAGCGCAGAAAATTTTGAGGAGATGAAGAGTAGTAATGAGTCAAAAGTTTGGAAGCAAGCAATAGATAACAAAATGGAAAATTTAAATAAAAATAAAACTTGAGAATTGGTAATGAAATCAGTGAATGTAAAGTGGGTTTTTATAAGAATATCAGATAACACTTGTAAGGAGCTTTCTACAAAAGAAATTGTCACTGATATTTATTCACCAGTTGCTATGATACAAACACTAAAACTTTTGTTGTCATATAGCGGCAAAATGGGCTCAATTGTAGAACAAATGGATTTACAGACTGCGTTTCTAAATTTTAAAATTTTCACAGAAATTTATTTAAAGCAACCTCCAGGATATGAGAATGGAGCAAGAAAATTTTGTAAGTTATTGAAAGCATTATACAGTTTGAGAGAATGTTCTAACTCATGGTACGATTGTTAAATGATTCCTTCTAAAAACTATAGGATTTAAGAGAAGTAAATACGGTTATTGTCTTTATGAATTGATGATTGCAAATTATGTAGTCTATATACTTGTGTTCAATGGTGATTTGCTAAGTTATAGTAAAAGTAAAGGGAAAATACTAGAACACAAGAAACTGTTATCCAAGCAATTTCAAATGAAAGACTCAGTTGAAGTAACGAATTATCCTGGAATAAATACTGACCATAATTACACAAATAAGGTAATATTAGGAAACTTATTTCGAATTAGGCTAAGAAAAATCAGATTGAATATTCGAAATTGTACAGTACACCAAAAGAAGTTAATTTCAAATTAGAACCAGCACAAGATGCAAGTCATGATGCAGGGTGACAATTACTGAACTATACAAAAAAGAAAATAAGAAAAACCTAAATTATTTACAAACTCTTCATTCAACATGTGAACATTACTACAGATATTTGGATTTAAGTTACAACATGTTTGATATGCCTACCATCATTGGCAATGATGTGGTGCAGACAAATAGTAAAAATCTGCATGGCCCACTGAAGTGTCAGAACATTGATGCTGTTGATGACCTCCTGAATGGTTGTTTTCAGTTCATCAGTGGTTTTGGGGTTACTGGTGTACACCTTGTCTGATATGTGTTTGGATCCGAAGAATTTGGTGCCCAACCAAGGCACATGTCAGTGGCCTCTGGGTCAGAATGCAGTCTTGTCAAAACCAGGGTCACTTTGGATAACGGGAATGAAGTCATTCTCCAAGATCTTCATGTACCATCTAGTAGTCACTGTGCCATCAAGGAAGATCACACTGATTATTCTGTGACAGGACATTTCACACCACACAGTAATCTGTTGAGGATGAAGAGATTTCTTGATCATGAAATGCAGATTCTCAGTCCCCCAAAAGTGCCAATTTTGCTTACTGACAAACCCATCCAAATGAAAATGGGCTTAATTGCTAAAACAAACCATACTAATTCCCATCATGCCACATGGCCAACAATGCAATTTGAACATCCTAACACAAACTGTTCAGAAGTTATGGCATTTTATTTCATATAGTTCAATAATTGTCACACTATATTAAATATGGTAACTTGATATTCACTCTACTGTGTATTAACTAAGGAACATGAGCAGATATAAGTTACAATGTAAACTATTTGAGTAGATTTCAAAACTGTTA
Source organism: Schistocerca nitens (assembly GCF_023898315.1). Classification (NCBI taxonomy): domain Eukaryota; kingdom Metazoa; phylum Arthropoda; class Insecta; order Orthoptera; family Acrididae; genus Schistocerca; species Schistocerca nitens. The sequence goes on along the minus strand of NC_064614.1, from coordinate 425,928,615 downwards.
CATTTATGCTCACCTTAAATATGTTTTGCAAATACTGAAATATATGGAGAATTTGATCTCTTATATATTTTTTTTCTTTTTTTGCCGATGCAGATTGGGCAGGTGATTGTGTAGCTCATAACTCTAGATCAGGTTATGTAACTAGATTACTTGGAAATGTTATAGTTTAGAAATCTAAGAAACAAGGAAGTGTTATAAAATATTCTAGTTTTGCTGACTATGCAGCATTGTCATAAACCATCACTGAGATTCAATTAATTCTGAGTATTTTGAATATTTTTGGTGCCAAGTCTGATGAGCCAGTTAAAACATATGAAGACAACTAATGGGCACTCAGTGTTGCTGGATATGCTAACTTTACACTAAATTCAAGTGCACTGAAGTACACTACTGATTTATGGATGAATGTTACGTGAACGTAATTACAATTATTTGTAAAATAGACCCAGAAAACGATATAGCAGACATTTTTACCAAATCATTGAGGAAGAATAAATTTGTTAAATTTTGAGAAATGTTGAAAGTAATGTGACTGTGATATGCATGTAAGAAGGTGTGCTGGAATGTGGTACATTTAAACTGACAGAGGGCTCTCAGTAATGAGTGTATGTGTATGTACAATGGTCAGTCAGTTCTGTGTTATGTATGCATTCACAGTGTAAAGAGGTCTGATCATTGTATTTGACTTTTCAGTAGTAAATATTCTTAACAATTACATTCACTGAATTAATCAATCTGTACAATTAAACATTGTAAAGATAATTTGTCATTTGAAAGCTAATTAGTTTTTGTAATGAATAACTAAGCTGTATATGTAAGGGAAGAGTTTCCATTACACTTAATCAGTTGCAGTTAAAAAAAATATCATTCTCACTTGTGACTGAAATTCATTTATTTTTGTAAACATTAACCCTATTGCAATTAGTAATTGGCGAATTAACACTTCTAGAAGTGGCGACTATAGACTGACAGTTTCAATTGACAAGTGTCCTGACGGACAAAAAAGACTGTTCTAAGATTCTTCTAAACAGCTCTCAAGTAAATTAGAATATTATGGTGTCATCAGCAATGCTACAAAATGGTTTTGAGTCATACCAAACTAACAGAAACAAAGGGTGTCGCTGTGAAATGCCTGTGTAGTAAGCAGTCAGTCTTCATCTAACTGGGAATTAACTACATGTGGTGTTCCTCTAGGCTCCATCTTGTTTATATTAATGACCTCCCACCTGTTACATTGCCAGATGCAAAGTTTGTTTTGTTTACAGACAATACAAACATTGGAAAAAGTTAGTCAAGTACAGATTTAGAAATAGCTGCTAATCAAATTTTCACTGACATTAATATATGGTTTAAAGGTAATTCACTGTCATTAAACTTTGAAATGACCCACTATATGCAGTTCATAACCCGTAAGAGATTTCTTTCCAGCACGTGTGTAATATATGAAGACATGCAGATTGAAAAGGTTAATACTATTAAATTTCTGGGATTACAACTCGATAATAAATTCAGTTTGGAAGGGTATACCATAGAATTGCTGAAGTGCCTGTATTTGCAGTGGGAATGATGTCAATTGTAAGATATAAATATTATGTCATACTGGATCATATTGTGGAAAAACTCATCAAACCAAGCAAAAGTTTTTAGGGTGCAAAAGCATATAATAAGAATCATTTGTGGTGTAAATTCAAAAACATCATGTAGAAATCTGTTCAAGGAACTTTGTATTCTAACCACTGCTTCTCAATATATTTATTCCTTAATGAAATTTGTTGCAAGTAATATATCTCTATTTCCAACCAACAGCTCAACACATAGTATCAATATTAGAAATAATAACAATCTACATAAAGACCTAAAATCACTTAACTGGGTCCCAACAATAAACACACATTTTCAATAAATTGGCAGCAACCATTAAAAACTTGGTTTCACATAAAGCACGGTTTAAACAGAATTTGAAAGACTTTTTGATAGCCAAGTCCTTTTACTCTGTAGATGAATATCTTAACATGGACTGTTAGACCAGCTTAAATAAAAATGTCTGTTAGATTTCAGTTTTGCTAGCAATTGGCAACAACAGTCAAGATTAGGTATTCTGTGTATGATAAATTTATTAAAAGTACATAACAATGTTTCAGTCTGTCTGTGTATTATTTCTGTAAATATTAGCAGTTCCAGTTTACTGTAATGTATTCACTTATTTTGACCATCTCCTGACAAATGATCAAGGTAATAAGTATTATGTTCAAATATTTTATGTTATACTTTCTGACATCTTCCTCAGCCAAGAGAATCATCTCATTTTTGGGTTTATGGAACGAAAACTGAATCTAATCTAATCTAAAACTTACTGTAGCTGACATGATGGAAGCTAGGCCAGCTGGAGTAGTCTGTTTAAACTTTATAGGCAATTTTACAAACAAAAATTGAGGAACAGTGCCTCAAGTGAATACATATTCCTTTGAATCTGAACTGCATAACTTCTTGTTTAGAAATATTTTTTATAAGCAGACATAAGAAATAAAATTATGATTATATATTCAAGAAATGTATTCTTCTCTTTACAATTTCTGTAATGGAACTTGAAGACTAGACTAAAGAGTAAGCTTTAAGTACAATGCATTTAGTGCACAAAAGAATCAAGTCCAAAATTTTACATCTCCAGTCAGTGAGGCATGTAATACCAGTTAAATTTACCCTTCTTCAATATGAGAATATATTATACAAAATATATTATATCATTCGTGCATTTTAAAATGATGTTAACTTGTTCTTGTAGTTAATTATTCAGCAAAAATATTATGTCTACTTTTCTCAGAACTTTGTTATTTTGCCTTGATTCCCTTGTGCTCTGAATGTCTCATATCTGTAATTACTTTGTGCTCTGAACGTCCCATATCTGTAATTACTTCATACTGTTTGACACAGAACCCTAAGACCTCAGGTTATTACACAAATTCATTATCCTATGAGCTGTTTAACATTTTAAACCGACATTAAAACCTACAGTTTAACGTGAGCTCCGAACCATGGTACGACTCGGCATTTTTACATTACCTGACATAGCCAAGATGACAGAAGACGTAAAGGTCAGATAACATCCTAGGAACGACAGGGGATCAAACCCGTGATCATCGCATCTATAGTCCGGCACTTTACTACTGAGCCATCGGGAAGCGCGTATGTCAGGAGAGAGAGAGACAGCAGGTAGCGGTAGCGGCGTACCTTAGCGATGTGTGGGTCACGGCTGGCCACGGTGACGACGCCCCAGCGCCGGTCGGCATCACTGAGGTCGCTGCTGTTGAAGTCTACCCACGTGCTGGAGTCGGAGGGCAGCTGCCCGACCAGCTCCGGGAAGAACTGCACCTGCCAGTCCCAGTCCCAGCCTGAGTCTGAGGCGTCTGGGGACTGGCCGGCCGCCAGGCAGCCCGCCCACGCCAGCAACAGCGGCAGCCAGCTGTGGGGCAAGCGTCACACACTGTAATGAGGCAGCCAGTGTTGTGAATAGCCAAATATACCACAACAGTCTTTTACGATTAACAAGATAAAAGATTTCGTAAATTTATGCAATATCAGTTGCTTTGTTACTTTTGCAGATTATGTTATTCAATACGATATCAGCAATAATTATAAATTTCAGTAGAATGTATAATTTGCAAGCAAGATTTCGAAAACTACATTGTGTACTAAATGTGAACATTCATGTTTTCACTGCTCACGAATTTTTCGATAAAAGCTAACTACTCAGTTCAGATATACACTACTGGTCATTAAAATTGCTACACCACGACGATGACGTGCTACAGACGCGAAATTTAACCGACAGGAAGAAGATGCTGTGATATGCAAATGATTAGCTTTTCAGAGCACTCACACAAGGTTGGTGCCGGTGGCGACACCTACAACGTAATGACATGAGGAAAGTTTCCAACCGATTTCTCATACACAAACAGCAGTTGCCTGGTGAAACGTTGTTGTGATGCCTCGTGTAAGGAGGAGAAATGCGTACCACCACGTTTCCGACTTTGATAAAGGTCGGATTGTAGCCCATCGCGATTACGGATTATCGTATCGCGACAATGCTGCTCGCGTTGGTCGAGATCCAATGACTGTTAGCAGAATATGGAATCGGTGGTTTCAGGAGGGTAATACGGAACGCCGTGCTGAATCCCAACGGCCTCGTATCACTAGCACTCGAGATGACAGGCATCTTATCCGCATGGCTGTAACGGATCGTGCAGCCACGTCTCGATCACTGAGTCAACAGATGGGGACGTTTGCAAGACAACAATCAACTACATGAACAGTTTGACGACGTTTGCAGCAGCATGACTGCGGTTACCCTTGACGCTGCATCACAGACAGGAGCGCTTGCGATGGTGTACTCAACGACGAACCTGGGTGCACGAATGGCAAAACGTCATTTTTTCGGATGAATCCAGGTTCAGTTTACAGTATCATGGTGGTCGCGACATCGCGGTGAACGCACATTGGAAGCGTGTATTCGTCATAGCCATACTGGCGTATCACCCGGCATGGTGGTATGGGGTGCCATTGGATACACGTCTCTTCACCTCTTGTTCGGATTGACGGTACTTTGAACAGTGGACGTTACATTTCAGATGTGTTACGACCCGTGGCTCTACCCTTCATTCGATCCCTGCGAAACCCTACATTTCAGCAGGATAATGCACGACCGCATGTTGCAGGTCCTGTATGGGCCTTTCTGGATACAGAAAATGTTCGACTGCTGCCCTGGCCAGCACATTCTCCAGATCTCTCAACAATTGAAAACGTCTGGTCAATGGTGGCCGAGCAACTGGCTCGTCACAATATGCCAGTCACTACTCTTGATGAACTGTGGTATCGTGTTGAAGCTGCACGGCCAGCTGTACCTGTACACGCCATACAAGCTCTGTTTGACTCAATGGCCAGGCGTATCAAGGCCGTTATTACAGCCAGAGGTGGTTGTTCCGGGTACTGATTTCTCAGGATCTATGCACCCAAATTGCGTGACAATGTAATCACATGTCAGTTCTAGTATAATATATTTGTCCAATGAATACCCGTTTATCATCTGCATTTCTTCTTGGTGTAGCAATTTTAATGGCCAGTAGTGTATCTTATAACAGGAAACCGTGTCATTGATAGGAATAAAATACAAAAATTAATTTATAAATTAGTAAAACTTTAGTAATACACATTGTTCAACATAAAGTAAACATCAGACAGAAACAAAACGTATCAACAACATTGCAGACGCATTTGTGAGAAAATGATGTACATGAGATGATTCAGATCACCGATGTGTAGTTGTAAATGCATTTATTTCGTAAAAACAACAATATACCTCATTTAGTTGCCGGCTATATAAGCATGAGCTGTGAAGGTAGCTGTATTACCTAAGTTCTGTATTACATTTAGGCCTATAAACATATGACCAATTCAACTGTTATATTCCAGTGTGTAAAAATTTATCAGTTTTATTTGAAATTGTAATGTCAAGATACGAGGAAAGTGCTTAAACTTAAGAAGCTCAAGTGAAAAAGTGTGTTTTACATCATTCATTCATTCACAGAAATCAACTCCTGATATTTCACACCACTAATTACCCAGGCCAGCGATTAGCTGTTGGACACCTCCGTTTTGTGGAGAACAAACTAAAATAGATAGTCAATATCGCAATGTCAATTAAAAATTTACGCCACATACACTCGCTAAAAAAGTTTTGTCACTTTAAGTATAATTTATATTTTGCATTTGGCTACTGAAACCCCGATTGTTGCTGTAGGCCATTTTCACAACACTCACAACGTAATGCAAAACAGTTATCATTCGTATCGGCCCAACAAAAATTAAACGGAACGAAATGTGGTTCTACACGGCTGTGGGCTCGAAAGACGGTCGTCAAATGTATTAGTCGTGTGAAAATATACCGTATGTCACTTGAGAGTTTACACTGAGATAACAAAATTCACGAGACACCTCCTAATATGGTGTCGGAAGTGCTTTTGCCCAGCGTAGTGCAGCAACTCAACGTGGGACTCATCAAGTCACTGGAAGTCCCCAGCAGAAATAATGCGCCATGACGCCTCTACAACCATCCATAATTGCAAAAGTGTTGGCGGCACAGGATTTTGTGCACGAACTGACCTCTCGAGTGTGTCCCATAAATGTTCAATGGGGTTCATTTCGGGTGATCTGGGTGGTCAAATCATTCGCTCGAACTGTCCAGAATGCTCTTCAAACCAATCGCAAACAATTGTGGCCCCATGAAATGGCACATTTTCGTCCATAATAATTCCATTGTCGTTTGGGAATATGAATGGCTGCAAATGGCCCCGAAATAGCCGGACATAACCATTTCCAGTGAACGATCGTTTCAGTGGATCAGAGAACACAGTCCGTGCTGTGTAAACACAGCCCACACAATTATGGAGCCACCAGGTTGCACAGCGCCTTGTTGACAACTTGGGTCCTTGGTTTCATGTGATCTGCGCCAGATCTGAACCATACAATCCACTCTTACCAGTTGAAATCGGGAATCAGCTGATCAGGCCACGGTTTTCCAGTCATCTAGTGTCCAACCGACATGGTCACGAGCCCAGGAGAGGCGTTGAAGGCGACGTCAGACCATTAGCAAAAAGCTCTCGCATCGGTCGTCTGCTGTCATAGCCGATGAACGCCAAATTTCGCCGGCCTGTGCTAACGGATACGTTCGTCGTACGTCCCACATTGACTGTTGCGGTTATTTCACGCAGCGCTGCTCGTTGGTTAGTACTGTCAACTCTACGCAAACGCCGCTGCTCTATGTCGTTAAGTGAAGGCCATCGGCCACTGCGTTATCCGTGGTGAGAGGTAATACCTCAATCTGATGTTCTCGGCACACTCTTAACACTGTGGATCGCAGAATATTGAATCAACTAATGGAATGTCCTATGTGTCTAGCTCCAACTACCACTTTGCGTTCAAAGTCTGTTAACTCTTATCGTGTGGCCATAATCACATCGGAAACATTTTCGCATGACTCACTTGAGTACAAATGACAGCTCCACCAATGCACTGCTCTTCTATAACTTGTATGCGCAATTTTACCGTTGTCTGTATACGCGCATGCTGCTATCCCATGACCTTCGTCACCTCAGTGTATACTATACAGGGTGGTCCATTGGTCGTGACCGGGCCAAATATTACACAAAATAAGCGTCAAACGAAAAAGCTACAAAGAACAAAACTTGTCTAGCTTGAAGGGGGAAACCAGATGGCGCTATGGTTGACCCGCTAGATGGCGCTGCCATAGGTCAAACGGATATCAACTGCGTTTTTTTTAATAGGAACCCCCATTTTTTATTACATATTCGTGTAGTACGTAAAGAAATATGAATGTTTTAGTTGGACCACTTTTTTCGCTTTGTGATAGAGGCGCTGTAGTAGTCACAAACGTATAAGTACGTGGTATCACGTAACATTCCGCCAGTGCGGACAATATTTGCTTCGTGATACATTACCCTCATGTCTTCCATTCCACCGTCCTCATCGTTTCATTCCCTATCGCTTCGCAACGTTATGCCTAGATATTTAATCGACGTGATTGTCAAACAGTACACTACCAATGCTCTATCTGAACGTTACGGGATATCTTTTCCTATTCACCTGCATTAACTTACATTATTCTACATTTAGAGCAAGCCGCTTACTCATCGCACCAACTAGGAATTTTGCCTACATCATCCTGTAGCCTCCCCAGTAGTCACTCAACGTCGTCATTCTCCCGCACACCACAGCAAACAGCCGCAGATTGCTGTCACCCTGTCTTGTCACAAGACTGAACACCTTGCTATGTGCAGTGCATTTTAGAAGATATTTCATATATATATATATATATATATATATATATATATATATATATATATATATATATATATATATAAGCGTGTCTTACTAAGGAGTGGAGAAAATCCGCAACAATTATCACCGGTTTCGAGGGTTACTGAGAATCTTCGAATTTGTTTGTACAAATAAATGACATGTTTGCACGTAGTCTTCCACAGAAAGAGTCAGTTGACGTAAAAGGTTTCTCTGTATGGTATGGCGTCATATTGCAGCCTAACGTAACTGTCACTGGATAAAACGGACTCTGGCCGTGGCTCCTGTGGCCTACTTCTAGGCCTGCTGTTGTGCTGTCTTCCCGAGTAAAAGACAATGTTGAGTTGGATCCTGCGCAACTAATTCAAAACACACATACGAAGAGAAACCACTTACACGAGACCCATCGTAGTTTCACATGAAATAGTCGGTTTCAGGAGCGTACACAGTGTCCACTAAATTCGTAATGTGCAAAGAATAACATGACAGGCGGTGTAAAAGAGTGGATGGCTGAACATTGGTAGTGTTGCCCTCTGCACCAACATCTACATCCACACTCTGCGAATCATTGGGAAGTGTATGACAGAGGGTACTTCCCATTGTAGCTCGCATTAAGGCCGGTCCAGATGCAACTATCTGCGAGCGCAAATCACATTCACCGGAATTCTGACGTGGAAAACGTGTTAAAGTAGCTATTTGTTCAGCCTAGTGTTTCTGCCCTTCATTTGCAAGATGAATCCCAAAATGGCTGATAAGCACAAGTGCTTTAGAGCAGCGTTTCCCAAACTGTGTGCCGCAGAACACTGCTGTTCCAGTGCGAGCGAATGACTGCTCCGTGAGAAAGTATTAATAACATTTTGACAGTACTAAGTATTTTTTTAAATTTTATTATGATTTCTGTGCTATTGGTTATGATTTAAAATTGAAGTAATCATTGAATAAGTTTTTCCCATTTTTTAAAATTTGATTAACCTTCAAAATGAACTAGATGTTTGATATGGTTGGGAGCAGGATACAGGGGCTGCTGGAGTGGAAGGCTGAGCAAAAAATTGAGGATAGAATATAAAATTTAATTTATTACGCAAGAAAATTCATGCAAGGTACTGGTAACAACATATTGACATATAACTTGTTCAATTTAAATGTACATCAGCTGATTTAACATGAATCATCAACAAGTTATCTAACATCAAACAATCTGCAAATATGAGATTTAAACCTTTCCCAAAATTTTAATGCTCGTAAAATGTTATTACGAAACACGGAAAATTACCAAACTGGTCACTGTATTTAAGCCTTACATAACCTAATGGGCACAATGGCTTACAGGAAATAATATCACAGACGTATAGCAATATCTGCCCACTACAGCACTGTCTTACGTGACCTTGTGTGCCACAATGATTCACAGAACCAACTCATATAGTTAAATGGTAAATATTACCCACAATGGCGCTTGCGTTATAATCGTACGTAGCACACCGATTTACCAAGACAATGCAATTAATGCCAAGTACAGTCTGGTCCAGAATAACGAGTGCCCTACCGCTGATTAAACTACTCAGAATCAGTAATGAACTGTTTTACAAGGCAAGCACATTCAGTTCAGACAAATTAAGAAGCTAGTGCCTCCATTTGAAATTTACCACAGAAATCCATCAATAGTCGTAGGCCAGACGGTGATTCGAAAAGGACTGATAAACAAGTTACCGCACTGTTGGCGGTTGGCACTAAACCCCTGGCGTGTTGGCGTGTAATAGACGTGTGGGCCAGAAACCACCCCGCTGCAACAGGAGCCGTTAACAACAGTACCCACAGAACTCTTTCTAAAACCACACCGTGAAATGACGTCAAAGGGGTTTCCAAAGCAGTTTAACACTGAACAGTAGTGAGTAAGAGAAAAGGACAAAAAACAAACACACGGCACTTACAATTAGCCTTGAATTATTCCTAGCTGTGGTTAAGATTGAATTAATTTTAATCCAACAAGTAAACAATGGTGTCACAGTAGACTTAAACTTTACTTGACTAACATGACATAAGTTCAGTAACAAACTGAAATGCAATTTAAAGACACTCAAGTAAGGGTATTGTGAAACACTTCATCAACAATTTAAGCAAACACGCCCACATAGGCACACCAGTTCATATGTAAATCAACCAGGGCACAAGTCAGTATTTCGACATGCGGCGTGAGAATACTTACTGCTGAGCAGCGCAAGCCAGAACAAGACAGAAAGAAGTCTCGCTGTAACTCCACCAGATGAAGATGCACCAAACTAACAGCTCACCTTTAACAATATTAATCCAAATGTCGCTAATAAGGTAATGGCCAGAATAACACCAGCCCGTAGCCACAGCGTGAGGAAGGTTGAACTCGTAAACAGAACGAACGACAGCGAGTCACTGCAGCACCTCCAGTTCCGCTGCTCGGCCAGCCCCAATGCAACTGCCACACACGCACCACTTGCCGACGCGACTTCCGCGGTCTTCCGGCGTCGCTCCGCCCAGGCCCGCTCGTCTCTCCCTCTGCCCGAGACTCCCTTTCGGCTTCCCGCACGGAATCCCAGAGGGCGCACCAACCCGCGCACCGCAAAGCGAATCGAAAGAGATCGAACACACTACACCGGAACAATCAAATCGCAGGTGCACACGGCACAATGTTCCATCAGAGTACCAAGATTCTCAAAGTGTTCCGTCAGAAGAAAAGTTTGGGAGCCCCTACTCTAGAGAGTTCATTGCTGAATTAATTGAAAAAAAAAAAAGAACAAGAAGAAGCACCGACAATGGAAGGAGGAAACGAAAACAAACTTCACGGCTTGAAAGTGTATGTGATGTTATTTCAGTGATTACAACATCGATTCAAATTTACAAAAAACTTTTCAGTATGAGCTCACTTATCAACATATATTACCACTTATTCGGTTGAGAATGGTTTCATGAAGCTGTTGTATCCTCTCTTGAGGGAAGCTACCTAAAACTGTTGTAATTAGCCTTTGATATCCTGGATACTGGTACTGCGATGGAGCTTACGTCCCAGCTGGTACCACACACGTTCTACTGGGGACAAATCTGGCGGTCTTGTCGGCCACGGGAGTACAGTCTCATCCAGACAGTTCATAGACACACATGCCGCGAGTGAATGAGCATTTTCCTATTGAAAAATGGTACCGCAATACTATCACATCACAGATAACACATGAGGAGGCAGGATGTCAGTGACGTAACGTTGTGCTGTCACAGTTCCCTCAGTCACTACCAGACATCACCTGAAACCATACGTGATGGTTCCCCATAGCGTGACGCTAGGAGTAACACTGTTGTGCTTCAAATGGCTCTGACCACTATGGGACTTAACATCTATGGTGATCAGTCCCCTAGAACTTAGAACTACTTAAACCTAACTAACCTAAGGACATCACACAACACCCAGTCATCACGAGGCAGAGAAAATCCCTGACCGCGCCGGGAATCGAACCCGGGAACCCACTGTCGTGCCTCTTCGAAACGTTGGAAGAATGGGACTCTCCCCAGGTCGACGCCATATCCGTCGACGATGATCATCCGGGGTATTGCAGAACCACGATTCATCGCTGAACACATTGCGACGCCATTCGTCAGCAGTCCATGCTTCTCAGTCACGTGACCACTGCAAACGCAGTTGTTTGTGTAGTCGTGTTAACGATGGCCTACGCTCGGGTAGGCAACCCACCAGTCCCGCTGCTGCTCGGCTCTGAACAACGGTCCGTGATGACACAGAATGTTGCCGGGAGTTCGTTGCACGTTCTCGGATGACTGGCACAGATGTGAAGTGGCTACGATGTATATTACGTACGATATTGGGGATACTGTACGATTCGACCAGTCGGCCAAATGGAGATACAAAATGAGGTCCCATCCAAATTCTTATCAGGTGCTGACAACGCTGCTCCACATGAGTACGTGACATCTCGGTGTCCACTGTGATCGCTCCTTGTATACCCCATCACGCCTGTTAACAACACGAAACGCGAACAGCACTAATGCATTCTTATCGCTGTTGAACCGATCACATAGAACTGCCTCTCCAATCATTTACACACTCACCGATGGTGTGTACCTGTTCGAAGGGACATTGACAACCGACTATGTCATCTGTGTGCTTCACTTTTTCTCGTCAAGGAATGTGTGTAGTACACACATATGTTTGTGAGAATTTAAGACCAGCGATCGAATTAACAAAGCAGCTGCTTGCAATTCTTCAGTGGAGAAAATTAAAGCAATTAACCCCGTGGCAAACTCCGAAACTGCTATAAAAAAGATTCGTTGAGGACTGCTTACCACAAGTAGTTAGGCAAATTAACGAAATCTAATTGATCTGGCGCCGGGGACGATCAAATATATAACCCAAGTCTGTTGTATTTTGAACTTCAACCAATCAGGAAATACCGAGACCTAATAGGAACTGGGAAAGGCAATGTCAGGGAAAATGATATGCGAAGTGTTACGAACATCATTAGATATTTATACGTCTCCAAGGCCATTCGTAAACACGATAATTTCGCTAATCGTCGGGATAGCATTGTTAACTTGTGAAGTAAACTAATATGTTAAAACTGTTGTCGCTTAAAGGCTACTCTCTTGACCAATTAGATCGTTATTGTCATCTACGACACTTTTTACCACGTTTTTATTAGGTCGCTTTCTTGTATGTCTGCTAGCCTCTTCGGTACAAATTTTGCAATTGTTTTCAAACTAACTTTCCTATGAGCTAGACAGAAATTTAAACATAGCTCAGACCTCTATAACAGTGAAGTATTAACTTGTGCCCGCATCTCGTGGTCGTGCGGTAGCGTTCTCGCTTCCCAAGCCCGGGTTCCGGGGTTCGATTCCCGGCGGGGTCAGGGATTTTCTCTGCCTCGTGATGGCTGGGTGTTGTGTGCTGTCCTTAGGTTAGTTAGGTTTAAGTAGTTCTAAGTTCTAGGGGACTTATGACCACAGCAGTTGAGTCCCATAGTGCTCAGAGCCATTTGAACCATTTTATTAACTTGTTTTCTTGTTTGATGTATGGCAGAGGGTACTTCGTGTACCACGGCTATTTCCTCCTTTTGCTGTTCCAATAACAAATGGTTCGCGAGAAGAATGGCTCCTGGTAAGCCTCTACGTGAGTTTGAATCTCTCCAAATTTTCGCCTTCAACGCCTTTTAGCAAGAGATACGCAGCAGGAAGCTAAACAGTCAGGTGAAGAGAAAAAACAGAAATAAATCTGAAATTTACCACATGTTTCTCTTGTAATCTCATGAATATGCTCGAAATCTATCGAAAACTTGCACACACAAGACTAAAAATCAGAAAATAAGTATTTAAATAAAAATGAATTTTTTATAAAGCACGTTATTAAATAGGACTAAAAAGTATAAAATACTTTCGCCTAGTCCATACAGACTCCTAACCCCTGAAAATTTGTGATTGTGAATTTTTTTAGCTGTGAAAATAATTGTGAACTTTTAAAGTTCCTTACCATTATCCATTGCAATAGCCCCTCGTTTTTGTTTAAATCTTAGAAGTATTTTCATAGCTCTCAAAAATTCGCAATCACAGATTTTATCTGTATGGAGTTAGGAATCTGTATGGCACTAATAGTAATTATTTTATACTTTTTAGTCCGACTTAAAGCGTGGTATATTAAAATTTCATTTTATTTAAATAATTTTCTCCCGAAAATATTCTCTGCCGTTGAAATTTGTTTTGGACTGACTGATGACGGATCAGCAGCAGACAAACTGCCATAATGACGTACGAAGGTTGGGGTGATTTGTCGAATGCATAATTTGCGCAGAAATATGCTCAGCCATATCATTGCGTGTGGACCAGACTTTAGACCTTCTTCCTGTTCCATTCGTGTTCGAAGCGTCGGAAGAATGACTATTTAAATGCCTTTACGCACACTGTATCCGGTTTATTCTCGGCTTTCTCGGTCACTACTTGGGAACATTCGTGCTGTCCATGTTTGAATACGTTCAGTATCCCCTGTCACACCTGTTTGGCTTGGTAAAATATACTTGAGCAATATTTAAGAATGGGACGCACATGTGTTTTGTAAGCAATCTCATTTGTAGCCTGATTGTGCTTCAGATTAGGTGAAATTAGTGGCCAAACCATCAACAAGAACTCATGGCAATGTTCCTCATACTGCCGTAGCGCGATTCTGGCTTGTAACATGGGCAGTTATCCTGTTGGAAGATGCCATCGCCGTTAGGGAAGCGATGCATGTGGTTCGAAATAACGCTCACGTAGTCCACAGCTGTCATGAGGTCTCCGATTACTACCACAGAACCCTCAGAAGCCAGGTTAATGTCCCACACAGCATAACACTGCTCCACCGACCTGCATCCGTAGCGCGGTTCATGTTCCGGCCTGTCTTTCTCCTAGATTTACAAGAAACGTGGTTCACCCGACCAGGCGAAACGTTTCTATTGGCCCAAAGCCCAATTTCGATTATTCCGTGCGTACAGCTATCGTAACTGACAATGTAGTTAGGTCAACATGGTAACATGTAGGGGTCATCTGCTGTGGACACCATGTTCAACAAAAAGGGTTCAATGATGCGGTGCAAAACACGAGTGCCTGCACCAAAATGTTGCCGGATTTGCCACAAAGATCAACCTCCTCATTCCTCATCAGTCCATCTAGTTTTCAACATTCGTCTGTCGCACCACATCTCAAATGTTTCGATTCTCTTCCGTTCCGGTTTTCCTACAGCCCATGGTGCACTACGATACAATGCTGCACTCTAAACGTACATCTCCAAACGTACATTCTCAGAAATTTCTTCTTAAAATTAAGGCCTATGTTTGATACCAGTAGTCTTCTCTTGGCCAGGAATGCCCTTTTTACTTGGCTAGTCTACTTTTGATGTCCTCCTTGCTCCGTCCGTCATCGGTTTTTTGCTGCCTAGGTAGTAGAATTCCTTAACTTCATCTACTTCGTGATCATCAATCCTGATTTTAAGTTTATCGCTGTTCTCATTTCCGCTACTTGTCATTACTTTCGTCTTTCTTCGATTTACTCTCAATCGATATTGTGTAATTAGACTGTTCATTCCATTCAGCAGATCATGTAATTCTTCTTCACTTTCACTCAGGATAGCAATGTCATCAGCGAATCGTATCATTGATATCCTTCAATCTTGAATATTAATTCCACTCCTGAACCTCTCTTCTATTTCCGTCTTCGATGTACAGAAGAAACAGTAGGGCCGAAAGACTACGTCCCTGTCTCACCCCCTTTTTAATCCGAGCACTTCGCTCTTGATTGTCCACTCTTACTATTCCCTCTTGGCTCTCGTACATATTGTATCTTGCCCGTCTCTTCCTATGGCTTACCCCAATTTTTCTCAAAATTTCGAACGTCTTGCACAATTTTACACTGTCGAAAGCTTTTTGAAATTCGACAAACTATGTACGTGTCTTGATTTTTCTTTAGTATTGCTTCTGTTATCAACCGAAACGTCAGAATTTCTCTCTGGTGCCTTTACCTTTCCTAAAGCCTAAGTCGTCGTCTTCTAACACATCTAAATTTCCTTTATTTCATGTCTATGGTCACAAATTTTTTTGTCATCAGACTACCGGTTTCGGTCTATAATGACCTGTAGCAAAATATGGGAAAAACACATATACACTAGCGGATTGTCTACAGCTTAAAACAATAAAATAGACCATAATGAAAAGTATTACTGACAGACATGTGCATTTGTGCGTTTTAGAGGCATACCAGTTTTATAAAAACATGTCCTAATATACTGGAACCATAGTAGCATCGTCAAACGCTAAACACAAAATCAGCGCCATCACCGTCAAACATATATATAAGTGATAGCATGTACAAGAGTCATCTTGTCAGTATCACTATTGTTCAAAACACTCTGCAGTAGACACGAAATATTTGTGTTGCAAGTTCGGCAGATACAAGCAGTAAAGTCTGTAATGGGCTTGTAAGAGGCATTATAGTGATAAAAAGCAATGAAACAAAACATGACAAAAGTTAGATTGTTCAAAAAGAAAAAGTGAAGAGACAGTAAGTGAAATACGCTCAAGAGGCGTCAAGGACAATAAACAGCTTTCCGTGTACACAAACTCAGATAAAAATTACGAAACAAATAGCTAGAGAAGCCCGATGAATGAGAACAGACTGCGGCACGTAATCAGCGCCCTCTCTTGGCGCTAATGCGAGAACGCCGCAGAGGCGAGAAGTGGTTAGTGGAACGTGACCGCCAGAGGGCCCCTCCTACCCTGCGGCACGCGTTCCAAGAAAAGAATGATAAAACCCCGTACCAATGCATAAGCAAGATTATCTTTTTATTATATAAACAGAGAAGTAACTAGGAAACACTAGAGTAATGCGCAGAACGCAAGAAAACGAAGTAAATATGTAAGGCACTCTATTCTAGGTTAAAATATCTTAGATCATTGTCAAATAAAGCAAAGAAGGCATTGGGCACGAAACTGCTCTGTCAATTAAGCACTTTTGTCGGCTTTTGTTTTTGCTTTATAAATTTCAAGCTTTTCTAACAAATTAACAGCACGGCCTTTTTCTACCCTGTGGAGAATACGCATACTATTCTCAATGTTCCTTACAGAATGACCAGTTTCAGATAAATGCTGTCCCAATGCAGTTTTGTTCCGTGGCTGTGAATGCTTCTTAAACCTTACGACCGAGCGAGGTGGCGCAGCTGTCCCAATGCAGTTTTGTTCCGTGGCTGTGAATGCTTCTTAAACCTTACGACCGAGCGAGGTGGCGCAGTGGTTAGCACACTGGACTCGCATTCGGGAGGATGACGGTTCAATCCCGTCTCCAGCCATCCTGATTTAGGTTTTCCGTGATTTCCCTAAATCGTTTCAGGCAAATGCCGGGATGGTTCCTTTGAAAGGGCACGGCCGATTTCCTTCCCTAACCCGAGCTTGCGCTCCGTCTCTAATGACCTCGTTGTCGACGGGACGTTAAACAACACTAACCTAACCTAACCCCTAAACCTTACGTTAAAAAAGCGGCCCGTTTGACCAATATAATATTTGTCACTGTTACTGTAATCGATCCTGTATACTCCGGAGCCATCAGATTTGTCATACGTCCTATTCAAATTTTCTAAAACATTTTCCTATTTGCAGTGACATTTTGCCGTTAAATTTCATAGGAATGGTATTCGTTCATTCTTTACTGGTTTTATTGTCTGTTTGTTACACGTGTCTTTCAAAAAATGGTTCAAATGGCTCTGAGCACTATGGGACTTAACATCTGTGGTCATCGGTCCCTAGAACGTAGAACTACTTAAACCTAACTAAACCTAAGGACATCACGCACGTCCACGCCCGAGGCAGGATCCGAACCTGCGACCGTAGCGGTCACGCGGTTCCAGACTGAAGCGCCTAGAACCGCACGGCCACACAGGCCGGCTACGTGTCTTTAGCCTACTGTAAGGACGCGTGACGTAATTTACAGAAAAACCATTAGATACCGCGATCTGCTTTAAAACGCTGAGTTCTTCAAGGATTTCATTTGCGAGCAGAGGTAGGCGAAGGAGCTGGTGAATCATGGAGATGAAGAATATCGTCACTTCAGCGTATTTCAATTACTGTCTCTTCACTTTTTCCTTTTTAACAATCTAATGTTTATAATGTTTTATTTCACTGCTTTTTATTACTGAAATGCCTCTTGCACCTTATAAGCCCACTACAGACTGTACTGGTTGTATACCCCTTTGCTTTAAATCGTACAATTAATCATTGAAGAATACGTGTACTCCTACAGTAGCAACATCCGGCGAACTTGCAACACAAACGCTTTGTGGCTACTGTACGGCAGTTTGTTTTGAACGGTAGTGCTGCTGACAAGATGACTCTTGTATATACTGTTATTTATATATATTTGGCGATACTGGCGCTGATTTTGTGTTTAGCATTTGACGATGCCACTATGCCTCCTGTATATTAGGACATTTTTTTTTATAAAACATGTATGCCTCTTCATATTTAAAGCGCACAAATGCCCATGTCTGTCAGTAATACTTTTCATTATGGTCTATTTATTGTTTTTAGCTGTAGACAATCCGCTAATGTATTTGTGTTTTTCCAATAATTTGCTGCACATCAGATGGTCATTGTAGACCGAAACCGGTAGTCTGATGACAAAAAAATTGTGACCATAGACGTGAACAAAAGGAAATTTATTCTACATCTACATTTCGGGTCACTGTTCAATTCGCGACCATGCCGCAGTTGGTTATTCTAACACATCCTCAATTTTCTTTTCAATTCTTCTGTATATTATTCTTGTCAGCAACTTGGATGCATAAGCTGTTAAGCTAATTGGGCGATAATTCTCGCAGTTGTCAGTTCCTGCAGTCTTCGGAATTGTGTGTATGACATTTTTCCGAAAATCAGATGGTATGTCACCAGACACATACATTCTACACACCAACATTAACAGTCGTTTCGTTGCAGCTTCCCCCAGTGATTTTAGAATTTCTGATGGCATGTTATCTATCCCTTCTGACTTATTGGAACTTAAGTCCTCCAAAGCTCTTTTAAATTGTGATTCTAATACTGGATCCCCTATCTCTTCTAAATCGACTCCAGTTTCTTCTTCTATCACATCAGACAAATTTTCACCCTCATAGAGGCCTTTAATGTACTCTTTCGACCCATCCGCTCCGTCCTCCGCATTTAACAGTGGGATTCCCTTTGCACTCTTAACGTTACCATCCCTGCTTTTAATTTCACCAAAGATTGTTTTGATTTTGACTTTCCTAAATGCTGAGTCTGTCCTTCCGACAATCATTTCTTTTCCTATTCTTTTACATCTTCTGCACTTCTTGTTTATTTCATTCCTCAGCGACCTTTATTTCTGTAGTCCTGAATTTCCCTGAATATCTTTGTACTTTCTTCTTTCATCGATCAACTGAAGTATTTCTTTCGGTAACCTTGGTTCCTTCCCAGTTACCATCTTTGTACCTGGTTTTTCCCTCCAACTTATGTGACTGCCGTTTTTAGTTATGTCCATTCCTCTTCAACTATACTGCCTACTGAACTATTTCTTATTGCTGTGTCTGTTAGACAACTTCAAGCGTATTTCGTCATTCCTTAGTTTCCGTATCCCACTTCTTAAACTTACGCCTACTCATCACCACTAATACGTTGTGATCTGAGTCTATATCTGCTCCTGGGTACGCCTTACAATCTAGTAACTGATTTCGGAATCTCTGACTGACCATGATGTAATGTAACTGAAATTTTCCCGTATTTCACGGCCTTTTCCAAGTATACCTCCCTCTCTTGTGATTCTTGAACAGAGTATTCGCTATTACCAGCTGAAATTTATTACAGAACTCAATTAGTCTTTCTCCTCTCACATTCCTTGTCCCAAGCTCATATTCTCCTGTAACCTTTTCTTCTCCTTCCCCTACAATTGCATTACTGTCCCCCGTCACTATTTGAATTTCATCTTCTTCTGAATACTGTATTACCCTTTCAATATCCTCATATACTTTCTCTATCTGTTCATCTTCAGCTTGCTTCGTCGGCATGCGCACCTGAACTATAGTTGTCGGTGTTGGCTTGCTGTCGATTCTGATAAGAACAACCCTATCACTGAACTGGAAGATAAAAAATACGAAACATGGGATGCGCTGGCGAGGAAATGTGTGTTGCTTGAATCGGCGTGGCTTAGAGTTTCAGAAAATCGACGTTAGACATCAAGCAATGCGTCTTCTCAGTCTGCTGTCACTTAGAAGTAAGACGCCGTCCGCTCAACTGACGCCATTTTGTGTGCTGCAGTTTGCAAAGAGAGTCAGTGATTTCGGTCCAGTTTGCTTTTCGTCGGCGTTTTGGCATTGATCCGCCTGAACCTTAAAACATTATTCGTTGGTATCGTCAATTTGAAGAGACAGGATACTTGTGCATATTTAGGAGTCCTGTTCGACCTCGCACTTCTGATATAGTGGAAAGAATTCGGCAAATTTTTGAGCCGATTCCACGAAAGTCCAGTCGCCGAGCAAGCAGAGAACTGGCAATGCCTCGTACAACTGCCTGGCGACTGTTAAGGTGTCGTTTATTTTTTAAACTATGCAGACTACAATTAGCGCAAGTCCTTCGGTCTGGTGATAAACGGAAACGGATTGACTTCAGCAGTGCACTGCTAGAGGACATGGTATACATTTTTACCAAGGTTAATTTTTGGTGACATTTGGTGACATTTCACGTGAAAAAGTGTACAGTCCCTCTTTTTTGAGGAAACCACAGCGACTAGAATGAACTACCTTCTAATTCTGCAGAACTGGCTTTTACGACAACTTCAGGACGACTCTGATGACTTCATTTTCAACAGGATGGAGCCCCACCACACTAGCACAACAACATACTTTGGCTCCTCAATGACACTCTGCCTCAACGCTGGATAGGGTGCACGGGACCCCGGTACATTGCCCTGCATTCTAGGCCTCCAAGATCCCAAGAAATGACCCCATACGATTTTTTCTTGTGGAGATATGTGAAGGAAAGGGTGTTCATCTCCCCTTTACTTCGTGACATAGGAGAAGTGAAGATCAGAATAACAGCCGCATTAACTTCTGTAAAAGCAGATACATTGCGAAAAGTTTATGACGAACTAAACTATCATCTAGATGTTTTTCGTGCTGCTGCTGGTGCACACAAAGATAATTAGTGATGGCATAGCTAAAACTTTAAGTTTTAGTATTTTGCTATCAATCCCATGTTTATAGCGTGTTTTTATCGATAAATAAGGAGTTTTGAAATCAGATCATTCTTTTTGAAACAACAGCATCTTAAGTGTCCGGGACTTGGATAACACAAAATAATAAAAATAATAATATAATTATGCCAGGCACTGCTAAATTTTCTGTTGAATGGCTCATAAGATCCAGAATTTCGCTGTCTTAACGGCCTTATAACTTGCTGCATATATAGAGGTCTTCTGAGGAGCGAGTATCGGATAGGTTTCTGCAGACCTGGAAATCATGTGGGTCCAGCAGGTCACCAAACTCACAGAACTCAGCTTCAGTCATGATAACCCACTTACTGAGTTTGGTTTTGCATCGTGATACCCGTGTCCTCAATCGGTTTAGTGCATTCCATGTCAGTTACGGCAGCGGAAAGCACGCAGTAGGTTCCTCAGTGATATTCTCCCCCAACCCTTTCGCTTAATGAATTTCGCCTTGACTCTGTGTGGGGAATTCCAGGTGCTGATGGAATTGCCGATGCTGTCCTTTCCTTAGATACGACAGTAGCACGCGAGCAACCGACTGGCTTCGCTGTTTCTGAGGTGCTCGTCCCCATAAAAAAATGCCCTTCGTCACAGTCGCTTACGTCAGTGAATTTCCCAGTTCTGTTATTCAACAAAAGCTGGTAATAATAATAATAATAATAATGGTAGTAAATTAGTTGTTAGAAGTGTTACACACATTTGAATGGTTACAACTTTTAGAAATACAGTTTACTTTTATGTATGTATTAGTATTACTGTGCTAATAAAATCACTGATAATGAGGGTTTTCGAGGAAATTAGTTATATGAGTAAACTTTTGTTTCCTGTTGCCGTGTTTCGGTTAACATACGTTGTTATAATAACGTGAGTGTTATACGGTTATATATGACGATTACAGCCTTAACTAAAATACTGTCCTTGTGGTTAATTTAAGCTACAGAGTGGATCAGAGTATCCAGGTCTGAGACCTACTATCCTTTAATTGGTCGGAAGAGGGCCTTAACTAGTTGCTTATTAACGCTTTACGCTACAGAACGGATGTTTTTGCGTTCTGCAGGTGGTCTGCCTGTGTGGTGTATGTGTTGACTTGAGACTTTTGTCAGTCATTAGCGTCAGTTTCTCTGTGCATCAGATACCAGAGGAAGTCTTCATTTCAGATCAGTGCTGTTACTATTATATGTGTGTGGTTTCTGTTCTTTCAGATTTTTCCGAAAGAACAGGCACTACTCATATAACTGTAACACATACACCTTGACTGCATTTCATGACATCTTTAGTGTGGATGCATTCTATGTCCGACATCCACATCTATACTCTGAAAGCCACCGTGAGGTTCCTGGCAGTACCAGTTATCATGGTTTCTCCCAGTTCCATTCACGTATGGACTGCGGGAAGAATGATTGTCTAAATGCCTCTGTGCGTGTAGTACTTATTCTGACCTTGTCCTCACGATCACTGTGTGAGCCATACGTACGGTTTGAACTGTATTCCTAGACTCATCACTTAAAGCCAGTTCTTGAAACTTTGTTAACAGACTTTCTCGAGATAATTTATGTCGATCTTCAATAGTCTTCAAGTTCAGTTCCTTCAGTATCTCCGTGACACTCTGCTACAGATAAAAAAACCTGTGGCTATTCTTGCTGCCCTTCTCTGTATACGTTCAATATCTCCTGTAAGTCATCTTTGGTACGGGTCCCACACACTTGAGAAATATTCTAGAACTGGTCGCACGAGTGGCTTGTAAGCAGTCTCCATTGTAGACTGATTGCTCTACCCCTGTATTTACAAATGAACAGAAGTCTACCACCTGCTTTACGCACGATTGAGATTATGTGATCATTCCATTCCATATCCCTACAAAGTGTTACACCCAGGTATTTGTGTGGGTTGGCCGATTTCAGCAGCGACTCATTGATATTATAGTCATAGGATACTACGTTTTTTTCGTTTTGTGAAGTGCACAGTTTTACATTTCTGATCATTTAAAGAAAATAGTTATCTTTGCACCAATTTGAAATGTTATCGAGATGCTTGAATATTTACCCAGTTTCTTTATGACTGTACTTCATTACCATCTGAAAAAATCTCGGTTTACTGTTAATATTGTCTGCAAGGTCATTTATATACATCATAGACAGCAAAGATCCCAACACACTTCCCTGGGGCACACCTGAAGTTGCTCCTAATCTGACAATGACTCTCCATCCAAGATAACATGCTGCGCCATCTCTATCAAAAAGTCCTCAATCTCGTCACAAATTTCACTTGATACTTTTCACAATAAGCTTAGGTGCGGACTGAGTTAAATGCTTTTCGGAAATCAAGAAATACTGCATCTAAGTGACTGCCTTGACCAGATGTTTTCAGTATATGTGAGAAAAGTGCGAGATGGACCTGCGGGAATGATGCGAGATGCTGCGAGCAATGAGGGAAATGGACAGGAGGCGCTACAGAGGTGTGCGACAAGTTGGGAATTTGAGGTGGACGGGAAGCGAGCACGAATAGCCAAAGCTCTTAAGGCGACCGCTCGCGAAAAGCGGGAAATCCGGGTCCGACGTAATGTATTGGTTCGACAGTATGTGTGTGTGTGTGTGAGAGAGAGAGAGAGAGAGAGAGAGAGAGAGAGAGAGAGAGGGGGGGGGGAGATGGGAGAGAGATGCAGAGAAATATTACAGAGTGTAACATTTTCCTCATAGTTAAGGGTAAACTATTATTGGAGGGCTTCCTTGAAGAGTGCAGGTTTATGCACTGCAGCCTGTATACCAAATCTGGCGCTCCCGACTTCCACTTACTCCCACAGCTAAAGGAATTTGTGGCTGAAAACGTTTTGGGTCTAATGACGTTGTTATTGCAGAAGAAGTTTGGAAGAAATCTCCTTACTGAAAAAACGCGTGACAAACTGCACTGACGTAAAAGGGGTCTTCAATCAAAAACTAAATGTATTTATGACATAAAAGCAGTCTGTAATTCCATACCAAGTACTATCTTCAGGCCATACTTAAAATGTATTCGTAGTTGCGAATATGGGCAACCATCGTCTGTATAACAGAATGACGACAAGGAAAATTCTTGCTGTACTGGAAGTAGAACCCGGATTTCCCGCTTGTCGCGCTTGCTCACCGTACTGTTGTCCGCCCCCGGTGGCTGAGTGGTCAGCGCGACAGAATGTCAATTCTAAGAGCCCGGTTTCGATTCCCGGCTGGGACGGAGATTTTCTCCGCTCAGGGACTGGGTGTTGTGTTGTCCTAACCATCATCATTTCATCCCCATCGACGCGCAGGTCGCCGAAGTGGCGTCAACTCTTAAAGACCTGCACCCGGCGGACGTTCTACCCGACGGGAGGCCCTAGCCACATGACATTTACATTTTTACCGTACCGTTTGGTCATCCGATCACGACTCACTGCCAGACCAAATTTCGTATGTCGTCAGCCATCTGTCTACTACCCGAACTCGTACATCCATTATGTATATTCCCGTACAGGGGAGACATTTTATTTGAAAGTCGCGTGCCCGGTGTCAGCGGATAAATATGATATTGCAATGGCTGTGTTAATCCGAAATACAATGCAATGTTCCGTTAGACATGCATGCCTGATAAAACAAGCACTGCGGTGCACGGGGGACATTGCCGCCACGGTAGCTCAGCGTGTTCGGTCAGAGGGTTAGCAGCCCTCTGTAATAAAAAAAAAACTGAGGTAATGGGTCACCGACGAACTTGAACAAGCGCCATGGGACGTCCGCCCCGACAAAATAAAACCAACACTAACGAACAAAATGAGATTTAAAAAATGTTAAGGTGACCGCTCGCGATAAGTGGGAGATCCAGGTTCGAGTCTCGGTCCAGCAGAAATTTTTACTGTCGTCATTCCATTATATAGCTCATGGATGCCCATATTCGCAGCTGGGAAACATTTTCGTAGTCACCTTAGTACCTGTTCTTTGGACATGCGTGCATGCTTGTTTGAAGGAACTTTGCATTGTACTTGGGAATAAGACAGGCACTGCACTATCGTATCTTGAGCTTGTGTTATTCAGTAAATCTTATAAAACCTTGGAATGTCTAGAAACGTATTATATTTCTTAAAGAATACAACAAAGTATCCAAAGATAACTATCTGAAAGAGTCGAAACGCTGTAGGTAACTCTATCCATGCTGGAGTCAAACCTGCAAATACCTGTTGTAGTAAGTACACATTATCTACCGTAACAATTATGTGTGTATAAGTTTAATCAGTGCTGATTAAAAATTTGATGTAAGTTTTTAAAACACCCATAAACTCGTAAAGCTTTTAAAAATCCCATAAACTCGTAAAACATTTTTTTCTTACTTCAACAGTAATGGTTAGTTAACTTCAGGCTCGGAGGAGCAATGATGATCAAAGATTATGCTGCATGAGTATATAGCATAAATATTGAAAATATTGGCCGTCGTAGACGGTCAGACATAAAGAGGTCTCGAGGAAAATGAGAACATATAAAAGGTTGCAACCACTCAGAAGAACTATGACACAGACGTTAGCATCTACAAGAAACTATGAAGGATAATAGCCTCTAATATGAACGTGTTAGACGTAATTCAGGCAGTGAGATCACATGAACAGACAAAACCCTTTGAAAACGAAATGCGTCAGACTTTATAATGACTTGCCACAAATGGCGACCTCTGTCAGTATACTTGAATAAAAGAGTCTTGGTTTCGCAACAGAGGCTGCTTGATTCAAGAATAATCTATACGATTGCTGTACCAGTCGGCCAGATGGAATGGGAGATGTTTTATCGTTCAGTATATGTCAATAAGTCGGAGCGATTTATAAGAAAATTAAATAAGCTTCAGATTTTGCAAAAGCTTCTTTGGCGTCAAAGTGATTAAAGAATTGGTGCACTGACTGAAGAACAGATAATACAGCACAATCGATCTGCTTCGTAACTACTCTTTCTCATTTTCTATGCGGCAGCACAAACACTGAGAAAGACTCACGGTGATTCAGCAGGCGAGTGAACATTGAATGTCAAAACGACAGTACAGAAATAAAGCAAGGCCTCGTGGTTGTACGTGGGATTGTTTTTAACTATGCATCTGCAGGCGGAGGATCGAAGTCTTGTTTCCTGTGGTTACAGCGACATGCTGTGAATTTTGCAGTCCCGTAACCGAACAGTACTTATCTGGTGATTGCCGATCGTTAACTGTCTGGTGACGTCACGTTTCCAGGAATGACGCCCACTACATACACAAAGACGTCATGGGCTTTTAGTGGGCATGACATGGACTACGAACAGACGTAAGGAAAGACGTCAGATAAACTACGTGGATCTCAATGTAAAATACTTGGATACGAATTTTGATATTGGGATTACGGTATTATATCAGTGAATCGACGTAACAAATGGGACTAGTAACATGTGCTTTCCACACGAATAAATAACGCATCTGAAATTTCGTACATCGCAGCGCGATTTTACCAGAGCAGATCAAAACGAACAACTAAAGTTTGACTAATTTATTTTGAGCATCGATATTTAATTTAACAAACATACAATTACAACAAACCTTGAAAATCTTAAAAGTTTAATCGCGAAAGGAAAATTCTTTTAGTTTCTACTAATTTTAATGAATCAATGATTGCTCGTTAACTAACGCCTTCCTTTCGTTGACTCCGCAAACAGCAAAGCTTGAAGACAATTCATAACACATACAATAAGACAGATTTTACACTCAGAATAATCTGATAGCTTTTATGAGCAGGAGATAATTAATCTGACAATTACTTTGTTGACTAACATCAGCGCAAGTTGGCTCAGCAAAACCTCAACAATATTTTAGCACGTAGTTTAAACAGTAATTTCTTTGACAGCCAAAAAGTATGACTTCCTGGCTAAACTAAGATAGAGTACAAATCCTATTTCAAAGCTGGATAATTAGTTAACACACTGAAGGCCACATTAACCTACAACAGTTATGAAACAACTAGGCAACTTAACCAGCCAACCGCAACTTCTCTTTTTCTGTTGGCAAGCCTGATAGCCGGCAGCCTTCCCACAACTGCTCATTATATATCAATGCTCCAGTTCACCTTCCTTTCCCATTTATTCAAAAAAACCATGGACTGTTCCGGGGATTCTTGGAAGGCTTGTGATAACAATCGCCCTGGATTCCACACACAACGACGCGGACTCTGATTTGGATCACAGTAAACTTCACAAGCTGCAGGCAGATATCGCGCGAGGCGAGCGTTCAATCTTCACTTTACTGGCCACTCTACAGTTGTCGCATACCAGTCACATCATCGCCACCCGACACCTGCCCCAACAAGGCACACGAGATACACCTTCCGCCAGGGATCTCTCTCTCTCTCTCTCTCTCCCCTTCCCCCCCCCCCTCCCCACATAAATACACACACACACACACACACACACACACACACACACACACACACACACACAACGCTTAAACGAAGACCTTCCGCCAACATCGTAGTACCGTCCTTCAATCGTAATGCCACAACTGGCACATCACTAATCATAAGTCTGGTAAATTTCCATGGTAGAGTGGAACATTTTTATTGCGCATTCACGGTTGATAAGTTTAATTATTCCGAGGATCGTGTAAACAATTTCAACAGTGTATGGCGTACAGCACAGTACTGCCACCCGCCTGAATTGGTCAGTATGTCGACTGCGATTGAAAATGGAGAAAACAAGGTATCGTGTTGTTATTAAACAAATGAAAATAGAACTGGATGAAATTCATGCACCGTCATTGAAGAGCATTTACTTTTGGATTAATGAATTTAAACGTGTTCGGACAAGCACCGAAGACGAAGAGCACTTCGTGCAACTGAGGTTGTCCCAAAGGAAACCATTGACAAAATCCATCATGTGGTGATGCAAGACTGCCGAATAAAAACTCGTGAGACTGCTGGGTCTGTAGGCATCTCAACTGAGCGAGAGCATAAATGCCGGCCGTTGTGGCCGAGCGGTTCCAGGCGCTTCAGTCAGGAACCGCGTGACCGCTACGGCCGCAGGTTCGAATCCTGCCTCGGGCATGGATGTGTGTAATGTCCTTAGGTTAGTTACGTTTAAGTAGTTCTAAGTTCTAGGGGACTGATGACCTCAAATGTCAAGTCCCATAGAGCACAGAGCCATTTGAACCATTTTTTGAACCAGAGCATAAGTCATGCACAGAGAATTGGCTATGAAGAAGCTGTGTGCGAGGTATTTACAGTCGACCAAATGCGCATCCGGCATAACATTTCAACACAACGTCTGGCCATGTTTAATCGCAATCTGCAAGACATTTTGCGCCGATTTGTGACTGTTGATGAAACCTAGATCCATCATTACAGAACAGAGTTAAAACGGCAGTCAAAACAATGGACAAAGGCTGGTGAAAGTGAAACGAAGATAGTAAAGACCAATTTGTCAACTGGTCATGGGATGGTCAGTGTTTTTTTTTTTGTTCGATCATTTGAAACTTACATTAGCTGAAAAAGACCAAGGTTGAAATGCAAAAAAGTACTCCTTTCACCAGGAAAATGCACCATCCCGAACTTCAGCGATAATAATGGCGAAACTGCATGGTTCAAATGGCTCTGAGCACTATGGGACTCAACATCTTAGGTCATAAGTCCCCTAGAACTTAGAACTACTTAAACCTAACTAACCTAAGGACATCACACACACCCATGCCCGGGGCAGGATTCGAACCTGCGACCGTAGCAGCCCCGCGGTTCCCGACTGCAGCGCCAGAACCGCACGGCCACCGCGGCCGGCGAAACTGCATGAACTGGGCTTTGGATTGATTCCTCATCTACTTTATTCACCAGATTAAGCGCCAAGTGACTTCTTCCTGTTCTGTAACTTAACACTTTGGCTTGATGGGAAGACATTTTCATCAAATGAGAGAGTGATAGTTGCAATCAACGAGCATTTTGCAGAATTTGAGAGAACCTATTTTTCCGATTGGATGAAGAAGCTGGAGGATCGCTGTATATCCCTCAACGGAGAGTACGTCGAGAAGAAAGGTGTGTTGCTCCTCACGAAACAAATATTTTTTCATGCTTTTTTTACCAGACTCATCAAACCACTCTCGTATTATTCTAAAGCAAATAATAATAGTTCCAGGGTTGACAATAATTTAAAAGAAAATGAAATGTTTTTCGACTAACTACACGGCGAAAATTGCTGAACAGAATCTAAGTAAGTAACAGTAACCACTGGTTTAAACCGCACAAAGATAAAATAAAAGAGAAATAGGAAATACCACTAAATGAAGCTACTTGATGAGTGCGTTCGCTCAGTAACGAGAAACACATACCACATTTCGTTTGTGTTTGTTTGTTGATGTTGTGAACAAATCTACATGAACTGCACATATAGGAACAAGGGAGAGGTTGGTTGCTGTTCTCCGTAGTCACAGATTTTTAAATCTCTTCAGAAACACTACATCTTCTTTGTTCTTGGAGCCGGCCGAAGTGACCGTGCGGCTCTAGGCGTTGCAGTCTGGAACCGGGAGACCGCTACGTTCGCAGGTTCGAATCCTGCCTCGGGTATGGATGTGTGTGATGTCCTTAGGTTTAACTAGTTCTAATTTCTAGGGACTGATGACCTAAGAAGTTGAGTCCCATAGCGCTCAGAGCCATTTGAACCATTTGGTTCTTGGAGCTAGCAATGCCTGCACGCAGTAAGTGAGACGAACCATTTTAATTTCACCGCATGAATGGTGACTAGGAAGGCCAATACCGTAAGGTATGTAAACACTATTCCCATAAAGATACCGCAAAGAAATCAGGTCGTGAAATACTCCTTCCAGCCCGTCCATCTCGTGCATTTTTGGTAAGATCAACAGAGGACACGCTTCTGAATATCTCTTATTTCATGTGCTCTTTGCTCAGCACATATGTATGACCCTAGTATTATCTGTGAAAAGATGTTCTTGAAATACTAGAAGTAGTCTTGTTTTGCTTGCAACGAATTTCTTCTTACAAAATTCCGTTTAAGTATTTTGCTCACCCCTTCTACGGCTTCGCGCCAATCAAATTAATTTGTGATGAATCGTGGCAGCTCCTCTTTGAACTTTTTCGATGCAATCCGATATACAACCCACTCAAAAGAGCAATATTCAGTAATGGCCTGCATTTTAAGTTATTTCCACCGTAGATAACGTATCTCCCCATTCTATTTTAGCAGCAGTCTGATTTTTGGATTTTCCGCCATAGTAGCGTCCAGTTTACATCGCACTCTAGCAATTTACGTGTGGTGCAGTGCATGAAGGGTAACCACGCTACACCGTGCTGTTACAGCGACATCGAGGGAACAATTTCGAGAGGTGATGCACCGCAGTCAACACTGGCATCCCGTGTACTTATTGGGTCTGAGTCCAAGTCACCTCTGGTACTGATTCAGAATACTTCTGATTCTTGATATTTTTACATAGCTCAAAATAGCTTCCTTGTACAATAGTAGACACGAAATCATTCGTTCAAACCCTGAACTTCTGTCTATAGACTGTTTAGATAGTGTTGAAGTATTTCAGTGATCCTGATATTTCTCACACAGAACATAACTGGGGCCAGTTAAAAAGTCAACCCGATGTAATATTGATATCTACAAAGTTGAGGGCGAGTTGCACCATCCAGTCTGGACCCAAGTGACTCAGGATAAGACGGCTGTAACGTCCTATTAATGTGGGATGTCCTACTATCATAGGACTACTGATACATCAATATCACTCTCTTTAGCGGCATATGATGCGAGTTTGTATCCATCGTCTTCTTCTTCATCATCATCATCATCATCATCATCATCTTCTTCTTCTTCTTCTTCTTCTTCTTCTTCTCCTACCACTATTCCCTCTCCCTCCTTCTCTTCATCCTCCTCATTGCTGACACGCTTAACCGTTCTTGGTCTTTTCACCTATTCACTGCTCTACCAACTCTTCAGGAACTTCTGGCCTGACATGTAAAGACTAATTTCGAAATCTTTGTAACGTCGTCACATAAGGACTCAATACCAGTAGTTTTATTTCACATCCCTTGCCCCTCCTGCGAAAGAACTAGTTTTAAGTCCGTCGTAGTATTTCGAAGAAATTTATCTGATTCAGCAAAGACTCTACTCACAAAGTCCGTGTAACGTTTGATCTACAACACAGATGGTTTAAAGGCGAACGATAACCATATTCGAGCATGAAAGGCACAGAGAAATTGCAAACAATTTAGTTAGATGAAATATAAAGGTAAACGTCAAGAGTTACGGCCAGTGACACAGTTTTCTGACAGTTGACTCACTGGTCACGTGAAGTTGCGCACAAACGTAAATACAAAAATATTCTTGTCGTCGTCAAAATATTCAAAATATTTGATGCTTTTAAAGTATCGTTTGCGAATTATTCTGTTATAGCTTACAGAGTGAGACTGTAATCTTGCAACTTTCACCTTACCTCCTGAATCAAAAGCAGATTCGCTTGTTATCACGTAGCACGAAAGTAAATGACAATCCATATGCTCCAGCAGGTTGGTTTCATTGGCTCTTGCTCTGAAAGCGTGGAGCTGCACGCTGCAAAACACGTCAGACAACCTACGGAGGAACTTTCACTTTGCGACTTGCACTGCTGCATAGTCAGATTCAAAGCACAGTCGAAGAGTTATTTGTCTCGATATTGGTCACGTCTTGCTTGAGTATTTCAATTTCACTAAAGTAAAGGAACAACTTATTTCTATATTTGACATTTTTAATTGGAAAGGAAAATATAGCCTAATTACTGACTAAAATAAAATAAGTCGTCCATCCAGCACGAAACTTCCACTCTGCAACAGAATGTGCGATGTTTCTAAACTTCGTGAGATAGAAATTGTGTGCCAAACCTGGAATCCTGTCTTCGCTGGCAATGTTCTTACCGGTTTCAAATAACATCGAATTTAAAATATATATCGTGGACAATGATCGTAACCGTATTTTAGTGATTTTTAAGTACGTACTATTGTTTCAAACATTCCTAGCAATTACATTGTCTACTTGAAGCATAAGGAATACTTTGTGCAGGTTTATTTCATCATAACAGTTACCAAAGTATAGTATTACTTATACTGCCCCTATCTGGCTGTGCTTAGGATAGCTGTGAATGTGTTATTAGCTTCTCCGTTAAGTAATGTGAGTGAGAATCTGGCGGTAGAAGACTTTAAAGAAGGGGAGCAGTTCTAGCTGTAGTGTTTCAACATGATGGAAGGTAACGTTCTCTAGGCATTCGACGAATACAAGCGCCTCCATCAGATATCCACAGCGCATAGTGTGATTCATCACTTCAAGTCACTAGTTCCCAGCCATCCACTGCCCAGTGGTGTCGTTCTTTGCGCCACCTCAGTCGCAACTTAGCACTGAATAAACTGTGTGGCTTCACGAGGAGCTGTTCGAACGTTGTACTCCATTCCCTACGCACAGTCCTTGTGCTAGTTGGACCGTTGGTAGCAGCCTGGAATTCAAGGCGGATTCTTTGAACTGGTTTCATGCAATTTTTTTACAAGCACCCTCCGTCATGGTCGATAGTCCGCGTTCGTTAGTACATGTGGTCTGCCTGGTCTTGGTTTACGTCTGGTAGCTTCTTGCCGTCTCCACTTCACAATGACGTCACCATCAGTCGACTTGGGCTGACGGATTTGTTACTCAGGTGACATCCGCAGTCCGTGGCGACAGGGAGAGCATTCGGCCACAAAGTTAAAACAAAATAAAATAAACTGAAGCTCCGTACAGCAGGTGAAACGATAGGAAAGAGAGATTGAGGTTAGTTTATATGGATCGTATTCTCCTGGGAATAACCTTGTACCGGAAAACAAACCAAAAAGTGATACACGTGCTCCCTGCTCCATCCCGATTGACGCACAAATGAGAGGCGAGTGAGAGAGTTGACTGGCGGGGTATCAGGTGACTGGAAGACCGCCCCGTCTGCTTGCATAACAGCTGCGACCGGCGAAGACAGGTAGCCGATGTCACGTTCACGATTGTAATTTCAGATCAGACACCGCGGAACACACGCATTAGAAATTCAAATTGCAAAATGAAAAACAGGGCACTAGCAGACAGATCTGTATACGTAAGGAGGGTTACGGTTTAGCGTTTCATCGTCATCATCGGACACTGAGCACAAACTCGTGATGGAGAAAGCACCACACGGCATTTCTCGCAATCGGTTTACGGGAAGCGAGGGAAATCTAAATCCGGACGGCTGGAGAGGGATTTGAACTGCGTTCCTCCTGAGTAACCAGTGTTCCTCCTCACTCGGCCGGCATCCGATGTAACAAGCCAGAAACGAGAACGCCTAAACGTAGCCACACTCTGGTGCTGTCTGAAGCTACGAAATACTCGCAGCTACCCACTGCGCCAAAAGGCAAGAAGCATAAAACTGCAAGCAGAACAGACGGAGCCGATAGCGATACAGCCAAAGGGAAATATGATCTTGTCTAAATCTGACACGTTATGTACCGACTGCATAGCATAGAATTTTGATGCCATCAACCTGAAGCTTTGCTACGACAATGTATTATTGGGCATGATGCTGCTGTACATGGTAAGCACTTTCTCATCTCCGACCTACGTTTCTTAAACAGTGCCTGGAACACATCAGTGTTTTTCAGTTTAAACCATTGATGGTGCGTGAGCCGTAGCCAAATACATCCTCACGTGCTTACCGTATTGCACACTATAAATATAGGCAAGAGCTCCAATCTCATTGAAGAGTTCCATAAAATTCACCAGACGAGACTCTTAATGAGGAAAAACATTTAAATTAACTCAACCACGTTTATAATCGGTCTGCAATATTTTCATATTTTATTTTCTATGGAAACACTTCGTGGCACTCGTCAGCCTCCTAAAATAACCATCCCAAAATTTGAAAATTATTACAGAGTTGTAGTGGTCATCGCGAATATACATCAGGGAAAGACTGAAATGAACAGTGATTAAAAGTTTGTTGCAACATGAAGTGACTTCCTCTTTCTTTCGTTTCTACACTAGTGTAAACTTTACTACCTATATTTCTCAAGCACAGTGATCCCAAAATACAAAATTGTCTTTCATTTCCAATATTTTTCTATCCGAAACAATATAGTATGTCTAGCAGCAATTATACAAATATCAACCAAACACCCGAGCTCGCGTATGACAACCCCGTTTCCATCAAGTATTTCTTGCACACCCATCGCCACTTCCAACAAGTGTGGCGCTATTCGGGTAATTCCATCTCGGTTTTGCACTTTTCACAAACGGCAGTGTATTCGACACCGTGCAGATTGTTGACGA
This sequence comes from Schistocerca nitens, assembly GCF_023898315.1. Classification (NCBI taxonomy): domain Eukaryota; kingdom Metazoa; phylum Arthropoda; class Insecta; order Orthoptera; family Acrididae; genus Schistocerca; species Schistocerca nitens. The sequence continues at coordinate 425,894,698 of NC_064614.1, read as the reverse complement.
AGGTCCGAGTATACAGTTTAGGTTCTCACATATGTGAGTTGTTTGAAGACTTTTTAAGTAACAGAACCAGAGTACGTGGTCCTCGACGGCGAATGTTCATCGGAGACAAGGGCACCGTCGGAACTGCCGCCGGGAAGTTTGGAGATAACGATGTAGAAAAGATATATGTATGATGCAAAAATTAGCAGTTGGCCCTAAATAACGCAAAGTGTGAGATCATCCACATGATTCCTAAAAGGAATCCGTTAAACTTTGGGTACACGATAAATCAGTCTAATCTAAAGGCCGTAAATTCAACTAAATACATAAGAATTACAATTACGAGCAACTTAAATTGGAAAGAGCACGCAGAAAATGCGGGGAAGGCGAACCAAAGGTTGCGTTTTATCGGCAGATCTACGCTTGCCCGTCCTCTTTTGGAGTACTGCCGCGCGGTGTAGGATCCTTAATGGATAGCGTTAACGGGGTACATCGAGAAATTCCAAAGAAAGGCAGCACATTTTGTTTGCATTAACGAGAAATAGGGGAGAGAGTGTCATGGTTATGATACAGGATTTGGGGTGGACATAATTAAAACAAAAGCGTTTTTGTTGACGCCGACCTCCATGGGAGGAACGATTATCATAATAAAATAATGGAAATCAGAGCTCGCACGGAAAGATATAGGTCTCCGTTTTTTACAGCGCACTGTTCGAAAGTGGAATAATAGAGAATTATTGTGAAGATGGTGCGATGAACCCTCTGGCAGCCACGTAAGAGTGATTTGCAAAGTATCCGTGTAGGTGTAGTGTAGACAAGACCGCTTTTTTCCTCAATATACATAAACGACCATATGGACAGGTCGAGCAGCACTTTACGGTAATGACGCTGTGTTGTACAGGTGTCGTCATTGAGTGACTGTAGGAATATACAAAATGACTTAATCAAAATTTCTAGTTGGTGTGTCAGCCTGCTTTTAACGTAGAAAAATTTAAGTTAGTGCGGATGAGTAGGAAAATCGGTCCTGTGACGTTCCAATACAGCATTAGTAGGGTGCAGCTTGACACAGTCACTTCGATTAAATATCTAAGCGTAAGGTTGCAAAGCAATATGAAATGGAATGAGCAAGTCAGGTTGGTAGTAGGGAAGGCGAGTACTAGATTTCTTTTTATTGGGAGAATTTTGGGAAAATTTGGCTCGTTTATAAAGGAGACAGTGTCTAGAACACTAGTGCGACCCATTCTTGTGTACAATACCTGTGTTTGGCATCCCCTCCAGGTTGGATTAAAGGGAGACATCCAACCAATTCTGTGGCTGGCTGCTAGATTTGTTACCGGTAGGTTCTATCAGCATGCTTCGTGAACTCAAACAGGAAGCAATGCACTATTGTGCAAATTTAGAGAACTAGCGTTTGATGCCAACTGCAGAACGATTCTTTTGCATCCAACGTAAATTTTGCATAGGGGCCCTGAAGACACGATAAGAGAAATTAGGGCTAGTGCAAAAGATTTTAGACAGTCGTTTTACCCTTGCTCTATTTGTTGGTGGAATATGAGAGGAAATTTCTTTCATCGAAAAAGTCTGTAGATAGTGGAATAAAAAACATGGTAGATAATGAAGTTTTGCATAATAACCATATGGAAAAATACTCTGCTCTTTGCATGCTATTATTTGCTAAAATCTCATTTCGTTATCTCAAACCACTTATGAAATGTGGGGAATATCGTGGATATTTCACTCTGGCTTTGTCGCTGGCATGGTGCGATCGCAGTTGAGTGTGTTACATCAGACCCATTCTCCCTAGATGTGATGGTGTGCTATCTAATTTTCGTACACTGTAACATATTATGTAATATGCACAAAACGCACAATCATGACGACCTCTGTTTTTCATTGCAAACATTTTCGAATTTCACGCAGTGTCTTCAAATGGTTCAAATGTCTCTGAGCACTATGCGACTTAACTTCTGAGGTCATCAGTCCCCTAGAAGAGATTGTGATGGCCCGGAGTCTCCGCACGAGCATTTCGGAATCTGCGCGACCTGTCGGGAGTTCGAGGAGTGCTGTGGTGAGTGTCTTCAACGCGTGGTGAATCCAAGGTGAAACAATTTCGAGACGTGGTGCGATTGGACGCCACCCCTCATTACAGGTGTCGGACGTCGAAGGCTGGAGAGACCAGTAGAACAGGACAGGCGGCGAACTGTGGCGGAACTAGCATCAGATTTTAATGTTGGGAAGAATACAAGTGTGTCCGAGCATACAGGGCACCGAGCACACCTAACGAAGGGCCCCTCCAGCCGATGACCCACGGATTTGCCAGTGTTAACACCATAACGTCGGCAAGTACAACTGGAATGGGCACGTGATTGTCAGCGCTGGACGTTGGCGCAGTGCCAGAGTGATGCATGGTCTGATGAGTCCCGATACCCTCTCCATCATGCCGATGGGAGGGCGCGAATCCGTCCTCTTCTAGGAGAGCAGCTCCTTGACACCTGTACTGCGGGATAGACTGGCGGCGGCTCCATTATGCTCTGGGGAACATTCATGTGGGCATCCATGGGCCAGTGAAGCTCGTGTAAGGCACCATGACGGACAAGGGATATCGAACACTGCTTGCAGACCACGTGCACCGCCTCGTGACGATCATGTTTCCCGACGGATAATGGGCGATATCACAAGGCCGGGACTGTGATGGAGTGGTTGAAGAACCAGTTTGGAGTTCCAGTTGATATGCTGGCCTTCCAACGAGCTAGATCTAAACCCGATCAAACACGTCTGGGTTGCGATTGAACATGGCGTCAGAGCTCATCACCCCCCTTCCCAGAATTTACGGGAATTAGGTGACTCTTGTGTGCAGATGTGGTGCCAACTCCCTCCAGCGATCTACTAAAGCTTCACTGCTTCCACGGTACGACACATCGCCGCTGTTCTCCGGGCCGAAGACGGACATACCGGCTATTAGGTAGGTGGCCATAATGTTCTGGTAGATCAGAGTAGCTCACTGGCCACGTATATAACGTATAAGAACATACTGTGTCTCAACCACGTCTAAAACTGTAAAAGTATGCTCTGTTACTTTTCAGAGTGAGGTAAAGTACTTTATTTGTCTTCATGAAATCATCCTTTAGGACAGCGTAAATAGCTCACGTGTTTTGGGTATGATTTCACTCAATGCATGTTTATAAATTGGAGATGTAAATTCTAAATCCTTGTAGCTCCTATTGTCAGGAACTTAACGCCATCGTCGGCCGCTCATAATAGTTTTTTCCGTATTTTGCTAGGAGTTTTGAGTGTCAGAAGATAATTATACGTTTCTAAATGCATTCTCAAATAGCTACGCCACTTATCGAGTTCGCCCTGCAATTTGTAAAGTAAATTTATGTGAGAAAACTTCCTATGTTTAAGCAGCCACAGTGTAGACAGTTTTGATCTGTATTTCTGTCTCTTACATTTTTTCTGCTTTTTGTTTTTTGCAGCACACTTTGCAAGCACAGACCATGGCAAAAATTCATCTGTTTCTGAATAAATGAAAAAAAATTGAGGTTCTGTACGAGATAGTTGTCGCTTGCCACTAAAATTTGTTGTCCACACCAACAGATGGCTGGCGAGCAGAAGATGTGAACTCGTGTCATGTGAACATGCTACATTTACAGCGACTGTTCGATACGATGCGCTGGCATTTGCGCAGGTTTATGTGCAGACAGATCGTTGTATGCCGACAGGCGCAGGATATCGTGGCCGATGCGCAGTGACCAGTTTTCGTCCAAAGCGCTGGGTGAGTTCATTTGTTTGTTTGGAAGGGGAGGCCGACAGTGAAACATTTCGGTCAGTCGGCGATGACAGAAACGAGTGCACGTCCTGCAATCTTTCTAAAACGGTTTTACAGAAATAATTCGGCAGAAAAATCATTTTTGATTTTCTTATAGCTTTGTTCATGATAACGTGCCCATCATTTCGTTAATGCTCATAGTTATCGTGATATTTACGTGGAAGTAAGACACTGCGGCCGGCCGGGGTGGCTGAGCGGTTCTAGGCGCTACAGTCTGAATATAAAATACCATTCTGAGCTGTAGACAGGGACTCACAGTAAATCTGGAAAATTTTACCTGTAGTATTGCGAAAGCGAATTCTACAGTTCACCTCTAAATCATTCTTGTTATGAACCACAAGTTGTAATAATAATAATTGTAATAATAACTACCTCCCTGATGGCTCTGTTCCAAGATCTTCTATTATTCTGTGTGTACTCTTTTTTTAGAACGAATAGAGCCTACTTTTTTTGCTACGCTGTCACAGGTAACTTTAGATTATTGCACAGAACAGTGCTGAGTAAAAGAATGCTAGCAATCCCCCAGCACCAGATCAAGTAGATTTCGTTACTTTGTGTGCTCTTTTTGATAAACAAACTGCAACGATTTTTTTTAGATGTGTCGCTTCCCTGTTTGCCGTAGTGTCAACTATTCATAATTTCTCGGTTAAAGAATCATAAGTAGCTGCCTTCTTATCCCTGTCCCTGTATTCACGCAAATGGTTCAAATGGCTCTGAGCACTATGGGACTCAACTGCTGTGGTCATAAGTCCCCTAGAACTTAGAACTACTTAAACCTAACTAACCTAAGGACATCACACACATCCATGCCCGAGGCAGGATTCGAACCTGCGACCGTAGCGGTCGTGCGGTTCCAGACTGTAGCGCCTTTAACCGCTCGGCCACTCCGGCCGGCTGTATTCACGCGTTTAATTTGCCACAAACATGTACGATTCCTGCACATTTCGATAAAATCAGTATTGAGCTACTGTATCTACATTAGTGGTGTGTATCCGCCATTTTAAAATTCACTCTGCACACACACAGACGAGAAACACCTGACTGAACAAAAAGCTGACTCAAACACGTTCAAGCGCCAGATTTACCGCGATCTAGTTTTCACACGCTCTAGCTGTGTGTGCAGATGTGATTTGAACCCACAGAATTGAGCAATTTTCCTCCAAATTGCAGGTATGCGCACGTCTCAAAGCTGTGTAGTCTGCTGTTCACACGCAGCGATCCGTCTGCGGAGTTTGATGTGCGTGGACATTTGCGCCTGTGCAAGGGACATAACAGCTACATTTAGAACGCAGTCTGACCGCTAGTCACAAAAGTTAAAGTTCCTTGGAAGCTCTAATATAATCACTTTTCCAATCGTTAGTGACGCTTCAGGAAATATTCCGTAAGACGGTCCCAGTGTGACGGATGATTTCCCGGCCGCGACGGTCGGCGAGTGCCGGTCGCTCCTGTGACTGACAGTGCCGATTTTGCCAGTGTCCGCGGGACTGCGAATATTCCCCAGGCGGAAGTTAAAGGGTTGGGTTCCCCAAACACCGCTAACGTGTGGTGGCCCGCCCCTACAGTGTGGTCTCAAAATGAATATGTTTTTCCCTTAGAATGGCTAACGTTTCCTAGTTTGGGAAACAAACTTGTGGAAGTGTCCGCTGGCAGCAGCACTGTACTGCAGCACGATGAGCGTTAGCAGGAAGTTACCAATCACAACGCCTACTCTCTGCTCTGGAGACTGACTGGCCGAAACGTCTGCAAGTCGGTGAGCAGCGGGAAAAATCGCGAAGTCGGTCGGCGGCCCTGGTAGGATGTAGGATGCGAGTTTGAGCTCTCTATGGCGGAGACATGAACATCAACAAAAGCAAAACGAGGATAATGGAATGTGGTCAAATTAAATCGGGTGATGCCGAGGGAATTAGATTAGGAAATGAGAAACTTAAGGTAGTAAAGGAGTTTTGCTATTTAGGGAGTAAAATAACTTATGATGGTCGAAGTAGAGAGGATATAAAATGTAGACTGGCAATGACAAGGAAAGCGTTTCTGAAGAAGAGAAATTTGTTAACATCGAGCATAGATTTAAGTGTCAGGAAGTTGTTTCTGAAAGTATTTGTATGGAGTGTAGCCATGTATGGAAGTGAAACATGGACGATAACTAGTTTGCACAAGAAGAGAATAGAAGCATTCGAAATGTGGTGCTACAGAAGAATGCTGAAGATTAGATGGGTAGATCGCATAACTAATGAGGAGGTATTGAATAGAATTGGGGAGAAGAGGAGTTTGTGACACAACTTGACTAGAAGAAGGGACCGATTGCTAGAACATGTTTTGAGGCATCAAGGGATGACAAATTTAGCATTGGAGGGCAGCGTGGAGGGTAAAAATCGTAGAGGGAGACCAAGAGATGAATACACTAAGCAGATTCAGAAGGATGTAGGTTGCAGTAAGTACTGGGAGATGAAGAATCTTGCACAGGATAGAGTAGCATGGAGAGCTGCATCAAACCAGTCTCAGGACTGAAGACCACAACAACAACAACAACAACAACAACAATGGCGGAGATGGGGTGGAGGCATACTTCGAAAGTTTTTAGTCAGATAGCACTAAGGTCGCTCTCTAGATGTGGAAAGTTCAGCAGTGTTTGGAAGTGTGTTCCTTTTGCGTGCATGGGAAATGTCTTAATCCGTTGCTGGTTGTCGAGGTAGGGGTGTGACGTTAGCGAGCATTCTCGACTGTTAAGTAAGAATGCCGCCTAACAGGGTGTTGTCAAGGTAGGGATCTGATGCAAGCGAGCATTCTCGACTGTTAAGTAAGAGGCCGCCTAATAGAGTGTTGTAGATGGATGCATTGTGTAACGAACGAAGCGGACTTGGCAAGGGTTGTTACAAGAAAAAAACTTGACTTTTGCTCCAATATAAATTTGAAGTCTGAAGTTCTTTTGTATGTCCTTATTCTCTTTGACTTTGGACTATGAGATGCAAGAAACAACTGGTTGGGAACACTTTAGTGAGTGATTGCAGTATTTGCCGTCCAGTCCAGTGGTTGACCTTGAGCTTTTGTACGAGCAGGTTGGATGGCTTCAGGGCAGTGACTGGTGGTAGACAGGAAATGACGTTTTAATCCTGTCTCGTGGCTCTAAGCGAGGCAAGCGACCCTTATTTGGATTTATGGGGCACGTGTAGCACGGCCTAGAAATCATCCAGGTCCGGCAACAGAAGTTTGGGAGGAGGTCTAAGGAGGTATACGTCGCGCCGCGCTGTTTGTCTCGCGCACCGCACGGCGCTGACAGTTCACACACTACGGCTGGACCTCAGCAGACGCTACAGCAGCCCACTGGCGGTGGACGAGAAGGAACGTTTCAACACCACACAGTAGTTCAGAGTCAGAGCCCACAAAGCCAGCTGCAATGATAAGCTGGTCACACGCTGGGAAATAATAAAAAAGGCATAGATCGGATTTCTTCTAACTTTTTCAAGGCGCGACAACAAGGCAACTAATTCAAATAATTTGCAATGATCGGTCTTACCGTACTAATCACTTTCCACAATAGCCGCATTTATTCACTGCCCACATCCGACCAGCGTCTGTCGCCTTCCTCAGGTCTATCCATTTTCTAATGCAGCATAAACTGTATCTTTTCCAATACCAATATGTTCACAATTCTGTTCGCAACAGAAGATGCGCGGTCGAAGACCGAATCATTTGACATCTCACAAAATACCATTCCCATAACAATTAGCGGCGAAACATTAACTGCAATTTTTGTCCGAATGAATCTTCTTTGAATTGCACCAGCTTCCACGTGGCGTTCTTTGTTTCAGTCCTAGCCACTTAGTTCATAAATTATTCAGTGATTATGTGGTTCATTGAGCAACATTAGCATAATTCTAATTGTTCTCCTTAAAATTAATGGAAGAAACGTCTACAAATCCAAATTCTATCCCGTGCTGCTTGATAAATACTACTTCTCTATACCGTTGGATTTTTGTTATTTTTTTATTGCTCCAAATACGTTTTCGTCTTTTACTCAAATTATTATGTATTTAAAGGAAATTCGGCTCCCTCCTATGATAGCGCTGCTCCCGCACTCTCTAATGACCTCTGATTGCAATTATCATATGTTGCCTTTAGAAAAAAGAAATGGTTCAAATGGTTCTGAGCACTATGGGACTTAACATCGATGGTCATCAGTCCCCTAGAACTTAGAACTACTTAAACCTAACTAACCTAAGGACAGCACACAACATCCAGTCATCACGAGGCAGAGAAAATCCCTGACTCCGCCGGGAATCGAACCCGGGAACCCGGGCGTGGCAAGCGAGAACGCTACCGCACGACCACGAGCTGCGGACTTGCCTTTAGAAGTCATATCTTTTGGTGCATTTGATAACCAGATTATAGAGCCTTTATAATAGCTCATTATGCGTGTTTTATGGCCTCATTCAGCTCTGTTACTTTGTTTTTTCACTGTGGTACGTGTGAAATTGTTCAGGACTACTGCATTTTCTCCTCTTAATTGACCGACTAAACAACAGACGTAGACTGCGAAAGCCCCGTCACAGGAAGCCTTTGAAGTTATCATCTGCCGGCAGGAGTGGCCAAGCGGTTCTAGGCGCTACAGTCTGGAACCGCGCGACCGCTACGGTCGCAGGTTCGAATCCTGCCTCGGGTATGTGTGTGATGTCCACATTTGAGCCAGTTATCATCTATGCCTTATTTTGTGCGCTCCCCTTTCAACCATCGGGCTGTGATCCTATAAGCATATCTGCTTGTAAATATTCCTGAATTCCAATCAACAACAACTGCAAAGATAAGAAACATAGAAGTATATATCTTCGATCTCCCAAAGCAGCTTAAATCAATAAAGGCAAGGCTTCTGGTCCAGATTGTATACAAGTCAGGTTCCTCTCAGAGTATGCTGATACAATAACTCCATATTTAGCAATTATATACAACCACTCGCTCACAGAAAGGTCCGTACCTAAAGGCTGGAAAATTTTTCAAGTCACACCAATACCCAAAAAGGGAAGTAGGAGTAATCCACTGAATTACAGGCCTATATCACTAACGTCGATTTGCAGTAGGGTTTTAGAACCTATATTGTATGAAGTACCTCAAAGAAAACGATTTATTGACACATAGTCAGCACGAATTCAGAAAATATCATTCTTGCGAAACACAACTAGCTCTTTATGATCATGAAGTAATGAGTGCTATCGACAGGGGATATCAAATTGATTCCATATTTTTAGATTTCCAGCACGCTTTCGACACTGTTACTCATAAATGTCTTCTAACGAAACTGCGTGTCTATGGAATATCGCCTCAGTTTTGCTACTGGATTCGTGGTTTCCTGTCAGAAAGGTCACAATTCGTAGAAATAGACGGAAAGTCATCGAGTAAAACAGAAGTAATATCCGGCGTTCCCCAAGGAAGTGTTACAGGCCCTCTGTTGTTACTGATCTGTATTAACGATATAGGAGACAATCTTAGTAGTCGTCTTAGATTGTTTGCAGACGATGCTGTCATTTACTGTCTTGTAAAGTCATCAGATGACGAAAACGAATTGCAGATTGATTTAGATCAGATATCTGTATGGTGCGAAAAGTGGCAATTGACCCTGAATAAAGAAAAGTGTGAAGTTATTCACATGAGTACTAAAAGACATCCACTAAATTTCGATTACGCGGTAAGTCACATAAATCTGAAGGCTGTAAATTCAACTAAATACTTCAGGACTACAGTTACAAATAACCTAAATTGGAACGATCACATAGATAATGTTGTGGGTAGAGCAAACCAAAGACTGCGATTCATTGGCAGAACACTTAGAAGTTAAAACATGCCTACTAAAGACTGCTTACACCACGCTTGTCCGCCCTATTCTGGAGTTTTGCTGTGCGGTGTGGGGTCTGTATCAGGTGGAACTGACGGATGAGATCCGAAAAGTACAGAGAAGGGCGGTTCGTTTTGTATTATCGCGAAATAGGGGAGATAGTACCACAGACGTGAACGTGAATTGGAGTGGCAATCATTAAAACAAAGGTGTTTTTCGTTGGGACGGGATCTTCCTATGAAATTTCAGCCACCAGTTTTCTCCTCCGATTGCGAAAACATTATGCTGGCACCCAACTACAGAGGGAGAAATGATATTCACGAAAAAATAAGAGAAATCAGGGCTCGTGCAGAAAAATTTAAGTGCTCGTTTTTCCCGCGCGCCTTTTGAGAGTGCAACGGTAGAGAGACAGCTTGAAGGAGGTTCATTGAACCCTCTGCCGGGCACTTTATTGTGAATAGCAGAGTAATCATGTAGATGTGGATTTCAAATGTATGTTTTATTCCTAACACTATTTATTCGCAGATGTAAAATAAGTGTTTTTGTTCATGCAAGTGAAAAAGTTTCGAATAATATTCGGTATTCGTCATTCGCATAAACTTCACCCAACTCTGGTAGGAAGCGAAACACATCGCTCATGCAGATACTGCAGATTGGCAGCCTATAAGGAAGTGAGTGTAGGCACGTGAAATCAGCGTGGCTGCGAACAAGCCCTCACGCGGCTGTGCCAGTCGCGTGTATATGCACTCGCGCGGCTGTCATAGACGTCGGTATTCGCGGTCTCTCTCGCACACCGCATCCGCGTGAGAGCCACTCGGATAATCCACGCGCTTGTAGGGCTCTATAATAGAGATGGGGATTAGTGATTATGAAGTCATGTAGTCATCGATTCTATTTTCGACAGGATTCGCGCTCTTTGGTTTCCGGCTCTTCGAGTTGGCGCTCTTTGGTTTCCGGATCTAAGAGTCGGCTAGATGGCGCACGGCGGTGGCAGGAGGCTTGTGGCGAGTACGGGCGGCTAGTGGGAAAGTGGACGTGAAGTGAACAAGAGAGACACGAGTGCTTCTCCGTACGGACGGGTTGTTTAAAATGGCTCTGAGCACTATGGGACATAACATCTGAGGTCATCAGTCCCCTAGAACTTAGAACTACTTAAACCTAACTAACCTACGGACATCACACACATCCATGCCCGAGGTAGGATTCGAGCCTGCGACCGTCACAGTCGCGCGGTTCCAGACTGAAGCGCCTAGAACCGCTCGGCCACACCGACCGGCCGTACGGACGGGCAGCTGGATTTGGCAGTTGCGTGGCCATAGTGCGATGAGTCCAGGCTTGTGGTAATCCTGCCGCAGCGCTGTCTTGAGCATTGTGGAAGGTGGTGTGGTTCTACAGTCGCCTTGTCAACGATTTCTAAGTTGGTGGATTATATGTGGGTAATCTCTCAATCCATGCTTTCCAATTACTTCTGCTTTTACTTGTGGCGCAGTTCATTGTGCGATTAGCAAAATGCCTTTTAAGCTGTTATATGATGATCGAGCCTCGATAAATTGTATGTTACATCCTTAAATAATAATAATAATCATAATAATAAGCAGCTAATTTTAATGTGACTGTTATTTAAGCTGCCTGTTGAGCTGGCATAAGCTTGATCTTGGTAAGAAAGCTTTTCTATGATATAGAGAGTATGCTACCATTTTCATTTTTTTTCCAATATTAAAACTTAAGTACCAACGGCCTTGCCGCAGTGGTAACACCGGTTCCCGTCAGATCACCGAAGTTAAGCGCTGTCTCGCCGGGCAAGCACTTGGATGGGTGACCATCCGGTCTGCCGAGCGCTGTTGGCAAGCGGGGTGCACTCAGCCCTTGTGAAGCAAACTGAGGAACTACTTGATTGAGAAGTAGCGGCTCCGGTCTCGTAAACTGACATACGGCCGGGAGACCGATGTGCTGACCACATGCCCCTCCATATCCGCAACCAGTGTTGACGCTTGTTGTCTGACGATGATACGGAGGCCGGTCGGTACAGTTGGGTGGAGTTTAGGTTTTAGTTTTAAAACTCGTGTGTTTTAGTTGTTTTCATCGAGCACCGGTAAGAGTCGTTGTGTTCTGGGGCACTGTCCGGTTGTTGCGTCTGACGCTTTCGCCATGTGTTTGTACCTCCCATGTCTTAGATGAAGGAAAGCAGTTGCAAGCTGTAAGCAGTGTTGGTATTAAAGGTGTCTATTTAAATGCCGCTTATTTCAGTTCCGATGTTTGGAATCCTGTTAAAGCCAATGTTAGTTCGTAGCGCTAATATTATTAGAGGTGTTCGTTTTAAGTACCTACCTTTCGATTAGCAAGTCCTCACATTGTGCATAATTATCTATTATATGAAATCGCTTTCATTGGTTTACTGTGTCGCTAAGGCAAAAAATTTTTGAAGTGCAAACTGTTATGTATATTATTTGTTGATAAGGGTCAAAAATAACTGATTCGAGGGGCAGCTTGTACTTGGGCCAAGGCTACATTTTCTCTAAATTGTGCCGTAATGACTGGAGTTAAGGAGTAAATTTGAAATTTGTTTTATTTACATTATTTGTAGCTTGCTTTAATTGACACACTTGAAACCAGACCATTCTGTTCTCCATTTCGTATCGAATCTGGTACAGAATAATTATTGTGTGTTAACTAATAACTTTGTTTTGTCTGTACTACAGGTGCGCCTGGGCATACATTTGTTACTTAGTGTGGCCGGTGTGGCCGAGCGGTTCTACGCGCTAGTCTGGAACCGTGCGACCGCTACGGTCGCAGGTTCGAATCCTGCCTCGGGCATGGATGCGTGTGATGTCCTTAGGTTAGTTAGGTTTAACTAGTTCTATGTTCTAGGGGACTGATGACCTCAGATGTTCAGTCCCATAGTGCTCAGAGCCATTTGTTACTTAGAGTGTCTTGGTAAGGGTTACACTGTTATTATGCTTTGACCTATCTTTCCACTGGATTTTGTTTTTTAATCACGGCCAGTTTAGACCAGCGTCTCGATATTTGGGCACAGGCAGCAAACGTATTAGAAGGGTCAGCCATCATTCCAGGCACCTTTGGCTGAGTGTATCCTGCAAATTATTTTTTTGGTACCTTGTTGTCACAACCTAAGAAGGAGTTAAGTGTTGTTTTAACTTTAAAACTCTTGTAATTTTACGACTGTTTCTGTGGTTCTTTTATTTGTATCAATCTTAAAGACTGCTTTTCTCCATGGATTACTATTTTGATCCTTGTTTACCGTTAATTTATTTTACTGTGGCTGTATCTTCGGCGCAATCATCGTTTTATGTAATTTCGAGCTGTTATAAATTTGAGGCCATCTATTGCCCACTTGGATAGTTAAAAGGTTGCTCATGTAATTTCACGCTGCTAAAATTTTACTCCACTTACTGTCCAAGAAAACAGTAAAGTAACAAGAAAATTTTTGACTTTCTTAAAGTCCGAAATGGTTATTGTCAATCCTTTTAAATTCTGACTATGAAATAAAGGTGATGTTTCTTTTAATAGTGAATGATGTTTTAAATTACCCGAGGTTCAGTCCTTCCACTCAACAGCATTTGCTGGCGCTGAGTTAGGCGCAGTTACCAGGCTTAATAGCAACTATGGTTACGAAAGTTAATGAATCAGTCAAGAAGGCTAGGAGAGCGTTTTTTCTAGAAAGAACAGATACGCAGTTGTTCGTATCTCACTTGCACAGTGAATTGGCATCATTTAGTTCCACTAAGATGGACGTAGAGAAATTATGGACAACGTTTAAACAGATAGTAAATCGTGACCTGAAGAACTATGTGCCTAGTCAGTGGATTAAGGGCGGAAACGGCCCACCAAGGTTTAACAACATTCGGAAAATGTCGAGGAAGAAAAGGCTGTTGTACTCTCGGTTCAAATCAGAACGTGCAAATGACGACAGCCAAAGGTTAGAAGAGATTCATGCGTCTGTGAAAAGTTCTTTGGGCGAAGCATGCAGCTACTACTACTGCCATACCTTAGTAAAAGATCTGGCCGAGAACCCGAGAAAATTCGGGTCCTATGTGAAATCGCTAAGCGGGTCTAAGGCTTCCATCCAGTCTGTCGCGGCAGTAGAAGATAACAAAACGAAATTTCGCGTTTAAAAAATCGTTCATGCAAGAGAAGTGTACAAAAATACTGTCGTGCGATCCTCGTACACAGTCCCGTATGGACGACACAAGAATAAGCTTCCCTCGCTTAGGCAACTGAAGGAGTTGAAAATGTAATTCATCGGGTCCAACTGGAATCCCAGTTCGGTTTTACAAAGAGCACTCGATGACGTTGGCCCCTTACTTACCTTAATCGCAAATCTCTCGCCAAGCGCAAATTCCCAAGCAACTGAAAAAAAAGCACAAGTGACTCTTGTATATAAGAAAGGCAAAAGAACGGACCCGCCAAATTACAGACCAATATGATTAACACCAGTTTGCTGCACGATTCTAGAACGTATTAGAGTTCAATTTCCTAGAGACCGACAAGCTTATGTCCCCGGATGACGACCGGTCTCTAATGCAGTTGATTCCCACAACAGACACCGAAGTATCGGTAAACATTTGTTGGCCACGTCTTCCTTGGCCGACTTGCCCTTTTCCGTCCCGCGTGTCACCGTACCACCCGCTGTCTGCGGCCACCATGCAGCAGCGCTACTCAGCTGTTGCTGGAGTTCGGGTTATTCTTCTTATTTCACTGTCACTGTTAATACATATTGATAAATCTAATATCATTGTAGACGTATTTTGGAGGCCTCGGACGAGTGGGCTCGTTAAATATCACTTTAAAAATAAGTTTCTTTGTAGCAGGAAACAAAACCGATGTTTTCTGATGGCACTAGACGTCGCAGGAAGGTGGTGATGGTCAGCATTTGTTTGGGCTGACTCCAGCTACCACAGCAAAACAGAAAATGCAAAAATCTGCTGAAACACCAGAGACTTTCTTTACAGATACAGGCAGCCGGAGTGGCCGAGCGGTTCTAGGCGCTACAGTCTGGAACCGCGCGACCGCTACGGTCGCAGGTTCGAATCCTCCCTCGGGCATGGATGTGTGTGCTGTCCTTAGGTTAGTTAGGTTTAAGTAGTTCTAAGTTCTAGGGGACTGATGACCTCAGAAGTTAAGTCCCATAGTGCTAAGAGCCATTTGACTACATCCTTTCAAAGAAGACCTTCTGGCCTAAGTGGCCGAACAGAGATTTTAACCACCGTACCTCCGAATACGAGCCCTGCGTCTAACCACTGCGCCACCTTAGTCTCATAAAGATAATCTGCCACCTCCATTTAAAGAAAAATGTATGGTGGAAAACACTGCTTAAAGTCGTCCGCAGACAGTTGTTACACTCAGACAATCAAGGTTTCCGCCAATTTCGGAAGATGATACAAATGACTTCTCGACGTTGGCGTGTGGAATGGTTTATGTCCACAGTTGTTGCTTTAGGCCTTCACACGTTTTGGAGGTTACGAACACCTCCTCCTGATATCTTAGAATCTATTTATTGGTGGTGACATCTGAGATGCACACATTGCTGAAGCAATACGAGCGACAGGGTGACGATATTTCCATACACCGAGAATAGGGTCTCTAGTTACGACAGATAAGTAGTGCTTATTCGAAAACAAAATCTTTCTGCATTTCCTCGTTTGTAGACAGCTGCTGACGCAAATTACACATAATATTTGAGGAAGTCTCCCACTACGACGCCGGAAATAAGGAAGGGGCGCGCGTAAGTCGCCTTTATTGACAACTTCGAACAGGAATGGAACTGTCTGTAGGTATAATTCCAGACAGTTGTCCCCGTCAGGCATTTTTGACTGTGAATGCACTTGCATTCAATGAAAGTGTCACGTGGTCTGAATGAGGGAACTGATACGGCGCGGAAATTGAGTTCTAGTGCGACTCTGTGCCAGTTCCGCGACGGTCTGCAGTTGCAGCAGCCTGTCTGCCAAGGCCGCTGCCCGCCACACGCCCACCGCCGTGTGACGCACTGTCGCCAAACGTCGGGATTTCTACCGCACTGCTGTGACTGACTGCGGGGAACGGCAAGCAGTTGCGTCACTACGACGTGCACAAGAGTCGTAGTTTCCAGGGAAACATAATTGCTTAATATTGTGCGTCGGAAGCAGAAAAAGTGATTTCTGCCTCCTTGCGAATTGTCCTGAATGTTGCACTGCTGGAGGCTGGGTGAGGCTTCCGTAGTATTTGGACGAAGCGGGGAATCTGGTCCATTATCCTGATTTTTCCTTAAATCACTTTAGATGAATAGTGGGATCGTTCCTTGGCCAAAGCCACCTCCAGTTTTCTCTGTCGACCCCATTCATCCTAACTGATACTCTTGATTAGTTACACTGATGTCCTCGAGATGCACACTAAACTAAAACCCAGCATACTTGATTGGGAAAGTATTTGCAAACTGCACTATGAGGATAACGATACTCGACGATCTGCGTAAACTTCAGATTCGGCCGACACTTGTTTTTGAGTAAAAATGTATTCCCATGTTTCCAAAATTACATAACACGCCTAAGGTAGTCAGGTAGACGCAGTATTTGAACCACAACGGGATCGTCATCACCAGTTTCCTCCAAATTTATGATACATGCAGGGGTTGGCCGCTAATGAAAGTGACGGTAATGGGAACTCCAGATGGTCAACCGTTTAGAAAATCTAGAATTTTTGGCGCTTGTCTGGCGAGGCATGAGCAGTTTTTGCTAGCGTACTTTCCAGGGAGAGGTTGAAGCAGCGTAGAGGATACAGCGGTAATCCGAGAGTCGTTGGGTCGAGTGCCAAAGCAGAAACGTTTTTTTATTTCTTTTGATTTTTAGTTTTCACATTACGTACACTGCAAATACACCGAAATGTTGCTCAATATATTAATAAACACAATATTATTACTAAAGGCACGAAAAACAAAGCCGGCCGAGAGGTTACTCGCTTCAGTCTGGAACCGCGCGACCGCTACGGTCGCAGGTTCAAATCCTGCCTCGGGCATGAATGTGTGTGATGTCCTTAGGTTAGTTAGGTTTAAATATTTCTCAAGTTCTAGGGGACTGATGACCTCAGCTGTTAAGTCCCATAGTGCTCAGATCCATTTGAACCATTTGAAAAACAAAACAAACGAAAATTTAGAGTGGTAAATAAATTTACAGGAAGGGATTGTAAGGCTTACACGAGAACTTTGTATACAACATTAGATACTTTTATTATTTTACAGCTGACAATTTACACGTGCTGAGGTGATGTTCATCTTGAGAACCTGTTGCTCGCGTGCAGCAGCTTTGGGCTGCGCGAAATTTAAAACGAAGCTAACGGAATCTACATCTACATCAAGATTCTGCAAACCACCTGAGGTGCATGGCAGAGGGTACGTCCCATTGTACCAGTTCCTAGGGTTTCTTCCTGATCCATTCACGTGTGGAGCGCGCGAAGAATGACTGTTTGAATGCCTCTGTGCGTGCAGCACTTATTCTAATCTTATCCTCACGGTCGGTGTGTAAGCGATACGTAGAGGGTTGCAATATATTCCTAGAGATTATTTAAAGCCGGTTCTTGAAACTTTGATAATAAACTTTCTCAGGATAGTTTACGTCTGTCTTCAAGAGTCTTCCAGTTCAGTTCCTTCAGTTTCTCTGTGACACTCTCCCGCGAATTAATAAGTCCTGTGACCATTCGTGCTGCCCTTCTCTGGATACAATGAATACCCTATTAGTTGTATGTGGTACGGGTCCCAAACACTTGAGTAATATTCTAGAACCGATCGCACGAGTGATCGTAAGCAAGTTTCTAGATTTATTGCTCTTCCCCAGTATTCTACCAATAAACCGAAGTTTGCCACCTGCTTTACCCACGACTGTATCTATGTGATCACTCCTTCTCATATCCCTACAGTGTGTTACGTCCAGGTATTTGTATGAATTGGCCGATTCCAACAATGATTCATTGATATTATAGCCGTAGGATACTACCATTTTTCGTTTTGCGAAGAGCAAAATTTTATGCATTTCTGAACATTTAGAGCGAGTTGCCAATTTCTGTGCCGGCCGCGGTGGTCTAGCGGTTCTAGGCTCTCAGTCCGGAACCGCGTGACTGCTACGGTCGCAGGTTCGAATCCTGCCGCGGGCATGGATGTGTGTGATGTCCTTAGGTTAGTTAGGTTTAAGTAGTTCTAAGTTCTAGGGGACTGATGACCACAGATGTTAAGTCCCATAGTGCTCAGAGCCATTTGAATCAATTTCTGTACCACGTTGAAATCTTATCAAGACCTGACTGAATGTTTATGTAGCTTCTTTCAGACAGTACATCATTATCGACAACTGCATCATCTGCAAAAAGCCTGATTTTATTATTAATATCGTCTGTAAGGTCATTAATATACAACATGAACAGCAAGGGACCCAACACACTTCCCTGTGGCGCACCCGAAGTTACTTCTTCATCTGAAAATGATTCTCCATCCAAGATAACATGCTGCATCCTCCCTACCAAAAAGTCCTCAATCCAGTAATAAATTTCACTTGATACCCGATATGATGGTACTTCGACAATAAGCGTAGGTGTGGCACTGAGTCAAATGCTTTCCGGAAATCAAGGAATACTGCTTCTATACCCGACTGCCTAGATCGAAAACTTACAGCACGTCATGTAAGAAAAGTGCACATTTGGTTTCACATGATCGATGTTTTCGAAATCCATGCTGAATGGCATTGAGAAGGTCATTTCGTTCAAGATACCTCATTACGAAAGTTTGTGCACTTTAATTACGATACCTTCTTGGGAAGTTACTTGCAGAGGTCTCTTGCACGCTGTAAGTGAAATCCTTTCTTGTAAATTATTTGTAATCCTAAATTTTCTTTTGCATTTCCTTTTCAGGCCCATTATGAAGATATTGATAAATGCAATATAGTGAACATTATTACGGTTTATTGCAATTCCAGGCAAATGTTACCTGGAAACATCGGTAACATAAAATGATTGATGCCCATCCGACCTGCGCCAAAAATGTTATTTTTCCTGAACGGTTGGCCATCTGGAGAGAGATCGCACTTCTGTCACTTCCACTATGGCCTCGCCCTGCATATACTGTACCACAAACTTGGACGAAATAGGTGATGACGAGTAGGCGCTGAGTCCTTGGCAGTACCACATCTGTCTTCATTGTAAGAAGTGCGACCCTATGGTGTATCAGACAAAGTATGTGACTAGAATGAGGATTTATTGGTAGGGACGACGCAGCATGTTATCTTGGATGGAGAGTCATCGACAGATATAGAAGTGCCTGTGAATGCGCCACAGGTTAGTGTGTCGGCACCCTTGCTGTATATTAGTGACCTTGCAAACAATATTAACAGAAACCACAATTTTTTTCTTGAAAGTTGTGAATCTTAATCCGGACACGTCCCACAATGGAAAAAAATGGACACAGCGAATCCAATCAGCGGGCCCTGCCATCAGGTGGGACAACACTAAAGAAGAAGGAAAAGAAATTTGGCGATGTCACAGCAATTTTGTCAGGCAGTAAAAAACTTGGAAAAGCAGTTGAACGAAATAGTGACTTGAAAAAACGTTAGAATCTAGTCAAACATAATTAGGCAGTACTGAAGGAATTAAATTATAAAATGAGACACTGAAAGCAGATCACCTTTGATATTTGGGCAGCAAAATCTGTGATGGCCGAAGCAGAGATGACAGAAAATGCAAACTGACAATAGCAAGAAACTCATTTTTGAATAAAAGAAATTTGTTATCATCGAATATAAATTTAAATGTTAGGAACTCTTTCCTGAAGGTATTTGTCTGGAGTGTACCCTTGTAAGAAAGTAAAATATGGGTAATAAACAGTCTAAACAAGGACACTACAGAAATGTCTGAAGTAAGGTACCACAGATAAATACTGGAAATTAATAGGTAGACTGAAATAGTAAGAGGAGGAACGGAAGCGAATTTGGGAAAAAAGAAATTTAAGGCATAGCCTGACTTAGAGAAAGGATCGTTTGATAGGAGAAGCCCCGAAGCGTCAATGACTCGTCAATTTAAGTTAAGGAAGTATGGGTGTAAAAATTGTACAGGGAGCTCAGATCTTGACTGCAGTACGCCGGATCAGCGAATTAGGTTGCAGTAGCTATGCAGCGATGAGGAGGACTATACAGGAATGATTAGCGTAGAGACCTAAATCAATCAATAATTGTTGTTGTTGTTGTTGTGGTCTTCAGTCCTGAGACTGGTTTGATGCAGCTCTCCATGCTACTCTATCCTGTGCAAGCTTCTTCATCTCCCAGTACCTACTGCAACCTACATCCTTCTGAATCTGCTTAGTGTATTGATCTCTTGGTCTCCCTCTACGATTTTTACCCTCCACGCTGCCCTCCAATACTAAATTGGTGGTCCCTTGATGCCTCATAACATGTCCTACCAATCGATCCCTTCTTCTAGTCAAGTTGTGACACAAACTCCTCTTCTCCCCAATTCCATTCAATACCTCCTCATTAGTTATGTGACCTACCCATCTAATCTTCAGCATTCTTCTGTAGCATGACATTTCGAATACTTCTATTCTCTTCTGTCTATAGTACTTATCGTCCATGTTTCACTTCCATACATGCCTACACTCCACACAAATACTTTGAGGGACGATTTCCTGACATTTAAATCTATACTCGATGTTAACAAAATTCTTGCCATTGCCAGTCTACATTTTATATCCTCTCCACTGCGACCATCATCAGTTACTTTGCTCGCGAAATAGCAAAACTCCTTTACTACTTTAAGTGTCTCCTTTCCTGATCTAATTCCCTCAGCATCACTCGACTTAATTCGACTACATTCCATTATCCTTGTTTTGCTTTTGTTGACGTTCATCTTATATCCTCCATTCATGACACTGTCCATTCCGTTCAACTGCTCTTCCAAGTCCTTTGCTGTCTCTGACAGAATTACAATGTCATCGGCGAACCTCAGAATTTTTATTTCTTCTCTATGTATTTTAATACCTACTCCGAATTTTTCTTTTGTTTCCTTTACTGCTTGCTCAATATACAGATTGAATAAGATCGGGGAGAGGCTACAACCCTGTCTCACTCCCTTCCCAACCACTGCTTCCCTTTCATGTCCCTCGACTCTTATAACTGCCATCTGGTTTCTGTACAAATTGTAAATAGCCTTTCGCTCCCTGTATTTTACCCCTGCCACCTTCAGAATTTGAAAGAGAGTATTCCAGTCAACATTGTCAAAAGGTTTCTGTAAGTCTACAAACGCTAGAAACGTAGGTTTGCCTTTCCTTAATCTATCTTCTAAGGTAAGTCGTAGGGTCAGTATTGCCTCACGTGTTGCAATATTTCTACGGAATCCTAACCGATCTTCCCCGAGGTCGGCTTCTACCAGTTTTTCCATTCGTCTGCAAAGAATTTGCGTTAGTATTTTGCAGCCGTGGCTTATTAAACTGATAGTTCGGTAATTTTCACACCTGTTAACACCTGCTTTCTTTGGGATTGGAATTATTATATTCTTCTTGAAGTTTGAGGGTATTTCGCCTGTCTCATACATCTCATACATCAATCAATAATCGAACTGAAGACCATCACAACAACGACCAGCCCCTCGCCCCACCCATATTGACGAGATTCCCGATATGGTAATCCAGCAGCAGTGAACTGTGAGGCGTGAGGCGGCAGTCAGGAAGCGCGGTGGTGTCAGGCGTGAGGCGGCAGCGAGCAGCACGGATGTGATAAGGAGTGCCGCCTCACCCTGATCCGCGCCCCGTCGAGGGGCACGCTCATGTCCGCACCTTGCGTAACCACTGCCGACTTAGCATTTCCTTCTCGTTCCCAGCCCACACATCAGCTCTGCGCAAGCCAGCGTGGCTGTCTTGTTTAGCATCAGAGGTTCCTGGTGCGCCACCCACTCGATAAACGTTACGTTCCGCAAGTCAATAAAAAGAAGACGTTGCACACTACTAGTATCACATGTAAAAGTACAAATTAAACATCGGGAACAAAGCCAAAATTACTCCATTTCGACGCTATGGGGGAAATTTTGTTACTCCGTTCCAAATAAAGAAATCTCGTCAACGAAGAAGTCATTAGAGAAGGAGCACAAACTGTGATTAGGGAAGATTGAGGAAAGAAAGCGGCCGTGTATTCTTCTACGCCTACATACATAATTCTCAAGCCACCGTACGGTGCGTGGCGGGGGGTACCCCGTAACACAAAAATAGTTCAAATGGCTCTGAGCACTATGCGACTTAACTTCCGAGGTCATCAGTCGCCTAGAACTTAGAACTAATTAAACCTAACTAACCTAAGGACATCACAAACATCGAACCTGCAACCGTAGCGGTCCCTGTAACACAACTAGTCATTTCCTTTCCTGTTCCACTCATAAATAGAGCAAGGAAAAAACAATTGTCTATAAACTTCCATATGATTCCTAATTTCTCGTATCTTCGTGGTCCTTACGCGAAACGTATGTTAGCGACAGTACGATATTTCTGCAGTCAGCTTCAAATGCCGGTTCTCTGAATTTTCCCAGTAGTCTTTCTCACAGTAGTCTTCCCGGAGAACCTCCGTAACACTTGCACGTTGTTCGAAGGTACCGGTGACTAGCACTCCGCCCCTGAATTGTTTCGATGTCTTCCTTTAATTCGACCTGTTGCGAACCTCAAAAACTCGAGGAATATTCAAGAATAGGTCGCTCTAGCGCCCTGTATGCAGCCTCATTTACAGATGAACCACAATTTCCTTAAATTCTCCCAATAAACCGTAGTCGACCATTCGCCTTGTCTACGACGGTGGTCACATGCTGCTTCCATTCCATATCGCTTTGTAACGTTATGGCCAGATATTTATGCGACGTGACTGTGTGAAGCGGCACACTATTAATGCTGAATCCGATCATTACGGGTTTGTTTTCCCTACTCATCTGCGCTGACTTACATTTTTCTAATTTAGGGCTAGCTGCCATTCATTACACCAACTAGAAATTTTGTCTAAGTCATCTTGTATCTCCCTACAGTCATTTAATCTCGACACGTTCCCGTACACCACAATATCAGCAGCATACTACCGCAGACTGCTGCCCACCCTGTCCGCCAGATCATTTACGTATACAGAAAATAACAGCGGTCCTATCACACTTCCCTGGGGCACTCCTGACGGTAACTTGGTGTCTGATGAACACTCGCCGTCGAGGAAAACGTACTGGGTTCTATTAATTAAGAACTCTTCGAGCCACTCACATATCTGGAAACCTATTCCATACATTCGTACATAAGCTAACAGTCTGTAGTACGGCACCGAGTCAAATGCTTTCCGCAAATATATAAATATGTTATCCGTCTGTTGCCCTTCATCCACTGTTCGCAGTGTATAACGCGACAAAAGGGCTACCTGAGTTTCGCAAGAGCGTTGCTTTATTAAACCGCGCTGATTCGTGTAAATAAGCTTTTCTGTCTCAAGGAAATTTATTATCTTCGAACTGAGAATATTTTCAAGAATTCTGCAGCAAGCCGATGTTAAGGATATTGGCCTGTAATCTGGAGGGTCCGTTCTTTTACCCCCCATTCATACAGAAGTAACCTGCGCTTTTTGCCAATCGTTTGGGACTTCGCACTGGGCGAGAGACTCGTGATAAATGCAAGCCAAGTAAAGGGCTAATGTAGTAGAGTACTCTTCCTAAAACCAATTCGGGATTACATCCGGAAATGACGACTTATTTGTTAACTCTTTCAGTTGTTTCTGTACGCCAGGGTATCTTATTAATATGTCCCATACGACACTGTGTGCGATGGTCAAACGACGGTAGGTTTGTACAACTCTCCCGTGTGAACGATTTGTTAAACGTGAAATTTCGTTTTCCTGTCTTATACTGCCGCACCAGACTACCCAACGAGTGACTGGATGTAAGCCTCAGGTCCGCTTAGCGATTTTACATAGCACCAGAATCTTCTTCGGTTCTCGGCCAGATCTTCTGCTAACAAGGGAACCTCCCCATCGCACCCCCCTCAGGTTTAGTTATAAGTTGGCACAGTGGATAGGCCTTGGAAAACTGAGCACAGATCAATCGAGAAAACAGGAAGAAGTTGTGTGGAACTATGAAAAAAATAAACAAACCATACAAACTGAGTAGTCCATGCGCAAGATAGGCAACATCAAGGATAATGTGAGCTCAGGAGCGCCGCGGTCCCGTGGTTAGCGTGAGCAGCTCCGGGACGAGAGGTCCTTGGTTCAAGTCTCCCCTCGAGTGAAAAGTTTATTTTCTTTATTTTCGCAAAGTTATGATCTGTCCGTTCGTTCATTGACGCCCCTGTTCACTGTAATAAGTTTAGTGTCTGTGTTTTGCGACCGCACCGCAAAACCGTGCGATTAGTAGACGAAAGCCGGCCGCGGTGGTCTCGCGGTTCTAGGCGCGCAGTCCGGAACCGTGCGACTGCTACGGTCGCAGGTTCGAATCCTGCCTCGGGCATCGATGTGTGTGATGTCCTTAGGTTAGTTAGGTTTAAGTAGTTCTCAATTCTAGGGGACTTATGACCACAGCGGTTGAGTCCCATAGTGCTCAGAGCCATTTGAACCATTAGTAGACGAAAGGACGTGCCTCTCCAATGGGAACCGAAAACATTTGATCGCAAGGTCATAGGTCAACCGATTCCTCCACAGGAAAACACGTCTGATATATTCTATACGACACTGATGACGGCATGTGCGTCACATGACAGGAACATGTTGCCGACCCACCTAACTTGTACACTTGGCGAATGGGTAAAAAGATTCTTCTACCTTGCTCGATTTAGGTTTTCTTGTGGATGTGATAATCAATCCCAAAAAAGGGATGAAATCGTAAGAGTTTTGTCACATAAACTGCAACAAATGAATGCAACAGTTTCACAGTCGCACAATTTTCCCTGTGCTCTGTCAAAACATACGTTTTTAACGTTTTCAAATTTTTCCGTGTGTAGACCCTCAAATCCTGCATACGTCCAAGCAAATCTGAACATGTCCTGGAATTTTGGAGAGCGAAGTTGATTATGTGTGAGTGCCTGAATTTCGATAATTGTCTGAAAATAAAAAATTAAACTTTTCACTCGAGGGAAGACTTCAACTAAGGACATCTCGTTTCGCAGCTGCTCACGCTAACCATGGAACCACGGCGCTCCTGAGCTGACACAGACCTTGATGTTGCCTATCTTGCTTATTTTTTTCATAGTTTCACACAGCTTCATCCTGTTTTCTCGATTGATCTGTGTTCAATTTTTCAAGGCCTATCCACTGTGCCAACTTACAACTAAATCTGCGGGGCGGGGGGGGGGGGGGGTGCGATGGGGAGGTTCCTTTGAAAGGTACGACAATGGTAGTTGTTTGTATCGCACAAACACTGAGGTGACAAAAGTTATGGGATAATCTCTTAATACCCGGGTTCGATTCCCGGCGGGGTCAGGGATTTTCTCTGCCTCGTGATGACTGGGTGTTGTGTGCTGTCCTTAGGCTAGTTAGGTTTAAGTAGTTCTAAGTTCTAGGGGACTGATGACCCTACATATTAAGTCCCATAGTGCTCAGAGCCATTCAGTCTCTTAATATTGTGTCGTACCTCCTTTTGCCCGCGTAGCACAGCATCTCGCCGTGGCATGGGCTCAGCAAGTCGTTGGAAGTCCCCTGCAGAAATATTACGCCATGCTGTCTCAATAGCCGTCCATAATTGCGAAAGTGTTGTCGGTCCAGGATTTTGTGCACGAACTGACTTCTCGATTACGTCCGATAAATATTCGACGAGATTCATGCCGGGCTATCTGCCTGGCCAAATAACTCGTTCGAATTGTTCACAATTTTCTTTTAATCAATCACGAACAATTGTGCCCGTTACCTTGGCGCATTGTCGTCCATAAAATTGCCATCGTTGTTTGGGAACATGAAGTATATGAATGGCTGAAAATGTAGCCGAACATAAGCATTTCCAGTCAATGATCAAATGGTTGAAATGGCTCTAAGCACTATGGTTCTTAACATCTGAGGTCATCAGTCCCCTAGACTTAGAACTACTTAAACCTAAGTAACATAAGGACATAACACACATCCATGCCCGAGGCAGGATACGAACCAGCGACCGCAGCAGCAGCGCGGTTCCGGACTGAAGCGCCTAGAACCGCTCGGCCACAGCGGCCGGCTCCAGTCAATGATCGGTTCAGTTGAACCAGAAGACGCACTTCATTCCATATAAACACAGCCCACACCATTATGTAGCAACCACCAGCTTGCACAGTGCCGTGTTAACAACCTGGGTCCACGGCTTCGTGGGGTCTGTCCCACACTCGTACCCTACCATCAGCTCTTACAAACTGAAATCGCGACTCATGTGACGAGGCCACGGTTTTCCAGTCGTCTAGGGTCCAACCACTACGGTCACGAGCCCAGGAGAGGCGCTGTAGGCGATGTCGCGCTGTTAGCAAAAGCAATCGCGTCAGTCGTCTGCTGCCATAGCCTATTAACGCCAAATTTCGCCGTATTGTCCTAACAGATACGTTCGTCGTAGGTTCCACAGTGATTTCTGCGGTTATTTCACGCATGTTGCTTTTGTGTTAGTACTGACAACTCTAAGCAAACGACGCTGCTCTCGTTCGTTAAGAGAATGCTATCGGCATTGTGTTGTCCGAAGTGAGAGGTAATGCCTGAAATTTGGTTTTCTCGACACACTCTTGACACTGCGGATCTCGAAATATTGAATTCACTGACGATTTCCGAAATGGAATGTCCGACGCGTTTAGCTCCATTTACTATTCCGCGTTCAAAGTCTGTTAATTCCTGTCGTGACGCTATAGTCACATAGGATAACCTTTTTACACGTATCAACCGGGTACAAATGACGGCACCACCATTGCACTGCCCTTTTATAGCTTGTGAACGCGAATCTGCCGCCATCTGTGAATGTGCAATTGCTATCCTACGACTTGTCACCGCAGTGTATATATATTCACAAGCGCACGAATCTCTACGAACCTTCACGTGTCGTCAATTCCGCGTTCTCTTGTGATCCGTGAGTGCAATAACCTTTACTTCCTAAACATTTCTGCAATTTCGTTGTCAAACAGTGGTGGATCTTTCCCGTCCTTAATTTCACTTACCATGCACATTCTTGTTCAGGGCACGATGTCCAATCTGTTTACTTTTCAAACTATACCGGTATTTCCCTTGAGTGGTTGTGGGAAACCGAGGAAAATCTAAGTCCGGATGGCTCGACGCGGCTTTGAACCGCCACCCTCTCGAGTGCGAGTCAAACGTGTTAACCGTCGTGATAGTTCGCTGGGTTGAACTGCATCAGAATTGCCCCTGCCGAAGCACGCAATGTCACGAGACGTTTGTGACAAATCTGTTGGCTTAATTTAGGTAATCTGTTCTTGGGCGCCATGACCGACCTCATTTGAACTCTTCTGTCAAGAGAGTTAATTTGGAGCTGGAACGGCTGCTCATGTCGGGTGCAGGGTCACACATTGGTGTGGTTCCTGTTGATTCTCTCAGTAGGTGGGATTATACTAGGCATGGCCTTCACCTCAACAGGGAGGGGAAGGGAAAATTGGCTGGGGAAATAGCAGGAAAGTTAAAGGGGGGAGGCACTGTCATGAGTGGTAAAATACCAGTGGTTATAGGACTCAGAAAAGACCCTTTTTTAGGGTAGGGAGGACAGAAAGAAAGCAAATTTTAAGAGAGGTTAGAACTGAGACAAACCTTCAGTTTGAGAAAGAAATCAAAAAACATTATTCCAGCTTATTACATCAGCATAAACAGCCACTGGTTAAGAATTTTCAACTGTCAGCAGATATTTTAACTCCACCCAATTTTAACTCAGTCAATGTGAAATGTCAGCTATCTTTATTGCATCAAAATATTCGAAGACTGAGAAATAAAATTAATGAATTAACTATCTGCATAGATGAATTAGAGTCTTCAAACCCAGCTGACATAATCTGCCTCTCTGAACATCATGTGACCACTGGTATAGAACTTTTAAGTGTTACAGGGTTTAGGTTAGCATCTCACTTTTGTAGATCAGAAATGGAGAAAGGAGGAGTTGCCACATTCATCAGGAACTGTCAATAAATTTAAGAACATAGACATTCATAAATTTTGCCTAGAACAGCATATGGAAGCATGTGCAACAGAATTAGAATTTCACAAAAAATCCTTCATAATATTAAGTGTATATCGAGCACCTGCAGGTAACTTTAATCTGTTTGTAAACCACCTTGAAGCTGTACTGACCCATTTAACAACCAAAAACAAAGCAATAGTGGTTGCTGGTGATTTCAATGTAGATTTCCTTAAAGACTCTCCCAATAAGAACTTATTTGAGTTAGTAACACTATCATTCAACTTAATTCCCACTGTAAAGTTCGCCACTAGGATAGCCACTTGCTCACAAACAGCCATTGATAATATCTTTATAGAAAAGTCCAATGAACAAAATTATATTACAAAACCAGTAGTCAATGGCCTCTCAGACCATGACATGCAGTTCCTTCTGTTAAATGTTAATACTGAACAGGATATAAAATCTGTTAAATCTGAGCTCAAGAGGGTAATCAGTAAGCCAAAAATTGATTATTTTAGGACACTCCTCAGAGACATTCACTGGACTGATGTTTACAGTGCTCATGGCATGAATGAAAAATATAATATTTTTGCTAATAAAGTGCTTACCTTATTCGAACACTGCTTTCCCCCAAAACTTACCAAGGTTAGAGCAAAGTCTACAAAGAAGCCATGGATTACTCGAGGAATAGGGGTATCTTGTAAAACAAAAAGAAAACTGTATCTGTCAATCCGAAACTTTTCCAATGTTGATGCTATAGCACATTATAAGAAATACTGCAAAATATTAAAGACTGTAATACGGATGTCAAAGCAAATATATTACAAGGAAAAGATAGTTATATCAGATAACAAAATAAAGACAATATGGGATATAGTGAAGGAGGGGACCGGTAGAACCAGACATGAAGAGGAGCAAATAGCATTAAGAGTAAATGATACATTGGTGACAGATGTGTATAGTGTTGCAGAACTTTTTAACAAACATTTTATAACTGTTACTGAAAATATGGGGTTGTCAGGTTCGGTAGATGCTGCTATGGATTACCTTAGACCAGACATTTCAAGTAACTTCCATAATATGAATTTGACCCTCACTACCCCAACAGAAATAATGTCCATCATAAAATCTTTAAAATCAAAAACATCTAGTCGGTATGATGAAATACCAACAAAGTTAATTAAAGAATGTGATTCTGAGCTAAGTAACATATTAAGCTATCTGTGTAACCGGTCGTTTATCAGTGCAATATTTCCTGAATGGCTGAAATATGCTGAAGTTAAGCCACTGTTTAAGAAGGGAGATAAATAGCATCAAATTTCCGTCCAATTTCACTGTTGCCAGCATTCTCAAAAATTTTCGAAAATGTAATGTACAGTCGTCTTTATAACCATCTTATCTCAAATAACATACTGTCAAAGTCGCAGTTCTGATTCCTAAAGGGTTCTGACATTGAGAAGGCTATCTACACTTACAGTGAAAATGTGCTTAATTCATTAGACAAAAAATTGCAGGCAACTGGTATATTTTGTGATCTGTCAAAGGCATTTGACTGTGTAAATCACAATATCCTTTTAAGTAAACTAGAATATTATAGTGTAACAGGAAATACTGCAAAATGGTTCAAATCTTATATCTCTGGCAGGAAAAAAAGGGTGTTATTAGGAAAGAGACACGTATCAAGCTATCAGGCATCATCCAACTGGGAACTAATTACATGTGGGGTCCCACAAGGTTCCATTTTGGGGCCCTTACTTTTTCTTGTGTATATCAATGACCTTTCATCAGTAACATTACCAGATGCCAAGTTTGTTTTGTTTGCCGATGATACAAACATTGCAATAAATAGCAAATCAAGTGTAGTCTTAGAAAGATCAGCCAATAAAATATTTGTGGACATTAATCACTGGTTCCTAGCCAATTCTTTGTCACTAAACCTTGAAAAAACACACTACATGCAGTTCAGAACTTGTAAGGGGTGTCCCAAGAGTATATGTCTAACATACGATGACAAGAAGATAGAAGAAGTGGACAGTGTTAAATTCTTGGGATTACAGCTTGATAATAAATTCAACTGGGAGGAGCACACCACAGAACTGCTGAAGCGTCTTAACAAATCTCTGTTTGCAATGCGAATTTTGTCAGACATAGGGGATATAAAAATGAAAAAGCTGGCATACTATGCTTACTTTCATTCCATAATGTCATATGGGATTATTTTTTGGGGTAATTCATCAAGCCAAGCTAAAGTTTTTTGGGCACAAAAACGTGCAGTAAGAGTTATGTGGTGTGAGCTCAAGAACATCCTGCAGAAGCCTGTTTAGGAAACTAAGGATACTAACTACTGCTTCTCAATATATTTATTCCTTAATGAAATTTGTCATTAAAAATATATCACTTTTTCAAACCAACAGCTCAATTCATGGTATCAATACTAGAAATAAGAATAATCTTCACAAGGATTTAAAGTCACTTAGTCTTGTACAAAAAGGTGTGCATTATTCAGGAACACACATTTTCAATAACTTGCCAGCAGCTATAAAAAGCTTAACAACCGATGAAATTCAGTTTAAGAGAAGCCTAAAGGAATTATTGGTGGCCAACTCCTTCTACTCCATTGATGAATTTCTTAGTAAAACCAACTGATTTGTATATAAGTACAATATAACTTCTGCACCATTTCAGTGCAGTAATGTGTTCATTGTAAATAAGTATTACAGTAGTTGTATTACATGTTTATTACCTTATAAATAAATAAAAAACTTTTTTATTTTAAATTCAGTGCATTAGTATTTGTAAAATGACTCTTTCATATAGTGTTCATTAAAAAATGACGATCATTCCACTTGGGACCTGTGGAATGGTACATTAGCTTATTTGTTTTAGTTGTAAATATTTGTCATGTATTGTTGTTTTTCTGACATGTTCCACATCCTGGAGGACCTCCTCACTACGGATCAATTGGAATGAAAGTAAATCTAATCTAATCTAATCTAAAACCAAACAACGACATCACAACGCATACTGTATACTGTGGTCACGAAACAGTCATCCGTCGACATTTACTTTTATATTCCTAAAGATGATTACTGGTTCCCGTTTTAGTTCTTTGATCTTATCTTGTTACACTTTTGAATTCGCTATACTGGCATGTTACACGTTTATGGGCGTGCTTCCTAATTCCTTCAGAAACATACTTCAGATTGACTTGATACGTACCCTGAAAGTAACGAAGGATAGTTCGCACTAGCACCTTGTACACATTGGACTGCACTCTCCCAGCGTCTTCAGCAATTATTTATAGTGCTCGTTCTACTTCATGTCACTTCGTAGTGTTACCAAAAGGCATTTACGTGATGTAACCGGCGCCAGTAGTTTATCACTGATTTTAATAATCGGGTACTATTGAGATCTCTTTTTTTAGTGTACTCCAAATTTTAGGGGACTGAGCAGTAAATACACTAATGGGCCAAAACACTACGGCCACCGCCCACCGCGAGGTTGATGAATTCTGGTGGTGTTGCGGGCACGTGACGCAGTAAGGAAGGAATGTAAACGGAAGAGAGACGAATGGGCAGTCATTATAGTGACGACACGGGCCGCAAATGCGGTAATCCCCTGATATAAGCGGTTTTGACAAAGAGCAAATTGTTGTGGCGCTGTGGTTGGAAACGAGAATCTCTACAACGGCGAAGCTGGTCGCCTGTTGGCATACTACTGTCATGAGCACCTATGGAAAATGTTTGAGGGATGATGAAATAACGAGAAGGCCATATGGCATTGGACGATGACGTCTCTTCACAACTGTAGAGGTCGGAGGCTCCCCCACTGTGAAATCCAGGATAGGCATCGATCTGTGGCAGATCTGACGACAGAGTACAATTCTGGTGCAGGCACAAGTGTTTCGGAGCTCACAATCCAAAGGCTAAGGTTCAACATGAAGCTTAACATCATACGATCCCTACGTGTTTCTGCGTTGACCCACGAACATCGTGAGTTATGACTGCAGTGGGCACAGCATCACTAAGTGCTCACCATGAATCAATAGAAACGTGTCGCTTGTCGAATGAATCGCATTTCTTGTCACACCAGGTCGATGGTTGGGTCCTTACACGTCGTCATCCAGGCGAATGGCTGCATGAAACTTGCACATCAAAGTTGCAGGGCGGTCAGGGTAGAATTATGCTACGGGATGCATTGAAATGGGGTTCTCTAGGATCTGTGGTGGTAATCGAGTCCTCATGACACAAGTGAACTACGTATACATTATTGCGGACAACATTCCTCGCTTCATGTCTCCCCCTACGGCAGCAGCAGGATGACTGTCGATGTTGCAAGGTCAGAATCGTGCTACAGCGGTTTGAGAGGCACTGACGTCTTGGCCAGCAAATGTGCCTGATCTGCACCCATTGGATAACTTAACGGGCGCCAGCTGCGTGCCCGTAAACCATCATCCAGTAATTTGTGGAAATTGCTTGACCTATGCGTAGACGCTTGGTGCAACATGCTTCTGGAATCTGTCGAGGACTTGAATAATCCATGCCAAGCAGAATCTTTGTTGTATTGTGTTTGAAAAGAGGAGCAACACGCTGTCAAACAGGTGGCGATAATGTTTTGGTTCAACGGTGTATACCATGCTTAAGTACAGTATGAGTGTCCTGAATTTCCTTGTAGTCATTTAATGGTGATACATCTCCACAGGTAATAGAATAATGGTATAGTGCTAGAGTGTACTGAGAAAGTTAATAGCCCTAATACATCGAAGAGCCAATGAAACTGGCATAGGCATGCGTATTCAAATACAGAGGTATTTAACAGGCAGAATACGGCGCTGCGGTCGGCAACGCCTATATAAGACATTAAGAGTCTGAGGCAGTTGTTAGATCGGTTACTGCTGCTACAGTGGCAGTTTATCAAGATGTGAGTTCGAACGTGGTGTTATACTCGGCGCACGAGCGATGGAACACAGAACGAGATAGCGATGAAGTGGGGATTTTCCTGTACGACCATTTCATGAGTGTACCATGAATATCAGGAATCCGGTTAAACATCAAATCTCCGACATCGCTGCGGCCGGAAAAAGATCCTGCGAGAACGGGACCAACGACGACTGAAGAGAGTCGTACAACGTGACAAAAGTGCAACCCCTCCGCAAATTGCTGCAGATTTCAATGCTGGGCCATTAACAAGTGTCAGTGGCCGAACCATTCAATGATACATCATCGATATGGGCTTTCGGAGCAGAAGGCCCTTTAGTGTACCCTTGGTGATTGCACGATACAAACTTTTACGCCGGGCGTTGTGACCGAGCGGTTCTCGGCGCGTCAATCCGGAACTGCGCTGCTGCTACGGTCGCACGTTCAAATCCTGCCTCGGGCATGGATGTGTGTGATATCCTTAGGTTAGTTAGGTTAAGTAGTTCAAAGTCTCGGGGACTGATGACCTCAGATGTTAAATCCCATAGTGCTTACAGCGATTTGAACAATTAGAACAAACCTTTACGCGTCGGCTGGGCCCGTCAACACCGATGACTGGAAAAATGTTGCCTGGTCGGACGAGTCTCATTTCAAATTCTATCGAGCAGATGGAGACAGCCTCATGAATCCAGGGACCCTGCATGTCAGCAGAAAACTGTTAAAGCTGGAGGAGGCTCTATAATACCGCGGGACGTGTGCAGCTGGAGTGATATGGGACCCCTGATACGTCTAGATACGACTCTGACAGGTGACACGTACGTAATCATCCTGTCTGATCACCTGCGTCCATTCATGACCATTGTGCATTCCGACGGATTTGGGCAATTCCAGCAGGACAATGCAACTCCCTACACGTCCACAATTGCTACAATGTGGCTCCAGGAACACTTTTTCTGAGTTTTAACACTTCCCCAGACATGGACATTATTGAGCGTATCTGGGATGCCTTGCAACGTACTGTTCAGAAGAGATCCCCACCCCCTCGTACCCTTACAGTTTTATGGACGGTCCTGCAGGATTCATGGTGTCAGTTCCCTCCAGCACTACTTCATACATTAGTCGAGTCCATGTCACGTGTTGTTGCGGCACTTCAGGTGCTCGCGGGGGCCCGACACGATATTAGGCAGATGTACAGACTGGACGTTACTGTTGTCTGTATCGGAAACTCTCCGGCCAGCAAAGCTCTTTAGGTTACGTTAATATAAAATCCACATAGCCTTTCTACTGGCGACTCGTTAACAAACGGCACCAAACACCTAATTAACCATGGTGCCTTTTTTCACAAAAGCTTCGTCAGTGTTAATATTTTCACTGTTCATTTAGGGGTGCGACATTTTTAGCTTTTCCAGTGCTCAAGATTGCATCGACAACAAGAGAGATGCAAATATCAACTGCGACGATGTAAAACAAACCATGACAGAAAAGACCGCGCAGTTGGGAACACGGCGATCTGATATTACGTCGCATCATTCCGTACAAACTTCGTTGGTTAACATTACTTTTGGCGCATGATTCTTTTCGTATTTTACTATACTTTTTCAGGAAATTCTGTACGTTAATATTGCAAAACGAAATAAGCGCTAACATCAAAAGTAGCAAACTGACGGTAGTGTGGTGTTCGTAGCGATCTTCTGTTTGATGAACGCTTAGTTTAAACTAGAAGGAATTTTAGTTCTGTAATATCAAAAACAACCACCTGAACGACATGTTTAATGTTCAAAAGTATTCAACTATACTCAGTTTCGAAGAATGACATATGTGCCATGAGCTGTATAAATTACACTCCTGGAAATTGAAATAAGAACACCGTGAATTCATTGTCCCAGGAAGGGGAAACTTTATTGACACATTCCTGGGGTCAGATACATCACATGATCACACTGACAGAACCACAGGCACATAGACACAGGCAACAGAGCATGCACAATGTCGGCACTAGTACAGTGTATATCCACCTTTCGCAGCAATGCAGGCTGCTATTCTCCCATGGAGACGATCGTAGAGATGCTGGATGTAGTCCTGTGGAACGGCTTGCCATGCCATTTCCACCTGGCGCCTCAGTTGGACCAGCGTTCGTGCTGGACGTGCAGACCGCGTGAGACGACGCTTCATCCAGTCCCAAACATGCTCAATGGGGGACAGATCCGGAGATCTTGCTGGCCAGGGTAGTTGACTTACACCTTCTAGAGCACCTTGGGTGGCACGGGATACATGCGGACGTGCATTGTCCTGTTGGAACAGCAAGTTCCCTTGCCGGTCTAGGAATGGTAGAACGATGGGTTCGATGACGGTTTGGATGTACCGTGCACTATTCAGTGTCCCCTCGACGATCACCAGTGGTGTACGGCCAGTGTAGGAGATCGCTCCCCACACCATGATGCCGGATGTTGGCCCTGTGTGCCTCGGTCGTATGCAGTCCTGATTGTGGCGCTCACCTGCACGGCGCCAAACACGCATACGACCATCATTGGCACCAAGGCAGAAGCGACTCTCATCGCTGAAGACGACACGTCTCCATTCGTCCCTCCATTCACGCCTGTCGCGACACCACTGGAGGCGGGCTGCACGATGTTGGGGCGTGAGCGGAAGACGGCCTAACGGTGTGCGGAACCGTAGCCCAGCTTCATGGAGACGGTTGCGAATGGTCCTCGCCGATACCCCAGGAGCAACAGTGTCCCTAATTTGCTGGGAAGTGGCGGTGCGGTCCCCTACGGCACTGTACAGGATCCTACGGTCTTGGCGTGCATCCGTGCGTCGCTGCGGTCCGGTCCCAGGTCGACGGGCACGTGCACCTTCCGCCGACCACTGGCGACAACATCGATGTACTGTGGAGACCTCACGCCCCACGTGTTGAGCAATTCGGCGGTACGTCCACCCGGCCTCCCGCATGCCCACTATACGCCCTCGCTCAAAGTCCGTCAACTGCACATACGGTTCACGTCCACGCTGTCGCGGCATGCTACCAGTGTTAAAGACTGCGATGGAGTTCCGTATGCCACGGCAAACTGGCTGACACTGACGGCGGCGGTGCACAAATGCTGCGCAGCTAGCGCCATTCGACGGCCAACACCGCGGTTCCAGGTGTGTCCGCTGTGCCGTGCGGGTGATCATTGCTTGTACAGCCCTCTCGCAGTGTCCGGAGCAAGTATGGTGGGTCTGACACACCGGTGTCAATGTGTTCTTTTTTCCATTTCCAGGAGTGTAGTTATTTACCTTCTGCCGGTTTCAGTTGTAGCGACCACTTTCACAGGGAGGAAAAAAGCTGTACATTAGATGGCTGTACAACTCAACTTTCTATTTGATAAATTGAAATATGTTTACAGAATCACGTTTAACATGCCATGATTTCGGTATCAACACAAAATCAATGTGATTAAACAGAACAATTATTGAGGTAATAGCAAGGGATCTGTAGTTTAACCGCGTTAATGATCGTTCTGTTTAATCATACTGAACTCAATTTTGTGCTGATATCAAAATCATGGCTTATTATTCGTGGTTCTGTAAATATTTTACGACTGATGAATTTCAGTTTACCCAACAGGAAGCTGAACTGCATATCCGTCGAATGTATAGCTTTCTTTTTTCTTCCTGCGAATATGATCGCTACAACCGAATCCGGCAGAAAGTAAGTAACAAATTTCTACAGCTGGTGGCAAACATGCAGTCACTCAAATTGTTGACAGATGCATCGAATCATCTCGTTAAACACCTACCGTCACTTTTGAAGAGAAAGTTAACCCGTGCCCGACAAGTATTTCTGCTACGTCAAAATGACTGTATCACAAACTTCCTGCGGTTTTCGTAAATAAGCGGGGAGTACTATGACACGTTTAGTTTCTGGCGGTTTGATCGTGATAAAAACTATGACAACGTTTCGCCTTCCGTTTTTTCATAGAACATTATAGAATAAGATCAGCAGATGAAATTACTAACTTCTAACTAGCTCAAATGGTTCAAATGGCTCTGAGCACTATGGGAGTCAACTGCTGAGGTCATGTCCCCTAGAACCTAGAACTACTTAAACCTAACTAACCTAAGGACAACACACACATCCATGCCCGAGGCAGGATTCGAACCTGCGACCGTAGCGGTCGCGCGGTTCCAGACCGGCCTAACTAGCTCAGTTCATCTTTCCCAACAAACTAGAATTCGAAAATATTTATGCTCCGATCCGCGAATATTTTAGATTTATTTTTAGCGAACACGAGACAAGAAGGAGTAAAGGATAGAGTTGAATCTCGTGTTGTTGTTAAGCAGTAGTTTAGATTAGTGAACAGTCTCAGCATTCGCCTTAATTGCCTTAGGAAAACCCCAGCAAAACTTAATCAGAAGAAGTTTTTAGCTCCGTTCCCGCGACTACGACTCCATTGCCATAACTGATGCGTCGCCTCGCTCACTGCAGCCGAAGTGGTTGTAACTTACGCCGGTTATCGCATCGTAAAACTCAAACTACCAGTGTCGGTGGGAGAACATTCCTCTGCCTTGGAAACCTGCACTGTGCGATGGTACCAGAGTTAACTAGGTCACATTCAATAGTCGCCAAGATGGAGCAGAGCGTCCTTGGCACCCAAGATACGAACGCAACCTCCTCTGCTGTCATAAAAGCTGAGGCGTTTCTCACAGGGCAGTCAGCGAGGCCGCACTCGCTCCCACAGCCCTGTTAAGGATGTCACGCCTTTTCTCGCTTAGACCCTAATTTACAACCTGTGCCTTCTCTTTTTTAATAATCCTTAAAAGCTTCTTGCGTTAATGGAAATGCTAGATAAGGAGCGCATTGTCTCTGAAGCAGAAACGAGTGCTTCCATCGCGTGGCCGCGGAGCACACCGTAAAATCCAGGTCGCTAGAGGGTGCTGGAGGCAGCAAGCAGCCAACGCCTCGAGTAGGCCATTCAGTAAGAGAGCTCGACGGGGGTGCCGCCTGCCTGGGCGGTGTCGACGGAATACGTCGATCTGAAGGGCTGCGAGGATTGACAGTAGGAGGACACCGAACTCTATGACTGTAGGTGTGAACTGCCAGTAACTGTACTGTACCCACTCACAGGCAACTCGTGACTGACTGCCTTGGATCCATTACATTTCAGAGTCTGTCTCGCCTGGCCACCAAGAGCTGTTTCAGAACGATTTGATTCACGGATCCAGTTATATGGCTCCTTCCGTGTACAGCGATTTTACGACTATGACGAGTGGGGCCTGAAGATTGCTTCAATGTAATGCCGAAACTGGTAGCACATAGAAGTTCATAAAATAAAATAAATTTCTATAATACATACGGCTCTTGGTAAATTATTGCATCAAGAAAAACACCTGAAGATATCCGAGAGATAATTGCCAGAACATGTGCTTCGATAAATTCCGAAGTGCCAAGGGGATACCACTCAATCCATGATAAGAAGATTGCAGCACTGCACTGATACCAATGGTCATCATTTCGAACACCTTCTGTAAATGGACGTTCATGCCACCTTTGTGACCTTCGTTGATCTTCAAAGACTTTACTGTTACACGTCATTGGATTCGTCTCGATAGCCGTTATCAGAAAATAAGTACCAAACTATAGCATCCCATTAAAAAAAAAAAAAAGGAACAAAGTTGCCCTTCATATATCTGAAGCGACCCCACGTAGCAACAAAAAAAAACGAATGTCATATTATGGCCCCCACTGTCCCATGCAACTTTAGTCCCACAAACTTTTCATCTCCTATCATACTTTCGGAGTTATTCTTGTTTGCAATAGTTAGTGACTCACCCTGTATATCACGTCATAAACATTGTGCTGCGTGAAAAGAAAACTTATTTGGCGAGGGCACTCATCTAGAAGAAGATGGTGAAATTGTTTTGCAGTACTTTCACTTCAACACGTAATAATACCTTAGAACGTGTGCAGTATAATATGATTACCATATTTATTTGAAGAATGTTACGCGAATTAGAACTTTTGGACATTATCATGTTCACGAAAATGGTTTTTTTGGTTGATATGTGCTACGTGATACGATTAAAAGTAATAAATACAATGGTTACAACTATTTCAGTGTGTTTAGTCCATACTTCCACACTATATGCCGCATAGTGTACACCTTGTATAATGTATAGCTTATAGCTACTTCAGTAGCACGATGCATAGGGGAGCGCTCCTGGCTTCGTCCCTCTGTACGCATTGTTCGGCAGCGATGCTGCGCTTGCCGACGCATCGTGTGTTGGGACAGCTTGGGAAGAGGGGAGAGCGGGGTGAACATCACGAGCTATGCTTAGTGAAGCAGGCACACACGTGAGGGCAGCCGCTGTTATTACGTACGTACTCACCATCACTTACCGATGCCTCTCGGCAAAAAACAAAAGGGATCCACTTGTAATGTCGGGAATATACCGCAAACCATGCTCATGCGGAAAGGTTTATGTTGGAATGACTGGACGATCAATCACACCATGATCACAGAACATAAGCGATATTGCAGGTTGGGGCAGATGGCGAAATCGGCCGTGGTAGAGCACGCGCTGTGACAGACCGATCACGTAGCGAAATTCGCCAACACGGAAGTTCTGGCTGTAGAGAAGAGCTGTCACACCCGCTTGTTCAGAGAAGCTATGGAAATACACAAACACGAGAATAGCTTCAACAAGAAAGAAGAAAGCCTCAAGGTTAACGGATCCTTTCTTCGTGGTGCGTCTTTTGTTTTACTTTGTGGCTAGACGGAACGAAAAAATTTGGAGGTTTCCTGGGAAATTTAACCTCAGACCCTCCTAGTATCGAATTCAAGGATGAACTTGAAAAATAGGGCCAGCTATGTTTCCTCATTCAGTTAAATGAATATCAGACAGATCCCTGACTCATTGGGTGTATAGAGAAAGGCACACACACTGTCCTTTATCTCCACACCTCGAAACACGACCATTTATCACAAAGTAATTCGGTGTATAGACTCTGGTCCACAGAGAGCATACACTTACAGATTCAGAGATGCTCACCGAAGAATTACAACACCTACGAATAGTGTTCCGTAAGAATCAGTACTCAGATCGGCAAAATAAGCGGATGTTTCAAGCAAAATAGAGAATGCTTGAGAAAGAGGGTCAAACAGAGAAAGAGACGCCAAGAACCATTTGTCTACTTTTTGCTTGTCCACTATCTAAAAAGAACGGCAAACTCCTACAGAAAATGGCATCCAGAGAATTTTGCTCCCATAAATAGTCGTGGCTCTGACCACTATAGGACTTAACATTTCAGGTCATCAGTCCCCTAAAACTTAGAACTACTTAAACCTAACTAACCTAAGGACATCACACACATCCATGACCGAGGCAGGATTCGAACCTGCGACCGTAGTGGTCGTGTGGTTCCAGACTATAGCGCCTAGAACCGCTCGGCCACTACGGCCGGCGATAAATAGTGGTCTTTGTAATGTTAGAGACGATCTGTATCTCCGTAAGCCGAGTGTGTATCACATTCGATGCGAATGTGGTACATCCTAGGTGGGACAGACTATTAGAAAAGTCTAGAAGAGATGCAAGGACACATCCGAATAAAACAACCAAGCAAATCATTATCGGCAAGCACTGCCTCGAATACAACCATCAAATGAAATATGACGAGGCAAGTATTGAGGTGCAAACGCCAAATGTTAGACAGCGCAATTAAGTAGTCTATCGAAACCCAGATGTCTAAAAATCTAATAAACCGGACAGAGGTTTCCATTCAAACAAGGCTTGGAATCCGGCAATCAACTCATTAAAACATCGCTGGCCATCATCTCCATCAGAGCTATGAAACGCTAATAGCATGTGGATTTCACCAAATGTCAGTGTGGGCTCTGAGAAACAAACGCACATCGAAGGGTGAAGTGGACGTTGCAAATCATACTCAGAATCAGCTGTTAATAGCGGCGCAAGAGCAACTATAGGTCACAGTCTGGCTGGAGTCCAGGCAGCGAGTACAGGTAAAACCATTACTCGCAGCACCTGAAGAAGACGACTTGGTCTTTTGTTAAAAAATTGTGCATAAATGGAAACACTTGGCCGACACCTCGAGAACACCATACGAGAGCAAACTGCTACAGTTAAATTGCAGTTGCGAAATTTTAATCTTTGCTATTATTAAGCCTGCACCAACAACGTCCACCACAAAGGTAAATAATTTCTGAAAATTGGTATCTCCAGTTTTTTGTCAGTTTCCATAATAGCACACGCATATACTGGAGATAAGAAGAGGAGCGAGCACGATTGTAACATAGAGGGTTTCATACCTCAGAAATCAAGGCGTAGTTGTACAGTCAGCGCTAAATCGGGTTCTTTCGTCCCCACTGTAGTTCCACGAGAATGACGAGTCTGAAAATGGTGACGCTGCGTCGCTTCCTATTCGTCAACTCGTTCTCTCTTACTGAGGCGTGCAGGGGTGTATAAGACAAGTCGTGACTTGTTGTTAGAACGGAAGTCGAGTGCACAATGTCGCTCTTGTAAAATAGCGATGACAGGGTGTAATGATCGATTGTCAGTATCAGATACCCTATAACGAAGTTGTGTTTCATGAGGCTGTGGAGAGTGCAAGACGAAAATTAAGTCATGCAGTGTATATAATTGCGAATGTGCTCCATCACAGGTAGAATGACGTCTGGAAAAAATTCAGTGGTGTAGTCCGCCCTTCAGACAGAAAACATACAAAGTTCGTCCAATGCAAACAAAATGCTTGTATTTTTGTTTGTTTCACCTCCACCACTAGAAAACATATGTGCCCCTTCGAATGATAATAGTGAATTGCGTAGCTTATCATTCGTTTCTGTAACTTTTTTTAAGACTGCTGTAACTTTATTTTCGTAACTAATCGTCTTTTACAGAATGCGCATCACCCTCATGTCCCGTTTTCTTGAACTGTCGTCACAGACGCATTAACGTGTTGGAAGTGTGTGTGTGCTAGTATGCCAATGTAATTGTCAGACGTTCGCTGAACGCATGTTAAATACTAAAGTAAATTTATAGCAATGTTAGAAAAACTTTTATACAGGAGACGTGGTCATTATTCAAAATATGACATGAACGATTATTCGAAGCGAAAAAGTCTAGTAAACATTGGCTCTAAAATGTATAATTTAAGAGCTACTATGAAAGACATCTCTTCTACTGAAGAAGTTCTCACAGCTCTTAAGGTATATTTATTAGACAGTTTTTTCTTGTTTCGGTCCATACTACCTCCTCTCAAAATATCGGAAGCAAAGAGCTTGCAATAGAAGAGATTTGTTTCACAGTACTGAAGATGGATTGCTCATAGCTCTTAAGGCATGCATTTTAGAGCACTTGTTTACTAGACTCGAATGATCGTTCCTGTCAAATCCTCGAATACTGACCAGTTCTCCGGCGATATCCCGTACGTGTAACAAATCAAAATCATATCCTGAATCCACCAGATCATTAAGGATTTAGAAAATGCTCATCTAAGTCCAACAGACGTTTGCAGGAGAAACTCATACAAAACAAAAAAATTATCGAATGGGAAGTTTTGCATGAAAATGAAGACCAGGGCCAAACTGGAGTGAAG
The DNA here is from genome assembly GCF_023898315.1 of Schistocerca nitens. Classification (NCBI taxonomy): domain Eukaryota; kingdom Metazoa; phylum Arthropoda; class Insecta; order Orthoptera; family Acrididae; genus Schistocerca; species Schistocerca nitens. The sequence continues at coordinate 425,852,480 of NC_064614.1, read as the reverse complement.
AAAGAAATATAATCCAAGGAGAGAAACTGAAAGCTGCTTGTAAGCTCTGAAGACGGCGACATAATAGCTTTGCGGGATCTGATAAAATCCAATTACTCCTAATATATACAGGGTGAGGCAGCTAAAATAGGCCATCCTAAATGAATTCAGAATGAATAAATATACCGAGTTCAGGTTTTTGCCATGTTTTAGCGGATTATATGGAGAATTTTCTGACGCTCGCAAACCATTGTCCCTCCGTCAGGAGAAGAGGTTCCGCAAACGGCTGCCGGTTCGTGTGTCTATTATCACGGCTGTCATACCAAGAGCTTAAAATTTTGACCTCTAGCATCGCTACGCGCTATAAAGTGATTCTGTAGAAGCAATACCGCACGTTGAATTTTATCTGGGGTTAACGGCAGCACAGGTCCGCGTTGTAAGCCACCGAATCATCGGTGTTTCCTAATAGACCGCTTGTTTTAATTTTCACTCCAGATAAAAGTATATATTACAGGTATATATTTTCAGTTTCCTGAAAGACGTTTCCAAAGCTCTCCAAATGCTACCTTAAGAGCTTCTGATATGTGTGTGGTTTCGGAGGAACGTCCGTCATTTGGTACTACACAGACTACCTTGGTCAGGCAGCAGCATACCTTAGGAACTGGAGATACTTGAGTGTGTATAGATTCCCATCGACAAAACAAGGACCAATGACATGCGTCTCGAAAAACATGCAATAAACGTTGACAGATCAAGAGCGTAGTTTTCATTCACTTCTTTGAATCAGGGTGGATACTCAACTGACGATTAGTACATATTGCGGGGTTTGGCTTTCCCATGGTGTGTAAACGATGCTTCTTCGTTAAACAAAATTTTGCGTAGGTATGACACATCACTTTGCTTTTCGCGCAGATAACATTGGGAGAGCTGTAATCAATTTTGGCAACCATTGCCATGGAGCTGTAGATGCAGCCAAATGTGAAAGAGATGAAATACGACGGAATGTAGTGTTAGCAGAACACTCGTTTGGTTGATCTTCTTGGTACATCAGTGATGCCTCTCAGTAACATTTGTATTGTGTGTTACTGCTGCTTAAAAGTTAGTTTCATTTCGTTCATCAGTGGCTTTTCTGTTTCCTTATTTTATTCTCCACACTTCAAGTTTCTAGAACTTTTTATGTTTGCAAAGATAGATCTTGGGTGCTTGGCAAAATCTGGATTCTCTTCAGAATACATAAGCACCGCTTGGTGACATTCGCCATACACAGTATTCACTTTTTCGACTGCTGTATACATTGTGAATGTCGCAGTAGTTTTACGAGCAAGTTCTCTGTTTGCTGCACCAGCAGAACACAGACGAGTGGGCTTCACGCCTACAGGTAAACACAAGAAACATGCCTGAGTTACGTGTTTGCTTACACTTTGTATAACAGGGCAGGCATTTGTGGAACCTCTTCTCCTGATAACGGGACAGTGGTTTGCGGCACCACAATTCATACTATATGATTAGGTCCCATAAATGTTATGTCGCTGAAATTCTCTTAGAATCTTCTTTCAAATGCCACAAAAAAGTATATAGTTCCATTAGAAAAAAAAGATGTCCGATAACTGTTGTTGTTGTTGTGGTTTTCAGTCCTGAGACTGGTTTCATGCAGCTCTCCATGCTACTCTATCTTGTGCAAGCTTCTTCATCTCCCAGTACTTACTGCAACCTACATCCTTCTGAATCTGCTTAGTGAACGCATCTCTTGGTCTCCCTCTACGATTTTTACCCTCCACGCTGCCCTCCAATGCTAAATTTGTGATCCCTTGATGTCTCGGAATATGCCCTACCAACCGATCCCTTCTTCTAGTTAAGTTGTGCCACAAATTTCTATTCTCTCCAATTCTATTCAATACCTCCTCATTAGTTATGTGATCTACCCATCTAATCTTCAGCATTCTTCTGTAGCATCACATTTCGAAAGCTTCTATTCTCATCTTGCCCAAACTATTTATTGTCCATGTTTCAGTTGCATACATGGCTACACTCCATAAGAATACTTTCAGAAACGACTACCTGACACTTAAATCCATACTCGATGTTAACAAATTTCTCTTCTTCAGAAACGCTTTTCTTGCCATTGCCAGTCGACATTTTATATCCTCTCTACTTCGACCATCATCAGTTATTTTGCTCCCCAAATAGCAAAACTCATTTACTACTTAAGTGTCTCATTTCCAAATCTAATTCCCACATTATCACCCGACTTAATTTGACTACATTCCATTATCCTCGTTTTGCTTCTGTTGATGTTCATCTTATACCCTACGTTGAAGACACTGTACATTTCGTTCAACTGCTCTTCCAAGTCCTTTGCTGTCTCTGACAGAATTACAATGTCATCGGCGAACCTCAAAGTTTTTATTTCTTCTCCATCGATTTTAATGCCTATTCCGAACTTTTCTTTTGTTTCTTTTACTGCTTGCTCAATATACAGGTTGAATAGCATCGGGGAGAGGTTACAATTCTGTCTCACTCCCTTCCACACCACTGCTTCCCTTTCATGTCCCTCGACTCTTATAACTGCCATCTGGTTTCTGTACAAATTGTAAATAGCCTTTCGCTCCCTTTATTTAAACTAATAGTTCGGTAATTTTCACAACTGTCAACGTCTGCTTTCTTTGGGATTGGAATTATTATATTCTTATAGAAGTCTGAGGGTATTTCGCCTGTCTCATACATCTTGCTCACCAGATGGTAGAGTTTTGTCAGAACTGGGTCTCCCAAGGCTGTCAGTAGTTCTAATGGAATGTTGTCTACTCCCGGGGCTTGTTTCGACTCAGGTCTTTCAGTGCTCTGTCAAACGCTTCATGCAGTATCATATCTCCCATTTCATCTTCATTTACATCCTCTTCCATTTCCATACCATTGTCCTCAAGTACATAGCCCTTGTATAGGCCCTCTATATAGTCCCTCCATCTTTCTGCTTTCCCTTTTTTGCTTAGAACTGGGTTTCCATCTGAGCTCTTGATATTCATGCAAGTGGTCCTCCTTTCTCCAAAGGCCTCTTTAATTTTCCTGTAGGCAGTATCTATCTTACCCCTCATGAGATAAGCCTCTACATCCTTACATTTGTCCTCTAGCCATCCTTGCTTGGCCATTTTGCACTTCCTGTCGATTATCATTTTTGAGACGTTTGTATTCCTTTTTGCCTGCTTCATTTACTGCATTTTTGTATTTCCTTCTTTCATCAATTAAATTCAGTATCTCTTCTGTTACCCAAGGATTTCTACTTGCCCTCGTCTTTTTACCTACTTGATCCTCTTCTGCCTTCACTATTTCATCCCTCAAAGCTACCCATTCTTCTTCTACTGTATTTCTTTCCCCCATTCCTGTTAATTGTTCCCTTATGCTCTCCCTGAAACTCTGTGCAACCTCTGGTTCTTTCAGTTTATCCAGGTCCCATCTCCTTAAATTCCCACCTTTTTGCAGTTTCTTCAGTTTTAATCTACAGTTCATAACCAATAGATTGTGGTCAGAGTCCACATCTGCCCCTGGAAATGTCTTATAATTTAAAACCTGGTTCCTAAATCTCTGTCTTACCATTATATAATCTATCTGATACCTTTTAATATCTCCAGGGTTCTTCCATGCATACAACCTTCTTTCATGATTCTTGAACCAAGTGTTAGCTATGATTAAGTTATGCTCTGTGCAAAATTCTACCAGGCGGCTTCCTGTTTCATTTCTTAGCCCTAATCCATATTCACCTACTACGTTTCCTTCTCTTCCTTTTCCTATTGTTGAATTCCAGTCACCCATGACTATTAAATTTACGTCTCCCTTCACTACCTGAATAATTTCTTTTATCTCATCATACATTTCATTAATTTCTAATAACTATAAACAGTTTCTAATAACTATGAACAGTAAAAAGTACTTGTGAACGTTACGAAATTCACCTTATCGTCCGCTATAACTTGACGAAAACCGATACATTTATTCATTCTGGATATATTTGTGGTGGCCTGTCTTAACTACACGTAGGCTGAGTCGTAAATGAGGGAAAATATTCCGAGGATCTCATGCTGCTATGCGCAACGAGTGACGGACTGTTGTTAATTTTGTTCTTCTCTGTGTATTATGTACATAAAGCAAAACGGTTAACCATTCAATGAAAAACCGACAAACCCCATGAAAACGACAGGTTATTCAACCACAGATGCATTAAATGACACATCAGTGAGCTGATGTGTATCTGCCAGTGTTTGAAGGAAACGAGAAAGAACAAATCCAACGTAGTGCATGTGGAATTGTATCAGAACTGACGAACCACACTTTACCGGCGGTGACAGAGTCTGGGAAAGTTTGCCCTGTGAACGTGCACACTGGTCACTGGTGGAAGGAAAACCGCGACGTGCAGGACGTGTTTACAACAGCACTGCGCTTTTCGCTCTAGCCGATAATCGCCGCGCCGACACCTGGTAACGTATGCGCCTCACTGTGGCAAGTTTCACAAGCGAGGAACACGCAGATGTCCACCTAATCTATGAGCTTGCCGATGGAAACCTCACGAGAGGTTTCCTAACCAGCGTCTTCCGTAAGCAAAAACTTTTTACTCTGTGGACAGGCGCTTGAGAGAGTATGGTGCTCCAGGATTTAGTGACCGGGTCCGACCGTCGACGTACAGTGCGGAAGACGATGAGAATTTGTTACAAACTGTTGCGGAGGACCGCAGGATAGGCACCACGTCTCTCGCCACTGCGGTCGGAATGTCACACTCTACTGTTATGCGAGTACTGCACAGAAGCCATTATCATCCCTTTCGCATGCACAAGGTACAAGCACTGTCACCGGGAGGCTATCAGCAGGTTCAAATGGCTCTGAGCACTATGGGACTCAACTGCTGAGGTCATTAGTCCCCTAGAACTTAGAACTAGTTAAACCTAACTAACCTAAGGACATCACACACATCCATGCCCGAGGCAGGATTCGAACCTGCGACCGTAGCGGTCTCGCGGTTCCAGACTGCAGCGCCAGAACCGCGCGGCCACTTCGGCCGGCCCACGCTATCAGCAGGGGCTGGCTTCAAATGGCTCTGAGCACTATGGGACTTAACATCTGAGGTCATCAGTCCCCTAGAACTTAGAACTACTTAAACCTAACTAACCTAAGGACATCACACACATCCATGCCCGTGGCAGGATTCGAAGCAGAGGCTGGGCTTCCGCAAATTCATCCTACGGCGCCAGAGGCGCGACCAGCATTTTTCACCGGTGAAGCACAGATACACATACACTGACAGATACACATCAGCTCACTAATGTCATTTGATGCATTTGTGGGTGAATAACGTGTCGTGATCGTGGGGTTTCTCACCGACGAAGCCTATTTCACGAAGGATAGGGCGCAGTGAGTTTGCATAATTGGCACGAGTGGGCAGAAGAAAACCACCACAGCACAGTGTAAAGAGGGTAGCAACAACGATGCGGTGTCAACATCTGGTGTGGTATTATCGATGGGTATCTCACACGATCAAAACCGACCACAAAGGCGGACAGCAGAGCGATATCTACGTTTCCTGGATGCTACGTTACCAGAATTTCTGAAAGACGTTAGTTGGCCTGTGGTACAAACCTGTGCTCACGTCAGCAGCACAGTGTGACGCCACCAGGACAATTCCTTACCTCCCAAATGGATTGGCCACGGAGGCCCGTGGCATGCCAGACATTAATCCACTGCATTTCTTTTTGTGATCTGTGATTTGTGAAGGAGGGATTACTGATGTTAACATACCTGTGATATTAGGTGAGCCCGCATCTCGTGGTCATGCAGTAGCGTTCTCGCTTCCCACGCCCGGGTTCGATTCCCGGCGGGGTCAGGGATTTTCTCTGCCTCGTGATGGCTGGGTGTTGTGTGATGTCCTTAGGTTAGTTAGGTTTAAGCAGTTGTAAGTTCTAGGGGACTGATGACCATAGATGTTAAGTCCCATAGTGCTCAGAGCCATTTGAACCATTTGATATTAGGTGATGAGATACAGACATGGATAGTGTACAGCAGTCTTTTTTTCGGAAGAGGCGAACTTTGCCACACACACACACACACACCATGGGCGTCATTTCGAACGGTACTTATGAAACGCCACTGCAACTTCTGGTCATGTCTTTCGATGTTACTTTAGATTTGTACTGTTGTATTCGTTTGGATTAACTAGGACATAACTGAGTAGTCGTATTTTGTATGCTGATTCTTTGTACTCGTTCCTTAAGACTAAATCCAGATCACAGAAACAAAATTATAAAACAGTAATACAATACCTCGTCAATTTCCTTTCCCTACGCCAACTAGCCACGACATATCATACCTGCCGGCAAAAACTGAGCGAGATAGATGTGTATGTTGTCACTGCTCACACTGTCTCGCAGACTGTCGCTTGACGCCGCATGCCTCGCCTTCTAATCGGCGGCGTCGACTACCTACAACATTTGCGTGCTGTGCGGTGTTGCTGATCTCCTTGGCCTATGTCTGCACAGAGGAACACACAAAAGCCCGCTGCACATTTGGCTGACGCTGAGCACTATTGGAGTTAACATCTGAGGTCATCAGTCCCCTAGAACTTAGAACTACATAAACCTAACTAACCTAAGGACATCACACACATCCATGCCTGAGGCAGGATTCGAACCTGCGACCGTAGCAGTCCCGCGGTTCCGGACTGAAGCGCCTAGAACCGCTCGGCCACAACGGCCGGCGCTGCGCATTTCTCGATATTTTAACATTCAACTGCGTTGCTGAAACTTCCTGGCAGATTAAAACTGTGTGCCCGACCGAGACTTGAACTCGGGACCTTTGCCTTTCGCGGGCAAGTGCTCTACCAACTGAGCTACCGAAGCACGACTCACGCCCGGTACTCACAGCTTTAGTTCTGCCAGTACCTCGTCTCCTACCTTCCCAACTTTACAGAAGCTCTCCTGCGAACCGGGCGTGAGTCGTCCTTCGGTAGCTCAGTTGGTAGAGCACTTGCCCGCGAAAGGCAAAGGTCTCGAGTTCAAGTCTCGGTCGGGCACGCAGTTTTAATCTGCCAGGAAGTTTCATATCAGCGCACACTCCGCTGCAGAGTGAAAATCTCATTCTGGAAACTGCGTTGCTATTTAATGACATAGGGACATGGGAGAAACGAATGTATGTTTGTAGCTCAATGCGGGACACTTTGTACGAAATAGTTTTCCTCACTTACGACTTACCCTGTTATATGAAAATTGCTATTGATATTTGTTTTTCACAGAATGGATTGATAGTCAGGAGCTCGTATTGTTAGCAGTAAAGAGATTGCAATAATATTTAGAAAGGGTATTTTTGTACAAACACACACTTTTTAAATGGAACAATGTCTACTGACATCAACAAATTAAAAGTAGGCTAAATTAAATATCAGTGGTATTTCTTGAAGGATTCTAGTGCGAGTCGTTTACGAGATATCTTATTTTGAAAAACTCCCACACCGACACTTGTACAATACCTGTGGTAGCACACACTAAAGAACAACGGATGTTCATATACTAGTTATGTGAATTCTGACCAGTAACGAGACAACTGACCATCATTGATACTGCTCAAAATGATCCGCAGCAACAGCAATACACGCTTCCAGTCTGCTATGGAACGACTGACGCACATGTGCTAGCACTTCAGCGGAGACTTCCGAGCAGGCTGCACTAAGACGCCGTTGCATATCGTCGATTGTAATTGGTATGTCGTTGTAGACATCGTCTTTCAGTTTTCCTCACAGAAAGAAAGTCTAAAGGCGCCAAATGCGGGGAACGGGCGAGCCACGGTACAGGTCCCCTACGTCCAGTCCAACGATTTGGAACCGATTCGTGAAGACATGCTGTACTACTTTGTGCACTATGGGCTGAAGAGCCGTCACGTTGGTACCACACGTACCACACTCCTAGTCTGCAGAGGAACGTCTTCTAGCATTCTTGGAGGACGGTCTGTTAGGACGCTGCGATACATGTGTGTGTTCAGTGTTCCGTCTACGAAACACCGACCTATGAGCTAATGGTTCACTATCCCACACCACACGTTTACATTCCATGAACGCTGACGTACCACTTGACAAAGCCAACGGGTATTGTTAAAAGACCAATAGTATATGTTTCGGTGGTTCACCTGGGCATAATTGGTAAATGTGGCTTCATCACTAAACAATGTACATGATACATCTGGAGTAGCTTGTCTTAATTCCCATATACAGAACTTAAAGCGATTTCCATAATCATTTCCACGCAACTCTTGATGGAGAGATATGTAATAGGGATGGAGCCTATGTCGATTGAGAATGCATAAGTCACTTGTCTGACTCATGTCATCTCGTGCGATTGCACGGGAGCTAACGCGCGTATTAACTGCAACAGCAGCAAGAACGATAATTTCCCTCTCTTCTGTAATCGCTTGTTTTCTTCTGTTATGTTGTGTAGCTGTTACACTACCATTTGGTTGAAGAGGTTGATAAACAATTGCTAAGATGGATGACTTCTGTTGTGATATCTTGCCGCATACACCATACAAGGACGAACTGCATTCTTCCTACACTCTCCATACACTATGCGCATGTCGGCTTTTTCTGCAATGGTAAACCCCATCGTCCACTCACGACCTACAGCTCGCGCTGCCGTACACTAACAAGCAAGCCGCAGCGCACTCAAGGAACACACAAGCACACTGTAAGCAAACATAAAACCACATCATATCTAGCAATTTATTCTGGCTGAATGGCTCAAACAAGTGTCGGTGTGCAAACTTACCAAAATACGATATCCCGTAAGCCACTCGCACTAGAATCTTGCATCAAACACCACTGACATTCTGACTTGTCCTATATTTAGTTGGTTTATGTCAATAGGCATTGTTCCATTTAAAAAGTGTGTGTTTGCACAGTAAATTACTTTCAAAGCATTATTACAACTTGTTTATTGGCTAACAATACGAGCCCCTGACCACCAATCAGTTCAGTGAAAACCGCACAATAGCATTTCCATTTCCGCAATATTTGCGGTGTAAGTTTTAGGTGATTCACCCCGTATATACACTACTGGCCATTACAATTGCTACACCAAGAAGAAATGCAGATGATAAACGGGTATTCATTGCCCAAATATATTATACTAGAACTGACATGCGATTACATTTTCACGCAATTTGGGTGCATAGATCCTGAAAAATCAGTACCCAGAACAACCACCTCTGGCCTTAATAACGGCCTTGATACGCCTGGGCATTGAGTAAAACAGAGCTTGGATGGCGTGTACAGGTACAGCTGCCCATGTAGCTTCAACACGATACCACAGTTCTTCAAGAGTAGTAACTGGCGTATTGTGACGAGTCAGTTTCTCGGCCAACATTGACCAGACGTTTTCAAGTGGTGAGAGATCTGGAGAATGTGCTGGCCAGGGCAGTAGTCAAACATTTTCTGTATCCAGAAAGGCCCGTACAGGACCTGCAACATGCGGTCGTGCATTATCGTGCTGAAATGTAGGGTTTCGCAGGGATCGAATGAAGGGTAGAGCCATGGGTCTAACACATCTGAATTGTAACGTCCACTGTTCAAGGTGCCGTCAATGCGAACAAGAGGTGACCGAGACGTGAAACCACTGGCATCCCATACCATCACGCCGGGTGATACGCCAGTATGGCGATGACGAATACACGCTTCCAATGTGTGTTCACCATGATGTCTCCAAACACGGATGCGACCATCATGATGCTGTAAACAGAACCTGGATTCATCCGAAAAAATGACGTTTTGCCATTGGTGCAACCAGGTTCGTCGTTGAGTACGCCATCGCAGGCGCTCCTGTCTGTGATGAAGCGTCAAGGGTAACCGCAGCCATGGTCTCCGAGCTGATAGTCCATGCTGCTGCAAACGTCGTCGAACTGTTCGTGCAGATGGTTGTCGTCTTGCAAACGTCCCCATCTATTGACTCAGGGATCGAGACGTGGCTGCACGATCCTTTAAAGCCATGCGGATAAGATGCCTGTCATCTCGACTGCTAGTGATACGTGGCCGTTGGGATCCAGCACGGCGTTCCGTATTACCCTCCTGAACCCACCGATTCCATATTCTGCTAACAGTCATTGGATCTCGACCAACGCGAGCAGCAATGTCGCGACACAATAAACCGCAAGCGCGATAGGCTACAATCCGACCTTTATCGAAGTCGGAAACGTGATGGTAGGCATTTCTCCTCGTTACACGTGGCATCACAACGTTTCACCAGGCAACGCCGGTCAACTGCTGTTTGTGTATGAGAAATCGGTTGGAAACTTTCCTCATGTCAGCACGTTGTAGGTGTCGCCACCGGCGCCAACCTTGTGTGAATGTTCTGAAAAGCTAATCATTTGCATATCACAGCATCTTCTTCCTGTCGGCTAAATTTCGCGTCTGTAACACGTCATCTTCATGGTGTAGCAATTTTAATGGCCAGTAGTGTATACAAGGTGATTTAAAAAAAGTTTACAATCTGACATGGCACATCGGGTGAAGAAGAATCAGTGATCACATAAGAACTTTGGGTCGCAAAGACCATCCGGGGCTGTTAAATGACGTTACAGTTATTTAATCACATGCTACAAATGGTCGACCACTACAAATATTCAAAGTTTTGTGAAGGTGCATCGAGACACCTCCTGACATCGACGCTGCATTGAACGGTGCGCCTTCTCAAAGATACCTTGTGTTTGAAGACCTGATGCTGCAGCAATCCTACCCACTAGGTCCTCCGACAATGTATCTGGTGTTTCACACACAAGCCCCCTCAGATACCCCCACAGGAAGAAACTGGTTGGGGACAAGTCGGCTGCTCGAGGAAGCCATACGATATACTCATCGTAACCAATCTAGCAGCTGGGAAAGGTTGCTGCATGTGTGGCCTCGCTTGCATGCTGAAATGCGCAGGGCCCCGTCGTGCTAAAATCGAATGCGGCGACGAATAGGCATGGAAAAATCATTCAGTTGTCCCGCAGAACCTCTCGCAGGAATACAAGATACATGCGACCATCAGGTGGGTCTGGTAGAATGTACGGTCCATTTAAACAGTCTCAGAGGAAGCCACCCCACATTTTAAGGGTAAATTTGGGTAGTGATGGTTCAAATGGCTCTGAGCACTATGGGACTTAACAGTTGAGGTCATCAGTCCCCTAGAACGTAGAATTACTTAAACCTAACTAACCTAAGGACATCACACACGTCCATGCCCGAGGCAGGATTCGAATCTGCGACCGTAGCGGCAGCGCCGTTCCGGACTGGCCGCAGCGGCTGGCTAGTGTAGTGAGGTGTGTATGTGTAGCATGTGCGTGCACATCGCCGGTCAGTATGGACGAGCGGTTCTAGACGCTTCAGTCTGGAACCGCGCGACCGCTACGGTCGCAGGTTCGAATCGTGCCTCGGGCATGGATGTGTGTGATGTCTTAGGTTAGTTAGGTTTAAGTAGTTCTAAGTTCTAGGGGACTGATGACCTCAGATGTTAAGCCTCATAGTGCACAGAGCCATTTGAACCATTTGCGAACACATCCACCCACGTGTGCAGGTTGTGAACGTTCATCACACCCTCGACTGAGAACGCAGCCTCATCGGTGAGAATGGCATTCGCTGTGAAACTTCGGTCTGCAGCGCATTCTTGCAGAAACCACCGCACTTGTTGTAGTCCCTCGTTTGCACTGCCTGGATGCATTGGCAATGAAATGGATGCAGTCCTTCGTCGTGTACAGTGCGCTAGACGGAGGGGTGGGGGATATCAGTGGCGCGGGATACAACTCGTGTACTTGTTGATGGCGTGCGCTGTACCCTTTCGAGAACGCTTTCTTCCGCCGCAACTATCCGTGTTGTTCGTTGGCGACCAGCATCCGACCTGTGCACATGGAATGAGCCGGTTTCTCACAATCTGCGATACACGGCATGCCACCTTTCTATCTTGATATCTCGCGTGATACAATCGCACGGCCTGCCGTCCACTGCACTTGGCCGCGCCATAAATCAAATGCATCTCAGCCATTTCGCGGTACGTTACTCCCGACGGTTCCACAGCGTGAATGGCGACGGTCTCCGTGCGCTCTATGTCTGTATGTATGTGTGTGTATGTAAACAGAACAATATTGACTGCTAAACGACCAGTCATTGTACTCGCATATAATAGTTTTCGTAACCAAAACCAACCGCGGGAACGCCTTGGGCTGCGGATCGGAGCCGCCAGGCGAAGAAGCCGCCGGCGGTGGAGCACGCACCACCGGGTAAACACAAGGACGAGTCGGACGACAGACCAACGACAACCAACAGCCGACAATGAACGACACAACAAGGAAGAGAGAAACAACGGAGGCTTGTAGAAACTACAACACCAAACACCAACAGTAAATCCACTCGGAACCAGAGCCAGGCAAACGTCAACAACGAGGAACGACGAAAACGAAGTACCGCCGAGATATAGACGCAATCCAGAGCGAGTACCAGACTGACTGAACTGGGTTTTTTTCTTTATTGTAATTTTAATCACCTCATACAAGGTAGGCTGTCAGCACCATATTACGTTGCTCTTCAGCCTTGAGTGGTACAATAATATGACATATAGATTGCACAGATAATACAATAAAAACGGAGGGCAAAAAATGTAGATACGAAAAACAATAAACATGAAGCCGTTCACGATGGACGAGAAAAAAACACTAACACTTGTTGACAAGGCGCACATAACACGGATGACTGCGACGGCACACGTGAACAGTGGTGGCGTGACGGCGAAAGAACACTAAACACAAAACGAAGGCACACACACGAGACACTGATGGCGATGATCTCCGGCGCGCGAAAGTCCACGGAGCGTGTACGAGTCCGGGGAGCTGCCAAGAGAGGAGGAGGAGGGGAGGGGGGTGGGAGAGGGAGAGGGGAGAGCAGAGATGCCATGGGCAGGGGAGATAGGGGGAAGGGAGGAAGGGGGAGGGGAAGCCCGGGGGAAGAGGGGTGGAGGAAGGGGATGGGGGAAAAGGAAAGAGAAGGGAGGGAGGGTGCCTGAAGGAAAGGACACAGGAAGTGGGGGGGGAGGATAAAAGTTAATAGGACGGGTAGATGGAGGGGAGGAGGACATCATCAGGGAGGGGTAGCTGGCGGTAGCCACCTTAGGAGAAGGTAAGGAGGGTGGAGAGATGGAGAATGGGTGGGATGTGGGAATACAGGCGCGGCAGTGGGCGGGGGTGGGAGAGGATGGGCGAGACAAGCGGGTGAGGAGGATCGAGTTTGCAGAGGTGTACAGGATCCGTATCCTTTCAAGGAAAAGGAGGAGGTGTGGGAACGGAATGAGATCGTACAGGATCCACGTGGGGGAGGGGAGACGGATGCGATAGGCGAGGCGGAGAGCATGGCGTTCAAGGATTTGAAGGGATTTATAAAAGGTAGGGGGGGGCGGAAATCCAGGCTGGATGGGCATAACAAAGGATAGGGCGGATGAGGGATTTATAGGTGTGGAGGATGGTGGAGGGGTCCGGACCCCACGTACGGCTGGAAAGGAGCCTGAGGAGACGGAGTCATGAGCGTGCCTTGGCTTGGATTGTCCGGAGATGGGGGGTCCAGGAGAGGCGATGGTCAAGGGACGGTGAGTTCAAGAGTGGTCAGAGGGGGTCAGGCTTTACACTTTTGGGAGTAGGTGGGATGGGGGAGATTGCAGGTATTACAGGAGGGAGGGGATTGAAGGTTAGGGCACTGCCGAAGGAAGTGCGCTTGCCTACAGTGCGGGCAGGTGGGGGCCTCACGGCACTCGGCTGTTGTGTGTGCGTTATAGTGCAGACACGTCTGGCAGCGCAAGGATTGAGGAGGAGAACGGGAGGGGTCGACCTTATAATGTTGGTTGAGGGCACCCTCCTTCAGGAGATGGTCAATGGAGGGGGCGTCCTCGGAAAAAACCCGCATAAGGCGGGTGGGGCCAGCCGAGTTAAAAATGCGGCGGACAGCCCGCACCTCCAGCATGGGGTGCGCCTTGAGCTCCGCCAACACCTCCTCCTCCGTGATCGTCGGACTAAGCCGAGTGATCACGGCGGTGAGGGTTGGCGGGCAACGCAGGGTTTGGGGTTGGCGGGTAGGAGATGGAGAAGGAGCAGGGGTGAGGGAGGTGTTGGGGCCCAAACGGGTGATGGGGAGGTGGGAGAGGATATCAGTATGGAGGGTGGGGCTGGAGGAGGAGGTGAGAACTGAATCCCATCTGGGAGTGAGGGGTGGGATGGGGGCACCAGGGAAGTGTTGGCGGAGGAGGAGGGAGAGATTCCGGGCCTCGAGAAGGGAAGGATCGGGACGGGAGAGGAGGTATATGTGTAAGGAGGGGGGGGAGGAGGACGGGGCGGGGCCTTTTTGGGAGCAGAGGGAGTGGCGGTGCCACTAGGGCGTTTAACGGTGGCAGAAGGGTGGGTGGTGACATGAGGGACGGGAGCTATAGGGAGGTGGCGGGAAGGGGCAGGTCCCGGTGTGGACGCAGCAGTCAGCGCCGGAGAAGGTGACTGTGAAGGCGACGGCGACGGCGACAGCGACGGTGATGGCGAAGGTGATGGGGAGAGTTGGGCATGGGCAGTGGCCCGACGGGCCACCCCCTAGCTGGAGCTGCAGTGACAGGCTGGGGGAGTGGGGGGAAATGATCAGAAGGAGAGGAGCGGGAGGAAGAAGCTGGAGATGGGATGACAAAGAGCGAGGGCGAAGGGAGAGTAAGAAGAGGAGGGATGGAAAGAGGGGGGTGTGACTGGGCACACCATGTAATGGTGGTGGTGGCGGCGGAGGGCGACGTGTACACAATGGCAGTGGTGGTAGTAGTGGCAGTGGTGGTGGGGGCTGACATGACGACAGGGATAAACAAAAAAGCACAGGACGAAAAGGAGAGGAAAAAACCGGGGACAGACGAAGACGGACGAAGATCAGAGTCCCACGCCGCTGGCGCTGGCGACGGCTGGCAGGAACGCCACAGCTGCTGCTGCTGCCGCGGACGGAGCCGGGGCCGCTGCTGCTGGAGGGCTGGCTGGCTGGCTGGCACCTGAAACCCTAGCGCTTCTATTAGTGCTGGAATGGCACAATCGACGGGCGGTATCCTTTTGGAGAACCGCCGGAGATGCTGGACTAGGGCAGAGCGGGTCCCTATATACGAAACCAGAGGGAGCGGCTATTGGCCGCTCTCTGCACGTGGCGTAGCGGTTGCGCCCTCGCTGCGCGAGAGCCGCTGCGCGGAATAGCCGCCGCAAAGGCGGAGCCCTTTATGGGCTGACCACGTCCATTTGTTCTGGTGCGTGTTCGACATCCGCGGCGGGAGGTACTAGAATAGTAGTAGCGGCAGTGCCGCGAGTCCTCGGTTATACTCTTAGGAACTCGTGTACTCTCTTCTTTCTACGCTGGCAACGTCTACTTGTAACCGACAACAGACACAGTTTACGGTTACAGCTGGGGTAGTGGCAGTGACTCAGTGTACGGAGACAGCAAGCTCGGATATGACGTCACAGGAGTCGCTGGCAAGTTTAAAGCGAGTATATGGAGCTCATTTCTTATAATATACTTACCATTCAATGTTAACTACAAAATCGCGACATTGCAATTTTTGGCATTATACACTCCTGGAAATTGAAATAAGAACACCGTGAATTCATTGTCCCAGGAAGGGGAAACTTCATTGACACATTCCTGGGGTCAGATACATCACATGATCACACTGACAGAACCACAGGCACATAGACACTGGCAACAGAGCATGCACAATGTCGGCACTAGTACAGTGTATATCCACCTTTCGCAGCAATGCAGGCTGCTATTCTCCCATGGAGACGATCGTAGAGATGCTGGATGTAGTCCTGTGGAACGGCTTGCCATGCCATTTCCACCTGGCGCCTCAGTTGGACCAGCGTTCGTGCTGGACGTGCAGACCGCGTGAGACGACGCTTCATCCAGTCCCAAACATGCTCAATGGGGGACAGATCCGGAGATCTTGCTGGCCAGGGTAGTTGACTTACGCCTTCTAGAGCACGTTGGGTGGCACGGGATACATGCGGACGTGCATTGTCCTGTTGGAACAGCAAGTTCCCTTGCCGGTCTAGGAATGGTAGAACGATGGGTTCGATGACGGTTTGGATGTACCGTGCACTATTCAGTGTCCCCTCGACGATCACCAGTGGTGTACGGCCAGTGTAGGAGATCGCTCCCCACACCATGATGCCGGGTGTTGGCCCTGTGTGCCTCGGTCGTATGCAGTCCTGATTGTGGCGCTCACCTGCACGGCGCCAAACACGCATACGACCATCATTGGCACCAAGGCAGAAGCGACTCTCATCGCTGAAGACGACACGTCTCCATTCGTCCCTCCATTCACGCCTGTCGCGACACCACTGGAGGCGGGCTGCACGATGTTGGGGCGTGAGCGGAAGACGGCCTAACGGTGTGCGGGACCGTAGCCCAGCTTCATGGAGACGGTTGCGAATGGTCCTCGCCGATACCCCAGGAGCAACAGTGTCCCTAATTTGCTGGGAAGTGGCGGTGCGGTCCCCTACGGCACTGCGTAGGATCCTACGGTCTTGGCGTGCATCCGTGCGTCGCTGCGGTCCGGTCCCAGGTCGACGGGCACGTGCACCTTCCGCCGACCACTGGCGACAACATCGATGTACTGTGGAGACCTCACGCCCCACGTGTTGAGCAATTCGGCGGTACGTCCACCCGGCCTCCCGCATGCCCACTATACGCCCTCGCTCAAAGTCCGTCAACTGCACATACGGTTCACGTCCACGCTGTCGCGGCATGCTACCAGTGTTAAAGACTGCGATGGAGCTCCGTATGCCACGGCAAACTGGCTGACACTGACGGCGGCGGTGCACAAATGCTGCGCAGCTAGCGCCATTCGACGGCCAACACCGCGGTTCCTGGTGTGTCCGCTGTGCCGTGCGTGTGATCATTGCTTGTACAGCCCTCTCGCAGTGTCCGGAGCAAGTATGGTGGGTCTGACACACCGGTGTCAATGTGTTCTTTTTTCCATTTCCAGGAGTGTATATACACTCCTGGAAATTGAAATAAGAACACCGTGAATTCATTGTCCCAGGAAGGGGAAACTTTATTGACACATTCCTGGGGTCAGATACATCACATGAGCACACTGACACAACCACAGGCACATAGACACAGGCAACAGAGCATGCACAATGTCGGCACTAGTACAGTGTATATCCACCTTTCGCAGCAATGCAGGCTGCTATTCTCCCATGGAGACGATCGTAGAGATGCTGGATGTAGTCCTGTGGAACGGCTTGCCATGCCATTTCCACCTGGCGCCTCAGTTGGACCAGCGTTCGTGCTGGACGTGCAGACCGCGTGAGACGACGCTTCATCCAGTCCCAAACATGCTCAATGGGGGACAGATCCGGAGATCTTGCTGGCCAGGGTAGTTGACTTACACCTTCTAGAGCACCTTGGGTGGCACGGGATACATGCGGACGTGCATTGTCCTGTTGGAACAGCAAGTTCCCTTG
Organism: Schistocerca nitens; assembly: GCF_023898315.1. Taxonomy (NCBI): domain Eukaryota; kingdom Metazoa; phylum Arthropoda; class Insecta; order Orthoptera; family Acrididae; genus Schistocerca; species Schistocerca nitens. Next base: position 425,834,990 of record NC_064614.1, on the reverse strand, counting down.
CCGGTCTAGGAATGGCAGAACGATGGGTTTGATGACGGTTTGGATGTACCGTGCACTATTCAGTGTCCCCTCGACGATCACGAGTGGTGTACGGCCAGTGTAGGAGATCGCTCCCCACACCATGATGCCGGGTGTTGGCCCTGTGTGCCTCGGTCGTATGCAGTCCTGATTGTGGCGCTCACCTGCACGGCGCCAAACACACATACGACCATCATTGGCACCAAGGCAGAAGCGACTCTCATCGCTGAAGACGACACGTCTCCATTCGTCCCTCCATTCACGCCTGTCGCGACACCACTGGAGGCGGGCTGCACGATGTTGGGGCGTGAGCGGAAGACGGCCTAACGGTGTGCGGGACCGTAGCCCAGCTTCATGGAGACGGTTGCGAATGGTCCTCGCCGATACCCCAGGAGCAACAGTGTCCCTAATTTGCTGGGAAGTGGCGGTGCGGTCCCCTACGGCACTGCGTAGGATCCTACGGTCTTGGCGTGCATCCGTGCGTCGCTGCGGTCCGGTCCCAGGTCGACGGGCACGTGCACCTTCCGCCGACCACTGGCGACAACATCGATGTACTGTGGAGACCTCACGCCCCACGTGTTGAGCAATTCGGCGGTACGTCCACCCGGCCTCCCGCATGCCCACTATACGCCCTCGCTCAAAGTCCGTCAACTGCACATACGGTTCACGTCCACGCTGTCGCGGCATGCTACCAGTGTTAAAGACTGCGATGGAGCTCCGTATGCCACGGCAAACTGGCTGACACTGACGGCGGCGGTGCAGAAATGCTGCGCAGCTAGCGCCATTCGACGGCCAACACCGCGGTTCCTGGTGTGTCCGCTGTGCCGTGCGTGTGATCATTGCTTGTACAGCCCTCTCGCAGTGTCCGGAGCAAGTATGGTGGGTCTGACACACCGGTGTCAATGTGTTCTTTTTTCCATTTCCAGGAGTGTATTTCCAAAAGTGAAGTAAACGAAGTTTATGTCTGCCATTACACGGCGTGCGTGCTATCCTACCATTATCTGTGCCTGATTGTTATTGGATGAGTTGCAGCAGTAGCTGCATTCGAATTTTGCAGATAGTGGATGTGTGTTTGGCTGTTTTCGTTAACATTTTTAAGCGAATCATTTAGGTTTGCCGAATCACGGTTTACTTGTAAGCTGATGCGCTTGTAGGTCCATGAAATTATTGCTCGGTTATTTGTTCGTGCGTATTTAAATATGTCAGTGAACAATATTTACGAGCCGGCCGCGGTGACCGAGCGGTTTTAGGCGCTTCAGTCCGGAACCACGCGACTGCCTCGGGCATGGGTGTGTGTGATGTACTTAGGTTAGTTAGGTTTAAGTAGTTCTAAGTTCTAGGGGACTGATGACCTCAGTCAGGTCAGAGCCAATATTTACGAAATTTTTCTTCTTCAATGTTTTCGTAAATTACTAACCGTTTTGGTTGTTTGAGTAAGAGTGCAAGGCAAGTGTATGATGTTGTTTCGTCGATAACTGACATTTTGACACCATGGCTGTGTGCAAAAAATACAGACTGATTCTTGCAGAGAAGGAAACAGCAGCCAGGCACTTTTGATAATGCTATTTATTCATACAAACAACGGCGTTACCGAAACTTCCTGGCAGATTAAAACTGTGCCCGACCGAGACTCGAACTCGGGACCAGAAGTAAAGCTGTGAGGACCGGTCGTGAGTCATGCTTCGGTAGCTCAGTTGGTAGAGCACTTTCCCGCGAAAGGCAAAGGTCCCGAGTTCGAGTCTCGGTCGGGCACACAGTTTTAATCTGCCAGGAAGTTTCATATCAGCGCACACTCCGCTGCAGAGTGAAAATCTCATTCTGGAAACGGCGTTACCGATTTCAAACCAACAGGTTCACCATCAGACGCGTTGTTCGTGTTAATATACATTTTTGTAGTAGTTTACATTAGTTTTCACCTGTTATTCACCCATGTGATCATAATTCCTAGGGTTGGTTGTGCCCTATAACCAAAACATGTGAGAAACTATTTATCTGTGTGCCTTAGAAGCACTGATAACGGTGTAAACGTTTTAGTTAGTTGCGTCGAAAATCCCGCGCCATTACGTTGCAATGCTGACTGGTTGTGTTCATGCAGTAGTGAAGACTATATGAAGCACTCTCCGAGAGAGAAAGAGAGAGCTATTTTGATACCATCTTTGTATACATCCTTCCATGTGGCAAAACTTTCTGCTGTGTGTGAGTGGCGCTTACTCTGTGTATATACATATCCATCAAAAAGGTGCTTCATATAATCTTCGCTACTGCATGAACACAAGCAGTCAGCATTATAACGTAATGGCGCGGTATTTTCGACGCAAGTAACTAAAACAATTTCACTTTAGTAATTTTTTACACCGTTCGCAATCGTTTTGAGGCACACAGTTAAATAGTTTCGTGTTTTGGTTGTAGGGTACAACCACGTCAAGGAATTGTCACCACATGTGGGAACAGAAAGTAAAAGTATGCCTCAACTACTACAGAAATGTATATAAACATGAATAAGGCGTCTGATGGTGAACCTGTTGGTTCGAATCTGTAACGGCGCTATTTATATGAAAAAACGGCATCATCAAAAGTGGCTGGCTGCTGTTTTCTGCTCTGCAACAATGAAACTCGAAGTGAACGAACCAAATTCTATGGATTTTTAAGCGAGACATGTTACATTGTGATTATAGCTGTTTTAGCTAACGAATTCATGCAGGGCCTAACACCATATTAAACAAGAGGGCCGCGCGGGGTAGCCGCGTGGTCTTGAGCGTCTTGTCACGGTTCGGCGGCTCCCCCCACCCCCCACCACCACCCCGTCGGAGGTTCGAGTCCTCCCTCGGGCATGGTTGTGTGCATTGTCCTTAGCGTAAGTTAGTTTAAGTTAGAGCAAGTAGTGTGTAAGCTTACGGACTGATGACCTCAGCAGTTTGGTCCCATAATATCTTACCACTAATTTCGAAATTGTTTCCAAACAAGAGGAGGCTGAATCACCACATGTACACAAAATCAAGTCAGCTACTAAATTAATTTTTCTCTGCCTCGTGGCGTGGGAAAAAGAGGAAACATACCTGGGTGAAGCCGTGGGTTCCACGACGACACGATAAAAGCAGTCAACAAAAGTTGTTACGTGAGCTTATAGCGGAGGACGACTAGTCGTGCATCAATTACTGATAATGGATGAGCATACATTTCTGTATGTGCTAAGTGAAGTGTGTCCTCATATCACAAAGCACAATACATAAGAACTGCTATATCTGCAGAAGACAGGCTCACTGTAACACTCCGATTCCTTGCTACGGGGGACGGTTAGGTTAGGTTAGGCCAGGTCAGATCTGGTCTCCAATCTTCTTAATCTATTTTTGTATTCAGGGTGCCTCACGTTGTAAAGTGCCTCATCAGCTTCATACATCTCTATTAATTTTGTAGTTTTCGGTGCACACCAGTTGTATTCACCGGCAATGTTTATAAAAACACTACAGGTGACAGAAGGCTGCAGCGATGCTAGCGCTCCACGTGGGTACATGTCACATTGCAGTGAACAGAAGATAAGCGACTTCTTAGAACAAATCTACAGCGAGGCCCTCGATTTGATCAAATATTTGACGACATTTGACAAAGTTCCCTATTACACCATCAAATTTCTTTGACAAAGGTATTGGACAAAGAAATTTGATAGTGTAATACCAGCCTAAGCGGATACTCCCATCAGGCCATTCAGGTGCTTATAATTGCCACCTGCCAGTCACGGAGAAAAGCAAGACATGTGTTCAAGACTTATAGATAACTGCTGTTGACTTCCTTGGTGGTAGGAGTTGCGAATATCGCTGCCAACAGTGGTTATCATTTTAATGCGAAGATTTTCATCGAAATGGATGACCCAGAGGACTAGTTTTCAGTTACTACCAGTAACACCGCAACATTTCGAATTTAGGTGAGAAAATTGTATAACATGTTAACATCAGTTATTAGATTGGTGAATAAGTTCGTAGCGTTTTTGTTTCGCATGTTTCCGGTTACTATGGGTTTGTTTATCGATTGTGATTTTTTACTTGTAGTTCACTGTTGTCATATGAGTTTACATATTGCCATTTGGGGATAGTGATGGAGCTTTGGATGCTAGAAAACTGAGTGCCAAGTGAAGAAATTGCAACATTTCCGACATGTTCTTCTGTTGGAGTTCAGTAGAGGGGCGACAGGAGCCAGAAACATTTGTGGATAATAAAATTAGACAGAGCACGGCAAGAAAATTGTTTTCTCGTTTTAAGGAGTATCCTTTTGATATTAGAGACGCTCCACGCTCAGCAGTGCCTTCGGAGTTTGATAAAGTTCGTTTAAACGCATTAATTCACAACTATCCACGTTAGTTTACTCGAGAACTGGCAAATGTGTTGAACTATCATCACTCCACCATCGTGCGACTTTTGCATGCAGTGGGAAAAGTTAAAAAATCGGCTGTATGTGTACCGTATGCTCCAAGTCAGTCACAAAAATTTGCGGGTGGTCATATGTACATCTCTGATTGCTCGTCATCAATAGACTTGTGAATAACACCGACCATTTCTATCCTGTATCGTTACTGGTAACGAGAAAAGATGTCTTTATGCTAATATAAGACAACGAGAGGAATGGTTGATCCCAAACAAAGCCGCAAATCCCCATACAAAAACATGTGTGCATTCACAAAAGATAATGTTATGCTTCTGGTGGAACAGTGACTGTACGGTGTACTGCCAATTGCTTACCCCAGGTGTAACCATCACTTTGTTTCTTTCTTTTACTTGTGCCGTTTGTCCCGCGGATACGCAGAGTCGGCATGGTTAATCGGTTGTGGCAATGTTAGTTGAAGAGGTGGCCGGATGCCCTTCCTGCTGCCACCCTGTACCCCCAGGAAGGAATTAGTGGAACTACTGTAATCCATGGAATAGTGCGAAAGTGTTCGGATGTCTGCGAGCCGTGTAACTGAGGCGGAACGTGGGGACCACTCCAGTATTCACTTAGGGGGATGTGTAAAACCGCCTAAAAACCACATCCAGGCTGGCCGGCACACCGGCCCTCGTCGTTAATCCGCCGGGCGGATTCGATCCAGGGCCGGCGCGCCTACCCGAGTCCAGGAAGCAGCCCGTTAGCGCGCTCGGCTAACTTGGCGGATCGAGGTGTAACCATCACTGCTGACATTTATTGCCAATAACTGAGACGTGTTGCAGACACAATCCAAGAACAACGACCCGAAAGACTGCGTGAAGCGACGCTACTCAACGATAACACCCGCTCGCTTTCTGCTCGACTGGCAAAAAACACTATACAGTTTATGTGAGCTGTGAATAACCCACACAAGTGTTCCTAAGCTTTTCTCCACAAAAAACGATAGCAGGTTGATAACTGTATGTTCCAAGGGTCCCAAAGTGAAATCACTCCAATAAAACAATCAACTGTTTACATTTTAACAGCTTATTGTTGGCGGCACGGCAATCCGCTGGCGCCATTATCTACTTGGGCTGCCGATATCTATATGATCATATGTGCGAACTAGGGTCTTTGATCGAGGCGTGTGTTGTTGGTTTGGCGGGTCCTGGTACAGTCGATCGCCTGGAGGACACGTGGCTGGCAAGTTGTTGCTTTTGGGGGCCTCCGCCTGTTCGGTACGGGCCTCGAGATGTCGTTAGTGGTTAAATCGGTCGGAGGCAAGCCTCGCCGGCTCGCTTAAGGACTGGTGGCGGGGAGCTGCGGGAAGAGCAGCATACGTCGCTGCAACCTGGTCGGCAAGTTGCCGGTCTACTCAGTAAGCTTAAATTTTATGGTATCTTTTCGAAGATCTCCTGTACGGATTGGAGACAGCAGCTCCCTGGCCTGGAATCCTCGAAGTCACGGCTCCTTCACATCTGAGTGGAGTTAAGCTTTTTTTATGCTTCTTTCTTTTGGCGGGGGACGGGAGGGGGGGGGATACTTGATATTGCAAAGCACGTCTGTGTTATTGTGGAACTGGAGCTGTCATATTAACGGGCCGAGTGATTGTGTGTACCACCAACGGTCAGTGTAACTGATTGCAATTTGTTGTTCCAGGTCATACTCCGAGCAAGTGTAAGAGTATTCTGTTATAAATTGAATCAACGGAATTAAATTGGTAATACATTCTGTATCACCCCCCCAAGAACCATGGACCTTGCCGTTGGTGGGGAGGCTTGCGTACCTCAGCGATACAGATAGCCGTACCGTAGGTGCAACCACAACGGAGGGGTATCTGTTGAGATGTCAGACAAACGTGTGGTTCCTGAAGAGGGGCAGCAGCCTTTTCAGTAGTTGCAAGGGCAACAGTCTGGATGATTGACTGATCTGGCCTTGTACCAATAACCAAAACGGCCTTGCTGTGCTGGTACTGCGAATGGCTGAAAGCAAGAATTTGTATGGAGTGTAGCTATGTATGGAAGTGAAACATGGACGATAAATAGTTTGGACAAGAAGAGAATAGATGCTTTCGAAATATGGTGCTGCAGAAGACTGCTGAAGATTGGATGGGTAGATCACATAACTAATGAGGAGGTATTGAATAGAATTGGGGAGAAGAGGAGTTTGTGGCACAACTTGACTAGAAGAAGGGATCGGTTGGTAGGACATGTTCTGAGGCATCAAGGGATCACCAATTTAGTATTGGAGGGCAGCGTGGAGGGTAAAAATCATAGAGGGAGACCAAGAGATGAATACACTAAACAGATTCAGAAGGATGTAAGTTGCAGTAGGTACTGGGAGATGAAGAAGCTTGCACAGGATAGAGTAGCATGGAGAGCTGCATCAAACCAATCTCAGGACTGAAGACCACAGCAACAACAACATTCTGTATCAGAGGCAAAGCACCATTTGTAGATGAGTATGTCTTAAGCGCTGCATCAGCAAGCGCTGATATGTCCTCTTCTAACTTACAAGTAATTTTAAGCAGTGTAAACTTGTAACTTGTATGTGTAGTAGCTTTCGCGATAAGTTCAGATTTCCTACATCTTGGAAATTCCCTTCTGTAGCCTGATTTGCGCAAATTACTGTTCCCTTCCGACGTGTGTTGGCAGGGTAGCGTTGCAGCGGATGACGCTTTCCTTTTTCCTGGGATAGGAGCACTTCTGTCGTCGTACGATGTCTGTGTTGGCAGGCAAGCTTGTGCCTCTAGCAGCCCAGTCTGGTACCTCCAACAACCGCGTCGTGGCTACTTGAGTTAAGCAAAGTTGATCGTTTGATGCCTGCTACGGCGGAGTGTCGCTGGTTGATCGGGAATCATCAGTCTGTCCTATATGGTGAATTCAGTAAACTCATGCAGTTTATGCGTGTTCTGCAAGCCCGAAGTTCCTCCTCGGTATCCTGCTCTTTAACTACTCGTTTAGACCTTGCGTTCTTATTGCTACTTGTGGAGCACATTAAGTTCTAAGGCCTTATTACTTATCAATATAAACTGTTGAACGTTTCCTTTGATACACAGTCATTAGCTAACTCCACTCATTGCGAAACTTGCCTGCTTGTTACCTGTTGGCTGTGATAGCCGTCTGCTGTAGCTCTCAGATTATCTTGTACTTTGGGAAACTGTATTTTTATTAAGAGTCATTGTCAAAATTTCTGCTGGTGTGTAACAGTTGGGAACCACATCTAAATTGCATGTCCTCCTAACTTAACTACTGTCTGGCAATCGTGTTTTCATTAAGGGTAATTACCAATGTTTCTGCTGCTTTGTAACAGCTGGGAGTCACATTTAAATTGTACGCCTTCCCAGCTTTGCCTTTATTTCGGGGCAGTGTGTATTTTATCGCTTAAGGGATATTTTTATTATGGCTAATGCATTGTTGAGGTCTTTCCTAGAGCCACACTCAGTGGCGTGACTTGTTACCCTCTCTGTATTTTGGATGGGCGTTGTCCACTTATGTAAGTGTTACCCATCCTTGGAAATTGTTTGTACATTTAGTGTCTGTCAGTGTAATTCATTTTACTGATAAAATTATTCTTTGAACCTGCTTCCAGCCACGACCAGTTGGTGAGACTTCTTTCTTGTACTTGGGAACTTTATACCCCTGGTTTCAAGCCCTGCTCTTAATAGAATAAATTGTTAAAGTTTGTTATTAATGGATGAGCCTGTTCAAGATTTTAAGGTGATTGTGAGCGTTGTTATTCTTTTAACAAGGTAATTAGAACATTGTTGTTGAACAATAAAGTGTATTTCATGAAACAACAAATGACGAAATATGTGGGTCCACCTTTCATGTGTTTTTCCTTAAAAGTTATGCCCACCTTAATTGTGAGGTGTCATCGCAGAACTGTACGTCTTTGAAAGGGTGTGAGAACTCAGTGGCGGCTAATGCCAGCGTCGGGATATTTCGACATTCTGACGACAAAGTTAGTAATGTGGCGATTGCTCACGCGAGATACAGAGTGAGACGTTTATAAGTGTATAAGCTGGCACCATTAGTTTACGCCCGCAAGTTACTGCGAAACGAGATTACCTGACTCATCACAAAGCAAAGCGGTATTGCAGACTTTTGACCACGAAATACACAGAGTCCAAGTGTAAGTTCCAGTGATATAGCGCAGCAATTCAGAACAGCTCTGAGACCCCTCGAGAATGCATCATATTCCATGGACAATATCCTCGCAATATTTCCGACTTAGGCTAGCTGTGGCACGAATGTTGGGACACCGCAGAATGTCTTGTTTTAAAGCAGCAGGGTAACTGCAGTTTACGTCTTTTTCGCGTTGTAATGTTCTCCATAAAAGAAAGAAAAACGAACATGGGATTACAAGCTACTGGAATTGGGAGCAGGACATTACTGTTTTCAAATAAGAGTTTTAGGATTGGTATCCGTAAATACAGACTTATCTGCTGTAGAATTGCGGAACGCTCTTTAACCTCACATATTTTGACCTTTTTGGGGACCAAAATTCCCTTCTGTAGGAATAAAATGAATTCCGCTAACAGTTGTTACGAGACTCCGTCGGACGAGAAGGCAGTAGTTAAGAGCGCACGGGGTGGTACCATGTGTCTTGACTTGTGTATGATACTCCATACTCTTTCTTATACGCGTTATGTGAACAAAATACGAGATTACGGAACTGGACTCAGACCGAACGCAGCCAGTCGTTCCTAACGTGACGAGATCGTCACGTACAAGACTAACTTTGGGCGTATCCTCAAGAGAGTTGTATAGGGCCTTTATTGCTCACAGGGTAATTCGTAAATACCTCCGTTGTTTCTGAAGATGACTGCGCGAAAACTACAAGACATACAGAAAATGGGCGCATATCAGTGCGTAGAGCATCTCTCGAAGATTTTCACTCACTTTCCAGGAGCTCAATGCGGGCGCTGTCTGTGATGCGGCAACCATCAACACGACAGGAAAGTTCTTGCCATACACGTCCCAACACCTCAACGTCAACCAATTATCCTTCCAAGCAACTCTTCCAAATTAAGTGGCTGTGGAGGCAGGAATACGCGACATTTGGCATAACTTCATAAGAACAAATTACATGGAGTTTAGTCAAGTGACTGTGGAGGCCATTAAAAAAGAGCAGCGTCAATGTGGGATACACGTCTAATCCAACACTGAAGCAGTTCGGAACCGAGGAAATGACGAACGTGTGAATGAAAGTGTGGTGGATCCCGTCATGTTGCAAAATGTTGTAATTGTGCTGTAATTGTGGCATAAGCCATTGCTGCAGCATATCGATTACACGTAAAGTTTTCTACGCAAAGAAAAATGTTCCATCATATTTTCAGGATAACATGTCACAGAACGTTAACTTTAAGTGAATAATAAATGTTTTCTGCCGTATCAAGTGAATGTTCCGTGTCCTAAACACCGCCTTTCCAGGCACACATTATATATACCGGGTGATCAAAAAGTCAGTATAAAATTGAAAACTTAATAAACCACGGAATAATGTAGATAGAGAGGTAAAAATTGACACACATGCCTGGAATGACATGGGGTTTTATTAGAACAAAAAAAAAGTCGCTCCATATTGCTAGACGCGTGAAAGATCTCTTGCGTGCGTCGTTTGGTAATGATCGTGTGCTCAGCCGCCACTTTCGTCATGCTTGGCCTCCCAGGTACCCAGACCTCAGTCCGTGCGATTATTGGCTTTGGGGTTACCTGAAGTCGCAAGTGTATCGTGATCGACCGACATCTCTAGGGATGCTGAAAGACAACATCCGACGCCAATGCCTCACCATAACTCCGGACATGCTTTACAGTGCTGCTCACAACATTATTCCTCGACTACAGCTATTGTTGAGGAATGATGGTGGACATATTGAGCATTTCCTGTAAAGAACATCATCTTTGCATTGTCTTACTTTGTTATGCTAATTATTGTTATTCTGATCAGATGAAGGGGACATTTTTTGAACGTTTGTATTTTTTTGGTTCTAATAAAACCCCATGTCATTCCAAGCACGTGTGTCAATTTGTACCTCTGTATCTACATTATTCCGTGATTTATTCAGTTTTCAAATTTATACAGACTTTTTGATCACCCGGTATATATATATATATATATATATACCGGGTGATCAAAAAGTCTGTATAAATTTGAAAACTGAATAACGTTGTTTTGAGGCAGAGTTAATGATAACCCTTCTCCTCTCCTCAGCATGGATCTATGGATCTGCAACTGCTGTGGCAAACACCTTCAAAGAAGCATTTCGCATTACCGAGAAGTTTACTGTAAAAATCCCGAGATGGGTTGTTCCAAGAATGGTCAGTGCTAGTTCCTCCCACATATTTCTCGGGAAACGACCATGACAGAAATCGCAGAAATTCGACCTTGTACGGAGATTCGCCGAACTGTCGTCTTCCTCGAGCACAATCCGTGAAGTGAACAACAAAGGTGGAAATGAGAGTGGGACATGAAACACAGTCCGGCACACAGCGAAAGATACACAGTCTTATCAAAAGTAATCCGGATGCACCTATGTAATGTTGGCGGTCGTACTGTGTTGTCAGTAGAGAAACAGCGACAGCAGAATGGTTCAGTCAGAAGAGCTCAGTGCTTTCGAACGGGGACTTTTTATTGGATGTCACCTGGAAACAAATCCACCAGACATTTCAACCCTTCTAAAGCTGCTGTGTAGTGCAAAGGGGAAGTAACAACTACAGTTAAACCAAGATCAGGAACAGAGTCCGGCTAGCATTGTGAACGGTGGTTGTAAAAAATCTTATTAAAACAGCAGAAGGAATCATTCGTGAGTTCTAAAGTACTAAAGCAATCCAGTTAGCACAACGTGCGTAGGGAGTTAAGAAGAACGGGGTACAGTGATCGAGTAGCTTATCATAAGCCACACACTTGTGTAGTCACTGCAAAGCGACTCCGGAGGTGGCGTAAACATTGGCGTCTGTGGACAGTGGACGACTGGAAACGAATGATTTGGAACCATGAATCACTCTGTGGCGATCCGATTGGAAGGGTTTTTGTTTGGCAGGTGCCTTGGGAATTTGTCTGTCATGTGTAGCGCCTGTAGAGAAATAGAGGAGCTGGCGTTACGTTACGTGGGAGTGTTTTTCGTCGTTAGGGTAGGGTCCCCTTATTGCGCTTAAGAAAAAGCTAACTGCAAAACGATACAAACACATTTTCTAGCACTATGTACTGCGTACACCGTAGAGGAACAGTTCCGGTACGATGGCTGATTGTATAGACATGACAATATGTGAGGCAATGTTTCGTTGAACATAATATTCTTGAAATGAACTGGGCTGTCCTGACTACCGAGCTGAATCCCATGGAACACCTTCAGGATGAGTTACAACACCGGCTTCGCCCCACGCCCCAGCGTCCACGATCACTGCGTTCTCTAGTTACGGCACTTCAGAAAGAATGGGCCGCCATTGCTCCACAGGCATTCATACTCCTCACTGAAAGCGTCCCCAACAGAGTTCAACCGCATTGAGAGACGAACGACGGACGCACGTTTTATTGAGGAGGAGTAGGACGTCAAATGCACCACAGGGCATTTCAGTTTCCACTGTCTATACTTTTAAAATAAATCTATAAAACTTGGTCAGCTTGACCTGGAAGGGTTCAGGATTCACACTCATAGCAGTGGAAGTTCCAAAACATAACAAAAAAATTTTTACATATGAAATTTCATCATTTTTCACTTATTATTGATTGCATTTGTTGCTGTAGATACACTTTTCTTTATAAGAGGGATTCTTCGATGAATTTTGCATAGCATACAAACCATACTTACAGGTGTATGAAACTCTAGAATTTGTTTAATGTATGAAAAAATGAGTGAGCTGTTATATTTTAAACTTCTTGTTTTGAAAAAACTAAAATTATACAGTTATTTATCTCAATTTTTACCTCAGCTTTTAATAGATCTGGAAAATTACAGTTTCATACACCTGTATGTATGGTTTGTATGCTGTGAAAAATTCATCGAAGAATCTCTCTTACTTACGAAGAAAAGTGTACCTATAGCAAAAAATGCAGCCGATAGTACATTTACATCTACATGGATACTCTGCAAATCACATTTAAGTGCCTGGCAGAGGGCTCATCGAACCACCTTCACAATTCTCTATTATTCTAATCTCGTATAGCGCGCGGAAAGAACGAAAACGTATATCTTTCCGTACGAGCACTGATTTCCCTTATTTTATCGTGGTGATCGTTTCTCCCTAAGTAGGTCGGTGTCAACAAAGTATTTTCGCATTCGGAGGAGAAAGTTGGTGATTGGAATTTCGTGAGAAGATTCCGTCGCAACAAAAAACGCCTTTCTTTTAATGATGTCCAGCCCAAATCCTGTATCCTTTCTGTGACACTCTCTCCCATATTTCGCGATAATAAAAAATGTGCTGCCCTTCTTTGAACATTTTCGATGTACTCCGTCAGTCCTATCTGGTAAGGATCCCGCACCGCACAGCAGTATTCTAAAAGAGGATGGACAAGCGTAGTGCAGACAGTCTCCTTATTAGATCCTTAGTAACCGAAAAAGTAATGAAAAAATTTATTTTGTTATGTTTTTGAACTTTCACTGCTACGAGTGTGAATCCTGACTCCTTCCTGGTCACGCTGACAAAGTTTTATGAACGTATTTGTAAAAGTATAGACAGTGGAAATTAAAATGTCCTGTGGTGCCTCACCTGCTGCAAGTCGGCCCGTTTGACGTCCTACCCCTCTTAACGTCCGGATACTTTTGATCAGATAATGCAAGCGTAAAAAGACTGTCTAGGCTTATCTATGTGGTACTATCAAAGCTTTATTGGACAACAGTGCGAAAGAATGTGAAGGATGGCAGCTTATTTGACTTGGACCTGCACAGCCTCTTCTGACCAGCCACTCCCAGTAGCTTCTCAGAAAGTTGAGTTGTTGGAAAGTGTCCCGCCTGTGGAAGCTGCAGCCGCTGTGGGTCTGGCTTTCACCTATCGCGTTCTGTGGCGTGGCACGCCGGCCGTATTCCTGCTGTGCTCTCCTAGTATTACAGCAACGCACAACATCCGCGAGCCAAAGTGCCAACTGAGACCCAGCCGTACGTCAACTACTTCTTTTTGTTACTGTCCTACCTTATTGCTGATACACTGGGCTGCAAATTGCCCGAAATAATGTAGCGTTTTGTTGTTAATAGGTCTTGTCATAACTGTTGTAATTATTTTTTCACTGTATCAAGAACACCCAACCGGTAGCATAGTACAGTATAAAAACCTTGACCAGGTTGCAGTGCCACTAAGGATATCACCTTCTTAAGGAAAGTCAAATACACTATGTGATTAAAAGTATCCGGATACCTGGCTGAAAATGACTTAAAAGTTCGTGGCGCCCTCCATCGGTAATGCAGGAATTCAATATGGTGTTGGCCCTCCCTTAGCCTTGATGACACCTTCCATTCTCGCAGGCATATGTTCAATCAGGTGCTTGAAAATTTCTTGGGGAAGAGCAGCTCATTCTTCACGGAGTGGTGCACTGAGAAGAGGTATCGATGTCGGTCGGTGGCACGAAGTTGGCGTTACAAAACATCCCAAAGGTGTTCTATAGGATTCAGGTCAGGACTCTGTGCAGGCCAGTCATTACAGGGATGTTATTGTCGCGTAACCACTCCGCCACAGGACGTGCATTAAGAACAGGTGTTGAAAAATGCAATCGCCATCCCCGAATTACTCTTCAACGGTGGAAGGCAAGAAGGTGCTTAAAACATCAATGCAGGCCTGTTGTGCCACGCAAAACAACAAGGGGTGCAAGCCTCCTCTATGAAAAACACGACCACACCATAACGCCACCGCCTCCGAGTTTTACCATTGGTACTACACACACTGGCAGATGACGTTCACCAGGCATTCGCCATACCCACACGCTGCCATAGGATAGGCACATTGTGTACCGTGATTCGTCACTCCACACAACGTTTTTACACTGTTCAGTCGTCCAATGTTTACACTCCTTACACCAAGCGAGGCGTTGTTTGGCATTTACCGGCGTAATGCGCGGCTTATGAGCAACCGCTCAACCATGAAATCAAAGTTTTCTCACCTCCCTCCTAACTGTCATAATACTTGCAGTGGATCCTGATGCAGTTTGGAGTTCCTGTGTGATGGTCTGGATAGATGTCTGCCTCTTACACGTTACGAACCTCTTCAACAGGTCTCTGTCAGTCAACAGACGAAATTAGCCTGTACGCTATTGTGCTGTACGTGTCCCTTCACGTTTCCACTTCACTATCGCATCGGAAACAGTGGACCTAGGGACGTATAGGAGTGTCAAAATCTCGCGTACAGACGTGACACAAGTGACACCCAATCACCTGACCATGTTGCAAGTCCGTCAGTTCCGCGGAGCGCCTCATTCTGCTCTCTCACGATGTCTAATGACTACTGAGGTAGCTTATATGGAGTACCTGGGCGTAGGTGGCAGCACAATGCACCTAATATCGAAACTATGTTTTTGGCGATGTCTGGATACTTTTGATCACATAGTGTATAATGAAATAAACGTCTAAAACACTTTATACTCGAGAACATTGAAAAGGAGTACGTGGAATAAAAATGGTACTTAATAACCTTCACGAGAGCTAAATTATTTGAATCAGAATTTGGCCATAGTAGATGATAAAATAACTTTTGATACCATCTGTAAGACAACGAATACCGATTAGGTTGTGCCTACGGATTCAACACATCCTCAGTTCCGTAAGACAGTTCCTTTCATTCAGCTATTTATCGCGCTATACTCAGTACTATTATCACCAGTAAAACTAAAGAAAGTTATTAACTTTAAAACAATGGCCTTTAATAATGGTTAAAAGCATTCATTAATGGAAAAAATTTAAGAAGCGAAAACGAAAACAAAAGGTACTCTAGGCTTTGGTTCACGTTTTCGGAAAAGTTGTTTCTTCCTTTCCTTTATAAAATCCGCATTTCCTTGCTGATTGCACGCCAGACGGCACTGCATACCACGTTCGGTTTTGCAGATTTTGTGTAAAGCCTATTTACCTCTTTGCTTATTGTAACATCTTGATAAAATCCTGATATAGTACGATCTTCCTTCACAGCACGTATTTGTAATTAACAATTTTATTCATTTATGCTACATATTTTCGTAGTCATTCTTATAAAAATTGTTATTCCTTTTGTCTCTTTTATACATCCTTTCTTTTACACTACATACAATTTACTTTGTTTAAAACAGCTAAATATGTATCATACCGATGTATTACTGCAACAGTTGCATATTTCATACAGTAAGCTACTAACGCCCAGTAACTGGCCCGCTCTACACGTTCAGGCCAATGTTTGCTCTTTTAACAAGCTGTACCTCTGTAACAATTTTTACTGTTTGCATGGTGGACGTGATTCCGTATTTTCTACTGTTTGACATGAGCTCCTTAGCTCATTTCTATCATTGTGCTTTTTCCACTATAAAGTATTTTAGACTTTATAATATGTTTAAAATGTTACAGGTAACTTTCCTTCTGAAGAAGATACCGTTAGTAATATTGAACGTGATCATCGTTTTTACATTAAACTTATGCAACCGGTTGACTGTATACTTTATATATTGAAAATTATTTACGGTTGCTGCTGTCAGGCATGTTTAAATCTGTGGTCTAATTTTTTGCTGTTGCCGCTTTCTACTATGGCAGGCAGGACAAGCTGAGCACGTTGAAATGTTTGCCGCGCAGGGGACAGTTAATTTACAGCTGTTCGTTCTCTAAACTATTCTGGGTTACACTGTATCTCCCAGTACGCTATTAAAGTGCTACAAAGGCTCTTGAAGACCGCGGTACGTTTGGCCTGGGCTTATGTGTAAGCGTAAACCATCATATTACTGTATAATTATGGTGGAGTGACTTAGCAATTAATAAATCAGGACGTAAATAATAAGATCAGTACCGGTATTTAAAACCAGGCTGCACTCTTTTTATGTTGAACATGTTGCTGTGTGGGCCCAACAATTTTTAAATTTTCGTAGCCGCTGAGATTTGAGACTGGCAAAATACAAAACTTTTGTGTATCCAGTTGCTCAAAATGAAGGAATCAAATTTACCGCAAGCATTTTATGGGGAAATGAACGGTTTAAAACTCACTGCCCACTTAATCCTATCTGTTGGTATACGGCTCAGTAAATGCAACTGTGCAAGAATCGTTGTGTCCTTTCCGGATACATGAGGACATTCAGAGTAAACAAAAACCAGCTCGTAGGTTGCCAATTAAGGCACTGTGCTCTTATCCTAGAGTAGCGGCGTCCATACCTTCGTCCGACAATCGAAATTTACATTTCCTGTCGTTTCCGTAAACTATTTAAGGAGAACTGTGGGATGATTCATTTGAAACAGCCATGTCAGATGTCCTGCCGCATACTGACGAACATGCCATCCGAATTTTTGCTCCATCTCCAATGACTTGAGTCGACGAAGAGTTGAAATCCTGTGTTTACCTCTTCCAGATCTTTAACAACACATACCAGTAAACGTATCCTTTTACACTAAGGTAATAACGCAAACATGCTTGTTGTTAATCGTAAAGAAAAATGGGTCTCGAAGAGGTTGCAAGGCACCCTTCGGGGCACACAGTGTGATTATTGTAAAGTGCATACTTCCACAGCAAGGTCCAAAAGCAACTGAAACCAAAATATTGCTAATCGAAGTTATTTTCAACATCTTTATAGCCTAAATGCAAATCAGATTTCCGTTCCAGTAAACATTTACTCTGTGGAAGACAGATGAGTGTACTGTATTTTTGGTTAAACGTGTAGAACAGCAGTCCAGCAAATGAACAACAGCAACGTTTCTTGCCTTTCAGAATCTGCTTTTTAT
The DNA here is from genome assembly GCF_023898315.1 of Schistocerca nitens. NCBI lineage: Eukaryota > Metazoa > Arthropoda > Insecta > Orthoptera > Acrididae > Schistocerca > Schistocerca nitens. The sequence continues at coordinate 425,817,709 of NC_064614.1, read as the reverse complement.
TCATCTGTTTTTTAAAGAAAGTTTGGACATGCGGTTCACAGGGCAATACAAAATTAATAGAGCTTTTAGAAACAGTTATAACTACTGTATGTATATTGATACTTTGCTAGGAAATATAGAAAATGGAAACGATAGTTCAAAATTTCTATCATTGTGCAAGTGCGGTGATGCGGAAGCCGGCGCATGCACGGTGATTCGTTACTGAAAACTTCTATGTCAGTCGTGAAAATAGCAGATCCCGTACAGAAAGCATTCTGCGTGTTATTGCAATGCATTATGAATCACCTCGAAGGGAACGATCGATTGATACGTAATCAGCATGGTTTCAGAAAACATCGTTCTTGTGCGACGCAGCTAGCTCTTTATTCGCACGAAGTAATGGCCGCTATCGACAGGGGATCTCAAGTTGATTCCGTATTTCTAGATCTTCGGAAAGCTTTTGACACCGTTCCTCACAAGCGACTTCTAATCAAGCTGCGGGCCTATGGGGTATCGTCTCAGTTGTGCGACTGGATTCATGATTTCCTGTCAGGAAGGTCGCAATTCGTAGTAATAGACGGCAAATCATCGAGTAAAACTGAAGTGATATCAGGTGTTCCCCAGGGAAGCGTTCTGGGACCTCTGCTGTTTCTGATCTATATAAATGACCTGGGTGACAATCTGAGCAGTTCTCTTAGGTTGTTCGCAGATGATGCTGTAATTTACCGTCTAGTAAGGTCATCCGAAGACCAGTATCAGTTGCAAAGCGATTTAGAAAAGATTGCTGTATGGTGTGGCAGGTGGCAGTTGACGCTAAATAACGAAAAGTGTGAGGTGATCCACATGAGTTCCAAAAGAAATCCGTTGAAATTCGATTACTCGATAAATAGTACAATTCTCAAGGCTGTCAATTCAACTAAGTACCTGGGTGTTAAAATTACGAACAACTTCAGTTGGAAAGACCACATAGATAATATTGTGGAGAAGGCGAGCCAAAGGTTGCGTTTCATTGGCAGGACACTTAGAAGATGCAACAAGTCCACTAAAGAGACAGCTTACACTACACTCGTTCGTCCTCTGTTAGAATATTGCTGCGCGGTGTGGGATCCTTACCAGGTGGGATTGACGGAGGACATCGAAAGGGTGCAAAAAAGGGCAGCTCGTTTTGTATTATCACGTAGTAGGGGAGAGAGTGTGGCAGATATGATACGCGAATTGGGACGGAAGTCATTACAGCAAAGACGTTTTTCGTCGCGGCGAGATCTATTTACGAAATTTCAGTCACCAACTTTCTCTTCCGAATGCGAAAATATTTTGTTGGGCCCTACCTACATTGGTAGGAACGATCATCAAAATAAAATAAGAGAAATCAGAGCTCGAACAGAAAGGTTTAGGTGTTCGTTTTTCCCGCGCGCTGTTCGGGAATGGAATGGTAGGGAGATAGTATGATTGTGGTTCGATGAACCCTCTGCCAAGCACTTAAATGTGAATTGCAGAGTAATCATGTAGATGTAGATGCAGAGAAGATTTCGTCAGCGATACAGTCAAGCTCTTCCAAATAACACCATGACATCGACAGTTTGAAGAAACAAAATGTTTGTGCAAAGAAAAAAGTATCGGCCGGTAATGTGTATCAGCAAAAGCGTTATAAGGATTCGCCATTCGTCTGAAAGAAGTCCAAGGAAATCGACGTATAAAGCCGGAAGCTACAGATGTCACAAACGACGATTTAGCGTGTTCTCAAACCGAAGCTAAGAACGAAACCGTAAATAATTCAAGTTCTACAGGAACTGAGACAAGAAGACTATATACATCAAATGTACGAATTATGGTACAGCAATGCTGGAAGTCATGGTGGAAGAAACATTTACTAGACGTCTAACTTAAGGACGAGGCAACCTTCCAGGTCGAAAAGTTAACTGGCAAAACATTCGAGTAGGGGGTGTGGATAAGTCTTCGTGCGTAATTGGACATCAGCGTCACTCGCCGCAAGTGTTCTGTGTGATGTCAGCTGAAAGACTGTACTGTCCATTTTTCTTCACTGAGCTACATGCTTCCAAAAACAATTACTTGGACTAGCTTGAGCAATGGCTGATGCTACAGCTTGATATGGATTCCACGGGTAGCATCTTTCAGAAAGCTGAAGCAGCCCCACATTGAGATATGGAGGTTTGCACATTTTTAAATCAAAATCTTCAAAACCGTTGGACCAGTCGTACTGCACATGATGACGCTGTGTTCTGCTCTTGGGCACCTAAGTTCCCGGATCTAACATCCATGGGTTTCTTTGTACAAGGCTGGGTGTGAAAGACCTTGTGTATGCAAATTTTTTTTCTCATTACAGCGCAGTCACCCACTTTTTGACAAGCTCTTTGCCGGAGACAAATTTTTTGGTCTAATTCCGGAAAGTTCCGTGTTAAGCCGCCCCAAGCCGACAGTCACATTATTCATGGAATTCTGCTGTGCGTAACCCATGTCGGACGCGTATTATTCGACTCGCAGATGCCTTTAAGTTGAAACCACGACGTTGTTTAGGGTGCGTTGTGCAAGCTGTCTTTCGCTACGGAATATTTCCGGTAAGTGCAAAGGTCTTTACTACATGATTTTTGTTTTATATTTCGACGTTAGTTTGTCTACTTATAAATACAAGCGGCAATATTTCATGGAAGTGGGCTACTACATAAGTAAGTTAGTTTAAATTAATCAGTTGAATAAAAATAGGGTACAAATTATGAATGCAAATCAAGTTGTGGTTGTGGTTTAAATTTTGACTTTTTTACTGGTAGTACAGGAAAGAGAGGACAAAGATATTGTTTCCAAAAGGAATCTTCACTCCGCAACGGCTTGAGCGCCGAACTGAAACTTCCATACAGAATAACATGATTTGCCGGACTGGTACTCGAAACTGGGACCTTTTCTTTCGCAAGCGAGTGCTCCATCAACTGAGCTTTCTAAGGAAGTTTTGAAGGTAGCAGAAGAGGTGCTGGGTCAAGTGAAGCTGCGAGGACGGGTCGTCAGTCATGCGTGGGTAGCTCTGTCGGTAGAGCACTTTCCTGCGAATGCCACAGCTCCCAGGTTCGCTCCTAGTGGGACACACAGTGTTAATCTACCAAGAAGTTTAAACTGATCAGACATTCCGGTAGAGTGAAAATTCACTCTGGATACAATATTTTTCTACTCTATATTTTCTGCAATACCAGTATAAAGCCGACCGGTGTGGCCGAGCGGTTCTAGGCGCTTCAGTCTGGAACCGCGCGACCGCTACGGTCGCAGGTTCGAATCGTGCATCGGGCATGGATGTGTGTGATGTCCTTAGGTTAGTTAGGTTTAAGTAGTTCTAAGTCTAGGGGACTGATGACCTCAGATGCTAAGTCCCATAGTGCTCAGAGCCATTTGAACCAGTATAAACGTTAAATTTCAATTTTGTCAAAATATTGTGAAACACATGGCTGAAGACTGAGAAGAAAATCTGCTAGTTTCATTTCAGCAATTCTTTTACAGCTTGTGACTGACGAAAGATTTCGAGATTGATTCAACAAACGCTATGGGGATCGAGAAAGTCTCGAGAAGTAACCTGCCGCAGTTGAAATAAGAGCGAATAACATCAGTATTACAGCAGTAACTATTGAAAGTAAACACATATAAATTTTTCATTCTTGTTCCTAGCGCCTTCCCGTTGGAAGAGGTCCACTACCTGGGTCAATGCACGCCTTATCTTACGCTCTAATGCTTCCCGTGGAAGGAAGGAACGAAGTAGGACAGACTTAAACGTCCGGTCGACAGTGCAGTCATTAGAGACGAACGCTGCCCGTGAAGTTAAGCTTATTGGTCTTATGGCAGCGTTTATAGTGTCCAGCCACTGTAGTTTAGGTCTACCACGCTGTTTCTGGTCTTCGACAGTGCGATGACAGGCTGAGCTGATGACTGGACTGGGCGGCGCCCGTACTGTGTGTCCAAACAAACGTTATCTCCATTCTTGCATCATCTTATTGATTGGAGCCACTCCAGCTATAAGTCGAATCGTTGTATTGCTGACATGGTCGAACAGAGAAATGCCTAATGATCTTCTCGGTATCCGAATTTCCATGACATGCAGGAAGTACTCAGCACTTTTAGATGGGGGCCAACTCTTGTCACTGGGATACCTCCTAATACCGTGTCAGATCTCGTTCTGTCAGGCGTAGTAAAGCAACTCGACGTGTCATGGACTCAACAAGTCATTGGAAGTTCTCTGCAGAAATACTGCCTGTACAGCCGTCCATAATTGCGAAAATGTTGCCCGTGCAGGATTTTTTGCACGAACTGACGTCTCAATTACACCGTATAAATGTTCGATGGGATTCGTGTCGGGGGATCTGGTTGACCAAATGGTTCAAATGGCTCTAAGCACTATGGGACTTAACATCTGAGGTCATCAGTCCCCTAGACTTAGAACTACTTAAACCTAACTAACCTAAGGATATCACACACGTCCATGCCCGAGGCAGGATTCGAACCTGCGACCGTAGCAGCAGCACGCTTCCGGATTGAAGCGCCTAGAACCGCTCGGGAACAGCGGACGGCGCTGGACAAATCATTCGCTCGAATTTTGCAGAATGTTCTTCAAACCATTCACGAACAACTCTGGCCCAGTGACATAGCGCTCTGTTATCCATAAAAATTACATCGTTGTTTGGAAATATGAAATCCACGAATGGCTGCAAATGGTGTCAAAGTAGGTGAACATAACCATTTCCAGTCAATGGTCGGTTCACTTGGACCAGAGGACCCAGTCCATTCTACGTAGATACTGCCCACACTATTATGGAGCCACCACCGCCTTGTAATGTGTCTTGTTGACAACTTGGGTCCACGGTTTCGTAGGATCTGCATCACACTCGAACCCTACTATCAGCTCTTTCCGACTGAAATCAGGCCACGGTTTTCTAGTCGTCTAGACTCCAACCGAAATGATCGCGAGCCCAGCAGTCGCACTACAGGCGATGTCGTGCTGTTAGCAAAACGTTCCGTAAGACATCTCAAGGCTTCTCCTCTAAATTGGGTTCGGAGAGCAGATTTTGTCGCACGGGCACTGAACCACTGTTTTTGGACTGGGCAACAGTGGGACACAGCGCTCTTATCTGATAAGACCCGAATCAGTCTCCACCCTGATAGTACTGATATTCGGGTGTGGAGGCAACGAGGGCAGTGTTTACACCCTAACAGTATTGTAAACGCCCGCCCTTACCGTGGCGGTTCAATCATGTTTTGGTGTGGAATAATGTATGGCCGCAGGATAGTGGCCTACCCCTTGTGCCAATACGTGGGACGACGTCCTTGTAGGTACTGTGGTTCCATTTGGTGAACATACTAGAATGGGATTCACGTTGATGGATGACAATGAACGCCACACTCGCCACAACCTTCAGAACACTTTCCTAGGGGCGCATAAAATCAGTCGGATGGAATGGCCTCCATATTCTCCAGCTCTCAGCTGCTTTGAGAATGCATGGGTCATACTAAAACGAGCGGTTTGCAATAGTATTGTCCCACTTTACTGGGCCTCAGAGGCCGACGTGGAGGAATGGGAGAATGTCTCAAGTTTATCTGGACCGTTTGGTAAGGAGTATGTCGAACCGCATTCGAAAGTGTTCCCAATAACGAAGAAGGCCAATTGGTTCATACATAATGTGTTATAAAAGATGACACTAAGAAGACACTGTAGTGCCTACAGTGGAATCTTTTGTAAGGTTTTGTTTCTGTTTTTTGTTTGTATTTATCATGTGGAAATATCTTTATCTTCTTTGTTTTCTTATGATTATACCTGAAAGAACAAAATCAGTTTTAGTAGTATGTCCAGTGCTGCAAAGCAATAGGCAACATTTATTTTGATCACTCTATTTCGCTTCGTTGTTCGTGTCGAGTCACATGTTATGACAAATATGACAGCAGTATCAGGCTGAATAAAAACTAAGTCGAGGAGCAGGTGCAGAATATGACGCTCTGTTGCTGACCGACCTCTGTGTCAGCCTCGGCTTATGCGGCGCAAGCAGCCGTCAATTCTCATCCATGTAGCTCCTCAAATGTCTCACGAGGCTGACTGCAACAAATGGCAGTTACATATCTTAACGTCCTAAATACATTCCAAACCACAGGCCTAATTTCGATATTGATCTAATTCGGTGTTTTTAGCTTATGGTATGCACAAATGTGCAGCCTATCTTGAGCGCTATTCTTACATCTACATCTACATGATTACTCTGCATTTCACAATGATTGCCTGGCAGAGGGTTCATCGAACTACCTTCAAGCTATTGCTCCACCGTTCCGCCCTCGAACAGTGCGCGGGAGAAACGAACACTTAAATTTTTCTGTGCGAGCTCTGATTTCTCATATTTTGTTTGATGATCATTCCTCCCCATATAGGTTAGCGCCAAGAAATCGCACTCTGTGGAGAAAGATGGTGGTGGAAATTTCGTGAGAAGATCCCGCCGCAACGAAAAACGCCTTTTCGCCTTTTTTTTTTTTCAATGATTGCCACACCAATTCACTTATAATATCCGTGGCGCTCTTTCCCCTATTTCGCGATAGTACAAAACGAGTTGCTCTTATTTGAAGTTTTTCGATGGCCTCCGTCGATCCTATCTGACACCGAACAGTATTAGTCCAGAAGAGGAAGTACACGCATAGTGGAGGCACTTTCTTCAGTAGAGTTGTTGCACTTTCTCACCGTTCTGCAAATAATCGTCGTCTTTTGTTCGTTTTACCCACAACATTATCTATGTGATCGTTCCAACTTCAGTTATTCGTAATTGTAATCCCTAAGTATTTAGTTGAATATACAGCCCTTAGATTTGTGTGATTTACCGTATAACCTAAATTCAGCGGATTCATTTTGGTACTCATGTGGATGACTTCACACTTTTCATTATTTAGAGTCAGTTTTTTCGCACCATGCAGATACCTCGTCTAAATCGTTTTGCAATTTGTTTTGATCACCTGATGACTTCACAAGACGACAAATGACAGTATCATCTACAAGCAATCTAAGAGGGTTTCTCGGATTGTCTCCTAAATTGTTTGTGTAGATCAGGAAAGGTAAAGGGCTTATATCACTTCCTTGGGTTGGCTCTGAGCACTATGGGACTCAACTGCTGTGGTTATCAGTCCCCTAGAACTTAGAACTACTTAAACCTAACTAACCTAAGGACATCACACACATCCATGCCCGAGGCAGGATTCGAACCTGCGACCGTAGCAGTCCCACGGTTCCGGACTGCGCGCGTAGAACCGCGAGACCACCGCGGCCGGCACTTCCTTGGGGTACACCAGATATTACTTCTGTTTTACTCGATCACTTCCCGTCAGTTATACTAACTGTGACCTTACTGACAGGAAATCACGCCGGCCAGGATGGCCGAGCGATTCTAGGCGCTACAGTCTGGAACCGCGCGACCGCTACGGTTGCAGGTTCGAATCCTGCCTCGGGCATGGATGTGTGTGATGTCCTTAGGTTACTTAGGTTTAAGTAGTTCTAAGTTCTAGGGGACTGATGACCTCAGCAGTTAAGTTCCATAGTGCTCAGAGCCATTTGAACCAACCAAGAAATCACGAATCCAGTCGCACAACTGAGATGATAATCAGTAGGGTCGCAATTTGATTAGAAGTCGCTTGTGGGATACGGTGTCATAAGTCTTCTGAAAATCTAAAAATATGGAATCAGTCTGATATCTTCCGTCAATAATATTCATTGCTTCGTGAGAATAAGGATCTAGTTGTGTTACACAAGAGCGATATTTTCTAAATCAATGTTGGCTTTTTGTCAATAAATCATTTTCTTCGAGATAACTGATAATAATGCTCAAACACATTATGTATTCCAGAGTAGTACTGCAAATCGACGTTAGCGGAATGGGTCGGTAATTCATTGTATTACTCCTATTGTAAGTAGGCTGTTTAGGTATTTTTATTGGTAACGCCACCTCAGTATGAAAATCACTGGCTGTGCTGTGTGCAGTCTGTGGCTGCTTTGCATTGTTGTAATACTCGCCATTGTAGTGTTAGGCAGCTGGCTGTGAACAGCGCGTAGCGTTGGGCAGTTGGAGGTGAGCCGCCAGCAGTGGTGGATGTGGGGAGAGAGATGGCGGAGTTTTGTAATCTGTCATGAACTGCTATATATATATGATGATATCAAGGTAAATACATTGTTTGTTCTCTATTAATATTTTTCATTTGCTAACTATCCCTATCAGTAGTTAGTGCCTTCCATAGTTTGAATCTTTTATTTAGCTGGCAGTAGTGGCGCTCGCTGTATTGCAGTAGCTTGAGCAGCGAAGATTTTTGTGAGGTAAGTGATTTGTGAAAGGTATAGTTTAATGTTAGTCAGGGCCATTCTTTTGTAGGGAATTTTGAAAGTCAGATTGCGTTGCGCTAAAAATATTGTGCGTCAGGTTAAGCACAGTCGTGTAAAATTGTTTGAAAGGGGACGTTTCACTATTTCCTTCCGGCATTGGTGTGACTTGAGCAACATTCCAGTCTTCAGGTAGGGATCTTTCAACAAGCGATCGGTTGATTGTTAAACCTGGAGCTATTGTATCAGCATACTTTGATAGGAATCTGACTAGTACATAATCGGAACCGGAGGCCTTGCCTTTATCAAGTGATATAAGCTGGTTTGCTACACCGAGGATATCTACTTCTAAGTTACTCATGTTGGCAATTGTTCTTGGCTCAAACTATGGAATATTTACTTCGTCTTAGACGAGCTGCATGTTATATCTGTCAAAAAATGGCGATAGGACGTGTACAGCCATTACTTAGCAGTCCTCTTACAAGTATTGTGATTCTAGCATTATATCCCAGCATAAACGGATTTTGGATATACACAACTAACCGACTGATCAGCCAGAATGCTATGCTGACGATACAAGGTGAACGCCACGACCTGACTGTCGCCCTTGAAAATGAAAATCGGCAACCCTGCCCTTTGGCAGCACGAGACAGAAGAAATGGCTGAACCACATGCCACCTTTCTCTGCCTCGTATCACTAACTGAAGTCGTAATGTGGCCACCTGCATGCGCCGATCTTGGCGGCTTGGCAGACGCCGTCGCGCAGCATAGAGGTCGGCGAGGAAATAGCAGCCAGCTGTGGGAGAAAGCGAGCCCACTCCTCTACCCGCAGGTTGGTTTCGGGGTCTGACGGCTCCACTGAGAGGCCGACGAGAAAGTCTTTCTCGCAGACCCTTAGTTTAATGGGCACTTTCCGCTTCGTGGCGCCATTTCTTCGTGTTGCTCCAACCCGAGTGCTGGTTCGCCCATCCAGTTGCAGGAGAAATAAGAGATCAACATTGAATCATAAACAGCGTTACTGAGTCTTATTCTTGAATTATTACCACAGATTTCATTTATGTTGTGTGTCACATAAAGCAACACAGAACAGTCTCGAAACATGCCCTGAATATTTACATTACTACTCCGAAAACAAAACACGCCACAGAATCACACAGATAGCATACAGCTAACTTCTATTTTCCTCCAAACTGACGCGGAGCTAGCAATTCGTCTTCCATATTCACTTAAAAAATTCTATTTGAGTGTACTGTAAGATCTGTTAAGTCAGCCGTGGTTTTCAGAAAGACTAGGCGAGTCACCGAAGAAAGTTTCGACCTCTCCAATATTGGAAATCTATTTTTCCAGTAAAAAGTACGTAAATTCTTTGACGGGATTCCATTAATTACATCAGTGTTTCAATTCTTGCCTCAATACTGGTCACAATACAAACACCAAGGATTGCACAACATTATACGACCACATAAACGACTGTTTCGTACGATCTAATCGGTACGCAAGTAGTGAACTTAAACTCGTTAATCGTAATGCAGATCACAGATTAATAATACTTCAGTATGCTGAGAAATTAACGCACTTGTACTCAGATTACGAACTTCCAATACCAGCGACGTCGCACTCACGGCCGCTCTGATCGGCAGACTCCACCAAGTACCTTGTCAGCCGCAGTGGAGTTTTTGCTTTTGACCAATCAGAGTCCAGGAAAGGTAGCACTAACATAATAACTCCAAGTTACGTCAGCCAATGAGACATGGAGACAGTGGCTCCATGTTAATACACGTATCAGGTTGCGACTATGATGCAATTTCCTACTCAACAATAGGAGGCTCACCCTGGGCCAATTAGCCAGCCTCTTTACCCGAATTATCACAAGTTATATGACTTTTTGTACTTTTTACTGATGTTTATGCAGATAACGGAAAGTACTTCCGATGAGCAAATCGAAAACATTTTTATCTTTAAAATGCAAACTGCCTTTATAGCAACGAACATTACGTACTGTACATCAGGAACCCGTCAGTAACCTTTGAACTACACAGCCGCTCCATAGCACATCCGTAGGGACACAGTACTGACGAAACTCCCCCCGACACCCCCCCCCCCTCACATTTAGTGGTGAGATGGCCCATTGGATAAAACCGAACACAGATGAAGCGTGAAAACAGGAAGAAGGTGTACTGAACTGTGAAAAAAAGAAGCACGCCCCAAGATCAACATGTGCAACATTTTACCACTAAATCTGAAGGAGTTGCGATGGGGATTTTCCCTTGTGAGTAAAAAGAAAATGAAATGACCGTGTGGAATTGTTGGCCGGGACGCCCATCAGAGGAAGTTCGGCCGCCGGGTTACAAGTCTTACTTCAGGTGATGGCCGCTGTGGCTTCAGTCCGGAACCGCGCTGTGCTACGGTCGCAGGTTCGAATCCTGCCTCGGGCATGGATGTGTGTAATGTCCTTAGGTTAGTTAGGTTTAAGTAGTTCTAAGTCTAGGGGAAGGATGACCTCAGATGTTAAGTCCCATAGTGCTTAGAGCCATTTGAACCATTTGAACTTATTTCAGGTGACGCCACATTGGGTGACTTGCGTGTGGATGATGATTATGATGATGAAGGGGACAACAAAACACACATTCCACGAGGGGAGAAAATTTCCAAGGCGGCCGGGAATCGAACCCGTGCCCGCTGAATGGCAGGCAAACACGTTACCACGCAGCTAAGCAGGCGGACTCCCTTATGAGCGCAACCGTGGAAAATGGGGACGTCACACTTTGATGTCTTGTCGCTCGACCGTAACTCAAAGCATCGTATTCCGTGTGAACACGTGCAGATTTACAGTATTGTTTCAAAGTACACTAAATCAAAAGTCCATACCTGCCGACATCGTCGCTAACTTTTCCTCCAGCTCCCTGCATCAATCGTTTCTACATGCATCGCATCTGGCAATATTTCCGTAATGCGATTATTATCTACCTGTTTTTTTTTATTACTTTCCTGAACTATACAAATACACTATACCAATAGTTAATGGCCTCTCAGACCTTGACCTGCAGTTCCTTCTGTTAAATGTTAATAGTGAACAGGATATAAAATCTGTTAAATCTGAACTCAAGAGGGTAGTCAGTAAGCCAAAAATTGATTATTTTAGGACACTCCTCAGAGACATTCACTGGACTGATGTTTACAGTGTTCATGGCACGAATGAAAAATATAACACTTTTGCTAATAAAGTGCTTCTCTTATCTGAACACTGTTTCCCCCAAAACTAACCAAGGTTAGAGCACAGTGTACAGAGAAGCCATGGATTACTCAAGGAATAGAGGTATCTTGTAAAACAAAAGGAAAGTTATATCTGTCAATCCGAAACAGTTCTGATGTTGGTGCTATAGCACATTACAAGAAATACTGCAAAATATTAAAGACTATAATACGGACATCAATGCAAATATACTACAAGGAAAAGATAGTCATATCAGGTAACAAAATAAAGACAATATGGGATGTAGTAAAGGAGGAGACCGGTAGAACCAGACATGAAGAGGGGCAAAAAGCATTCAGAGTAAATGATACATTGGTGACAGATGTGTGTAGTGTTGCAGAAGTTTTTAACAAACATTTTATAACTGTTACTGAAAAGATGGGGCTGTCAGGTTCTGTAGATGCTGACATGGGATATCTCAGACCAGACATTTCAAGTAACTTCCATAATATGAATTTGACCCTCACAACCCCAGCAGAAGTAACGTCCATCATAAAACCTTTAAAACCAAAAACATATAGTTTGTATGATGAAATATCGACTAAGTTATTCTGATTTAAGTAACATATTAAGCTATCTGTGTATTGGTTGAAATATGCTGAAGTTAAGCCACTGTTTAAGAATGGAGATACAGAAATAGCGTCAAATTTCCGTCCCATTTCACTTTTGCCAGCATTCTCAAAAATTTTATAAAAGGTAATGTACAATCGGCTTTATAACCATCTTATTACAAATAACGTACTGTCAAAGTCGCAGTTCTGATTCCTAAAGGGTTCTGACATTGAGAAGGTTATCTACACTTACAGTGAAAGTGTACTAAATTCATTAGACAAAAAATTGCAGGCAACTGGTTTATTTTGTGATCAGTCAAAGGCATTTGATTGTGTAAATGACAATATCCTTTTAAGTAAATTAGCTTTTGACCAAGTCAGTGTAACAGGAAATGCTGCAAAATGGTTCAAATATTATATCTCTGGCAGGAAACAAAGGGCGTTATTAGGAAGGAGACATGTATTAAGGTATCAGGCATCATCCAGCTGGGAACTAATTACATGTGGGGTCCCACAAGGTTCCATCTTAGGGCCCTTACGCTTTCTTGTGTATATCAATGATCTTTCACATTGCAATAAATAGAAAATAAAGTGTAGTCTTAGAAAGGTTGGCTAATAAAATATATGTGGACATTAATCACTGGTTCCTAGCCAATTCTTTGTCACAAAGCTTTGAAAAAAGCGAATTCAGTAGAATCTTTCGGCACTCAGCTTCAAACGCCGGTTTTCTAAATTTTCTCAATAGTGTTTCTCGAAAAGAACGTCGCCTTCCCTCCAGGGATCCCCATTTTGAGTTCCCGAAGCATCTCCGTAACACTTAACGTGTTGTTCGAACCTACCGGTAACAAATCTAACAGCCCGCCTCTGAATTGCTTCGGTGTCTTCCTTCAATCCGACCTGGTACGGATCCCTAACACTCGAGCAGTACTCAAGAATATGTCGTACCAGCGTCCTATATGCGGTCTCCATTACAGGTGAACCACTCTTTTCTAAAATTCTCCTAATTCGCCTTCCCTACCACAGTTGTCACACGCTCGTTCTTCCTCATATCGCTTTGCAACTTTACGCCCAGATATTTACACGACTTTACTACGTCAAGCCGCACACTAATATTACTCTATCCGAATATTAGGGGTTTGATCTTTCCACTCATCCGCATTAATTTACTTTTTCCACATTTAGGGCTAACTGCCATTCATCACACCAACTGTAAATTTTGTGTAAGTCGTCTTGTATCCTCCTACAGTCTCTCAACTTCAACCCACGGCATCATCAGCATACAACCGGAGATGGCTGCCCACCCTGTCCGCCGAATCATTTATGTGTACGGAGAACAACAGCGGTCCTGTCACACTTCCCTGGGGCAGTCCTGACGATATCCAGCTCTCTGATGAACACTCGCCGTCGAGGACAACATACTGGATTCCATTATTTAAGAAGTCTTCGAGCTACTCACATATCTGTGAACTTATTCCATATTGTGGTACCTTGGTTAACAGTCTGCAATGGGGCACCGTGTCAAATGCTTTCCGGAAATCTAGAAATATGGAATCTTATGACACAGATACTACTGCATCATTCCGAAATTCTATGGTAATGCTACAGTGAGAGGTTGATCAGAAAATTAATTCTACTTCGTTTCACTCATTATTTACTAAGCAAACCCTGAAGTACACTGTCTGAAACAGAGTATCCGGACACTCCGATATAATCGGAACTGACCAGTAGATATCACGAGAGGCGGACCTGCCAGTATAAGAGGATGCGGGAAGCGTGTTACTGTCACCAGAGATCCTGTAGTAGGTGAATGGGTCGGTCAGAAGAGCTCATTGGCTAGGAACGTGGGCTAGTCAATGGATGTTACGTAAAAAATCCATCAGACACATTTCTACTCTTCTAAAGCTAAGTTGAGTGTTGAAGATGTGACTGTAAAATGGAAACGCGAAGGAACAACCATAACTGAACCAAGACAAGACAGATCCTATGAACTGACGGACAGAGGACAGGTACCGTCGAGCATTGCGGAGAGTGAAATCAGTGGAACGAAACTCTTGTGGGTTCCAAAATGTGACCATCAGTGTAGCCAGGACGATGACTTTGGTTAGGGAGTTAAAAATAAATGGGTACAATGGTCGACCAGTTGCTGATAAACCACACATTTCTATATGAAGATGGAATCTGTTCTTTCGGACATGTCCGAAAAAACAGATACCATCTTCATATAGTTAAGGCTAACCGGCCATTGACCTTCTTCTGTGCGGATGCACACGCATTGCCCGAACTCTTACGGGACTCGGTAGGATTGTCTACGCGAGTAATGAGTGGCCTGCAGCTGTGACCGAGAGGTTCTAGGCGCTTCAGTCCGGAACCGCGCTGCTGCTACGGTCGCAGGTTCGAATCCTGCCTCGGGCATGGATGTGTGTGATGTCCTTAGGCTAGTTAGGTTTAAGTAGTTCTAAGTCTAGGGGACTAATGACCTCAGATGTTTAAGTCCCATAGTGCTTAGAGCCATTTGAATCATTTGAGTAATGAGTGTAATGGGCAGGAACACTACGAATGTAGTGTGTGGATATTAAGTTGGGAATGTGCGTGTCACGGGGAGCGTGTAAGTGATAAATACCTGCAGTCGCACTATCGTCTGTACCCGCCGTGGCTCAGATGGATAGAGCGTCTACCATGTAAGCAGGAGATCCCGGGTTCAAGTCCCTGTCGGGGCACACCTTTTCTACTGTCCCCGTTGATGTATATCAACGCCTGTTGACATATTAGGGTCTTGATTTAATTATCATTTCACACATTTCTGTAGTGATAAGCGACGATTGAGATGGTGTAACAGCGACGGAACTCGACAGTGGATTGGAAACGAGCGATTTTTAGTGAAGAGTCACACTGTACACTGTGCCAAAACGACGCAAGGGTTCGGGTTCGTTGAATGCCTGGAGAACGTTACCAGGCATCATGTGTAACGACAACTGGGAAGTACGGGAAGAGGTTGTGTTACTGTATGGGGTGTTTTCTGTGGTTATGGGGTTGTCTCCTTGTTGTGCTTAAGAAAATTCTAAATGCGGGAGGATTTGAGAACTTTTACATCATTGGGTACTGCGTACACTAGAGGAGCAGTTAGGACTTCGGAGACGTCTGTATGTACCAGCACGACAATGAACTCTGTTACAAAGTAGCTTTCATGAGACAATGGTTTGTGGGCAATAACATTTCTGAAATGGACTGAAATGGAACCCTATCGAACACATTTCTAACCTCAGCGTCCAACATTATTTCCTCTGCGTTCGAATCTTGAGGAAGGATGGGCTGACATTTCTCCAGACATTCAGACACCCCACTGAAAGTATCCCCAGCAGTGGTCAAGCAGTCATGAAGGCGAAGGGTGGACACAGCCCACATTAATGTTCACAAATAGGTAAAAACTTTTGACCAGATAATGTACGTTTAATTCGTAAAATAGTATCGTGTATAATGCAATCGTCTCGTGAACAAAGACGATATTGTTTGCTGAGAGCCTCCAGTACTCACGACAAAAATTACAAATGAATTACGTAAGTATTCATTAAATACATTTTGATATTAAAATGAGCAAAGACATCATATTATAAATTTAAAGCTTAATACATTTTTCCATGATCGGTGTCTGAAATGATCCGTTGCCTACCAGAATTTACAAATACGTTGGCACAGAATCTCGTGGAGACACGCACTGCATGTATTTATCTCACCAGGACAATGAATACTGACTTTTTAGGAACATTAAATGCATTCGGAAATGCTACATGCGACTTACTTCGCCAACAGAGATACACGTGCGAGATGGCACATGAAGGATTTATAACTCGATACAAACTTTGGTGCAGGTCCCTTACATCAAAACAAGAAAAAAATATGTAGCAAA
The DNA here is from genome assembly GCF_023898315.1 of Schistocerca nitens. NCBI lineage: Eukaryota > Metazoa > Arthropoda > Insecta > Orthoptera > Acrididae > Schistocerca > Schistocerca nitens. The sequence goes on along the minus strand of NC_064614.1, from coordinate 425,801,693 downwards.
CATGGGTTCTGACATGCATACCTTAAGTGCTACGAGCGTTTCATCTTCGGTACTGTGAAAGACATCTCTTTCCTTGCAATCTCTTTGCTTTCCATATTTTTGGAGGGGGTAGTATGAAACAAAACAAGACAAAAGAATTGCAATAAATGCGGGCTCCAAAGTGCGCACCTTAAAGAGCTATGAGCACTTTGTCATCTTCACTACAGTTAAACGTCTCTTCTATCGAAAACGTGCTCATAGCTCTTAAGGTATGCATTTTACAATCCACGTTGCCTACAGTTTTTCCTGTTTTGCTTTAAGGAACCTGTCTCAAAACTTTGTAGAAGTATTTTGAAAACATCCTGTATTTCTGGAGCACTACATTTTCAGTTTTCATTTGCAGGAACAAAACTAGAACAGGCACCGTAAAATTCGTAGCTCATGTGATGGAAGGAATTATTTCGTTTGCGTGGGCTTCGGGTAGTGAAGTAGTGCAGTATTGTGTTGATCTGGTAGCTAACTTCTTCAGACAGCATTACAGAAAATGACATACGGTTAGTAATGAGAAGCAAGTAAATAGCTCTTAACCGCGTACAGACCATTGGAAACTTTCTGCCAAAATAAATTGTACTAGAAAATGGCGAAGGCAATTTTTGGTGACTTTGAATTTCGAAGCGCCACTGATACGCGCTCCTCTGACTTCGCAATGTGCTTGGGGTTTCAAGAAAATAGGTGTTAGGGAAGGAAAGAGATAGAGAGAGGTAGTTTATGTAAATGTTTACAGTGCTTGTGTGTGTATTATTGCTCCCTAAAGTGACGTGTAAGGGTTAATTTTGGACGCTTGTGTGAAGTTACGGGGGTTCTTGGCCTAAATGTTGTATGAGCAGGTGGGATGAAGTTCGTGATTTTTTGTTTTTCCTGTATAAGTGCATAAAATGGTTGGTTGATTTAATACCTCTCTCTCGCGCGCGCGCTTTGTGTGTGTGTGTGTGTGTGTGTGTGTGTGTGTGTGTGTGTGTCTGACGCCATAGACCACATTTCCGAGCCGCACAAGATGACCGGGTTGGGTTGTTGTGGGGAAGAAGACCAGACAGCGAGGTCATCGGTCTCATCGGATTAGGGAAGGACGGGGAGGGAAGTCGGCCGTGCCCTTTTGAAAGGAACCATCCCGGCATTTGCCTGGAGCGATTTAGGGAAATCACGGAAAACCTAAATCAGGATGGCCGGACGCGGGATTGAACCGTCGTCCTCCCGAATGCGAGTCCAGTCTCAAGATGACCGGAAGAATGAGTTAGCGGCAGAGTAGTAGTTTGCACTGGATGAGCAGCACTTCATCCTTATATAGATGGTACCACCGAGACAAGAGAGCACAAACTTTTATTACTGTTTCTGGTAAGTTTTTGTGTCACGTAAGGCTCCTGTCAATTTCTGGGTCCAAGTACGTGACTGAGTCACGCCATGACAGGTCACCTCCGTCAATGGTGAGCTGTCGGTCAGGGAGTTTCAGGTTTCTTGTGAAACAGCTGGCCTGGCACTTGGTAGGATTTATTTTTATTTTCCAAACATTACACCATTGTGTAATTTTGTCGAGATGTACCTGTAGTTTTCTTTGTATGAATGAGAGGTTACGGCTGCTCTCGTAGATGGCAGTATCGTCGGTGTATAATGCTATTTCACCGCCGATTAGCTTGAGTACATGGTCTATGTAAATTGTGTGCAGCACAAATCGTTCGTGCGTGGCTGGATCGTGTTCCGTTTCTTACAAAAAAACTGACGTCCTGCAAGAAAAGAATAAGTGATCCAGATTAAGTGTTCTGGGCAGCCTAATTGATCTAGTCTGTTGATAAGGCCACCTTGTCAGACGCGGTCAAAAGCTTTTTCAAAATCCAGGAATATTAATACCACTGGTAATTCTCTCCTTGCCCTGACCAGACAGATATGCTCAACCAAGCGTGGAGATTGTTGGAAAAGCGAGTGCTCAGCGCGGAAATCAAACTGCTCAGGCATGAGAACATTGTTTTCGGTTATGAACTGGTGCAGGGGTGCTGAGATTATTATTCGAGAATTTTGCTGAGGCCCATTAGTAAGGAGACGGATCTGTAGCGTTCGGGAAGGAGCAGGTTTTTAGGCGTATAAGGCTTGGGAAGGGGAGAAGGATGATGCAGACGACAAGTGTGTCCATCCCCGCTGAAATTGCTTGTCCAAAGACCATAGTTCTGGAGTTTGGTAATATACACTCATGCTCATAAATTAAGAATAATGCTGATACATGGTGAAACAACGCTCTGGTGGGCGGTTTGCGGGTCTAAATCACCTCGGGGTATGACCAAGCGGTGCATTTGACCTGCGGTCGTCGCACGGTGACGCTGGCAGCAGTCATACGCAGAGGTGTGTTGATGCATGTCAGAGTACGGTGCTGCGAGTAAGTGTGCAGACGTTTTCAGACGTGCTAGTGGTGGCTGTGTGTTGAAGAAAATGGTTCAAAGAACACATTGATGACGTTATGAGGGGTAGAATACTAGGGCGACTGGAGGCTGGTCAAACACAGCAGGTCGTAGCACGGGGCCTCTGTGTGCCACAAAGTGTGATCTCAAGATTATGGCAACGATTCCAGAAGACGGGTAACGTGTCCAGGCGCTACAGTACCGGACGTCCAGAGTGTACAAGACCACAAGAAGACCGATATCTCACTATCAGTGCCCGCAGACGGCCATGGAGTACTACAGGTAGCCTTGCTCGGGACCTTACCGCAGCCACTGGAACAGTTGTCTCCAGACATACAGTCTACAGACGACTGCAGAGGCATGGTTTATTCGCCCGGAGACCTGCAAGGCGCATTCCACTGACCCCTGTTCACCGGGGAGCCCGTAAAGCCTGGTGTCAAGTACACAGTACATGGTCATTGCAACAGTGGCCCCAGGTTATGTTCACGGACGAGTCCAGGTATAGTCTGAACAGTGATTCTCGCCGGATTTTCCTCTGGCGTGAACCAGGAGCGCCGAGCGGTTCTAGGCGATACAGTCTGGAACCGCGCGACGGCTACGGTCGCAGGTTCGAATCCTGCCTCGGGCATGGATGTGTGTGGTGTCCTTCGGTTACTTAGGTTTAAGTAGTTCTAAGTTCTCGGGGACTGATGACCAAAGAAGTTAAGTCCCATAGTGCTCAGAGCCATTTTTGAACCAGTAGCCAGATAGCAAACACTTAATGTCCTTGAAAGGGACCTGTATGGAGGTCGTGGTTTGATGGTGTGGGGTGGGATTATGATTGGTGTACCTACACCCCTGCATGTTTTTGACAGAGGAACTGTAACAGGTCAGGTGTATCGGGACGTCATTTTGCACCAGAAAATCCGCCTTTTCAGGGGTGCAGTGGGTCCCGCCTTCCTCCTGATGGATAATAACGCACGGCCCCACCGAGCTGCCGTGGAGGAGTATCTTGAAACAGAAGATATCAGGCGAATGGAGTGGCCTGCCTGATCTCCAGACCTAAACCCCATCAGGTACGTCTGGGATGCTCTCGATCGACGTATCGCTGCACGTCTTCAAACCCCTAGGACACTTCAGGAGCTCCAACAGGCACTGGTGGAAGAATGGGAGGTCATACCCCAGCAGCTGCTCGACCACCTGATCCAGTGTATGCCAACCAGCTGTGCGGCTTGTGTGCGTGTGCATGGTGATCATATCATAGTAAACAGTGGCGTTTTGTAGCACACGTGTTTCGGGACGGTTTTCTCAACTTATCACCAATACCGTGGACTTACAGATCGGTGTCGTGTGTGTTCCCTATGTGCCTATGCTATTAGCGCCAGTTTTGTGTAGTACCACGTTGTGTGGCACCACATTCTGCATTATCCTTAATTTATGAGAACGAGTGTAGATACCTCTCCATACAACGTCGTATTCTGCTATCTTGTCACTGACTAATGTAGCGCAGACGTAACACGCAGTAACGCTGTTACTCGCTCAACAAAATGAAGTCGTGTGTCACGGTGATGATGCTGTTTATCGAAAACAGAATGGTCCGTTTGACAGAGTAAAACAACCAACAGAAGGCAAAGGTGAAGAGGTGAAGCGGCAGCTATCGTAGCACGTGGCCAGCGACGTCGCTTTGGCAGCGAACAGTCGCAGCGGCGGCGAGCGTCCTTGGCCTGCCGGCGTAGGGTCACTGCCACTGGGGCAGCGGGACAGCGCAGCCGGCATCTCGCTCTCAATGGCGCCCACGCCCGCGCCTCACGCACTACCCCGTCCGCTATCTCTAGGCGTGTCCACAAAGCAAAAGCGTGGCAACTACGCGACCGTGGTTTAACAAGTGGGACGAATACGCCTAAATATACAACATTTCTTTTCAACAAGCCACCAGTGAGACCATAAATGCAACAACGTACAATATATCATAAAGGACTTACACTAATGTCCTTCGACTCTGATGTTCCACTCGGACTACATTGTAGGGAGGCTGCTAGGAAGCGACTACCTAGCGACGGGCAGAGAATGGCAATTGTCATCTGCTGCTCCCCAACAGCCTGTGCACAAACTGAACTCTCGATTATATCCCATAAATGTTCCAAGGGGTGCAAGTAGGGCGATCTGAGTGGCCAAATCATTCGCTCGGATTGTCCAGAATGTTCTTCAAACCAGTCGCGAACCGTTATGACCTGGTGACATGCTGCATAGTCATCCATAAAAATTCCATCTTTGTTTGGCTGCAGGTGGTCTCCAAATAGCAGAACATAACCATTTCCAGTCTATGATCGGTTCAGTTGGACCATACGACCCAGTCCATTCCATGTAAACACACGCTTCTGTCCGGAACCGCGCTGCTCCTACGGTCGTAGGTTCGAATCCTGCCTCGGGCATGGATATACAGGGTGTTACAAAAAGGTACGGCCAAACTTTCAGGAAACATTCCTCACACACAAAGAAAGAAAATATGTTATGTGGGCATGTGTCCGGAAACGCTTACTTTCCATGTTAGAGCTCATTTTGTTACTTCTCTTCAAATCACATCAATCATGGAATGGAAACACACAGCAACAGAACGTACCAGCGTGACTTCAAACACTTTGTTACTGGAAATGTTCAAAATGTCCTCCATTATCGAGGATACATGCATCCACCCTCCGTCGCATGGAATCCCTGATGCGCTGGTGCAGCCCTGGAGAATGGCGTATTGTATCACAGCCGTCCACAATACGATCAGGAAGAGTCTCTACATTTGGTACCGGGGTTGCGTAGACAAGAGCTTTCAAATGCCCCCATAAATGAAAGTCAAGAGGGTTGAGGTCAGGAGAGCGTGGAGGCCATGGAATTGGTCCGCCTCCACCAATCCATCGGTCACCGAATCTGTTGTTGAGAAGCGTACGAACACTTCGAATGAAATGTGCAGGAGCTCCATCGTGCATGAACCACATGCTGTGTCGTACTTGTAAAGGCACATGTTCTAGCAGCACAGGTAGAGTATCCCGTATAAAATCATGATAACGTGCTCCATTGAGCGTAGGCGGAAGAACGAAACTAAAATGAGCTCTAACACGGAAATTAAGCGTTTCCGGACACATGTCCACATAACATCTTTTCTTTATTTGTGGGTGAGGAATGTTTCCTGAAAGTTTGGCCGTACCTTTTTGTAACACCCTGTATGTGATGTCCTTAGGTTAGTTAGGTTTAAGTAGTTCTAAGTCTAGGGGACTGATGACCTCAAATGTTAAGTCCCACAGTGATTAGAGCCATTTGAACCATTTTTGTAAACACAGCTCACCCTATTAGGGGAAAACCACTAGCTTGCACAGTGCCTCGGTGACGACTTGAGCCCATGGCTTCGTGGGGTCGGCACCACAAATGGTTCAAATGGCTCTGAGCACTATGGGACTTGACATCTGTGGTCATCAGTCCCCTAGAACTTAGAACTACTTAAACCTAACTAACCTAAGGACATCACACACATCCATGCCCGAGGCAGGATTCGAACCTGCGACCGTAGCGGTCACGCGGTTCCAGACTGAAGCGCCTTTAACCGCACGGCCACACCGGCCGGCTCGGCACCACACCCGGACCCTACTAAACAGCTGTTGCCAACTGAAATCGGGACTCATGTGAGCAGGCTACAGTTTTCCAGTCGTCTAGGGTCCAACCGATATGGTCACGAGCCCAAGAGGGGCGCTGCTGGCGATGTCGCGCTGTTTGCAAAAGCACTGGTGTCGGTCGTGTCCTGACATAGCCCATTATCCCCAAACTTCGTGACACTGTCCTAACGGATACGTTCGTCGTACGTCCCACATCGATTTCTGCGGTTATAACACGCAGTGTTGCTTGTCTCACAGCACTGACAACTGTACGCAAACACCACTGCTCTCGGACGTTAAGTGAAGACTGTCGACCACTGCGTTGCCTGAAATTTGGTATTCTCGGCACACTCTTGGCACTGTGCAGCGCGGAATACTGAATTCCCTAACGATTTCCGAAACGGAATGTCCTATGCATCTAGCTCCACCTGCCATTCTGCGTTCAAAGTCTGTTAATTTCTGCCGTGGGGCCACAATTACGTCGGAAACCTTCTTCACAAGAATCACCTTGGTACAAATGACAGCTCCGCCAGTGCACTGCCCTTTTGTACCTTCTGTACGCGATCCTACCGTGTGTACATGTGTACATCGCTATGCCATTACGTTTATCACCTCAGTGTACAGTAGTGACAGCCTTTGAAAATCGAGTATAAAATTCATTGTTCCCTAGACGTAAATGATTCGTGCTATTGGAAGGCAACTGCCTACCGCCATCTGCAAAAGACGGCGACATGCTACGCTAAGTAACAAGCCACTATGCTCGACTGTTGCTCCTCTTTGCCGGTATATACCTCTCTCGCTCGTCCCATCGCTATAGTGGCTTTCTTGATATTATTTTGTAACTTTTGTTTATAATTAACGTTTGATCACATGTGAAACCTGATATTGAATACTATAGCACTCTTTCCTCCAGATTTCGGTGTTTAATATTCGTTTTCTCGTTCTTTCGTAAATTTTTAGTGTAGAATTAATTTCAGTTAATGAGTCAAATTTGGGCTCCTCCCACTGACATGATTTATGCTGCGGCTTTCCTCTTCATTTATGTCCTCATTAAAAGCTTTGACTAATCGACGTTCAGATCATTAGCTTTATTTATGCCCGTAAGTAGGGTCCAGTCGGAGTCTTTGATTTCCACTCGTTAGGTGAAGTGGTGGGCAGGAATGGTGTACCAACACACATCGTATTGTGTGTAGCAGAGTGTAATTTTGGTACCATTGCCTTCCCATTTCCTCCTTCCCTCTCTCAGTCACGAATTGTGCGTGGGAAGAATGACTGTCGGTAAGCACGCGTATGAGGTGTAATTATTTTGATTTTCTCATCGTGGTATTTTCCCGGATCGTACTTGCGAGGACGTCATGCATCGCTCGACTCTTCTTGGAACGGACGCGTTCGGAATTACAACAGTGAACGTCTCCGTGACCCGCAGTACCTCTCTTGAGCGTCTCTGTAACTCTCTCGCGGCTACGAAACGATCCCGTGACGAATCGCACCGATCTTCATTGGATATTCTCTCTCTCCCTCTCTCCCTTCCTCTCTCTCTCTCTCTCTCTGTCCCCCACTAATAACCAAGAATTGGTCGAACAAGTAGTGTTTTGTAAACCACTTACTATATTTCCCATAGATTTTTGAAATGAATCTCATCTTAGCGTCTATTTTTTCTACAGTTTGTTTTACGTAGTCATTTCACTTTAGGTTCCTCGGGATAATTATACATAGGCATTTTAGTATAAGGACCAGTCAAATGAAAACTAGACAGACAGAAAAAGTAAGTAAACTGTTTACTATTTCAAAGTAATCGCTGTAACTACTAATATTTGTTTCACTGTGAGATAAGACGGTCAATGCCTTCACTGAAAAATGTTGGCGGTTGTCTACAAAACCATGATTGTACCCTGGCGGGTACCTCTTCGTCCGAGGCAAATAGACGATCACTTATGTCTTTCCTCAGGGCTCCAAAATTGTGGATAACACATGGCGAGAGATCGAGACTTCGTGGACGATGTGTAAGGGCTTCCCAGCGATACTTCTACAGCGTAGTCGAAAGAATCTGCCAATAAAATACCCGACCACGTGTCACCAAGGTAGTTTCGACTACGTTGCAGATGTTTCGCTGGGAAGCCCTTACACACCGTCCACACAGTCCCGATCTCTCGCCATGTGTTATCCACAATTTTGGAACCCTGAGGAAAACATTAGTGGTTGTCAATTTGCTTCGGACGAAGAAGTGCACCCCAGGGTACAATCATGGTTTTGTAGGTAACCGCCAACATTTTTCCATGAAGGCACTGACAGACTTGTCTCACAGAGGGGTAAATCTATTAACAGTTGTGCCGCTTGCTTTTGAAATACAAACAGTTTAATTTTACCCGTCTGCCTCGTTTTCATTTTACTGCCCTTTATATTCCCAGCGATTTTTCACGAGTAGTATAATCGAACAGTGGATCTCTTCGGCCAATTATACGCAGTGCGTTAAATTCATTTACGTTCAAGGTCAACTGCCTGTCAACACCAGACGACTGTAACAAAATACCGGAAGGCCTGCGGAGGATCTTCCTGCATTTCGCTACGGTCTTCCGGTATTGCAACCTTTGTGTCGATGACGATACCGACCGCGAGCAGTCTCACGGAAGCTCCACTACTATCCATTAAGTCACTAATCTTCATTCAAAGCAATGACCTGTAACTCTCTTAAGTTTCTCCCGAAATTACATCGGCCGGTTTTGTTCCGTTAAGACCAATGTCTCAAGCTCTATGTGCAAACAAGTCCTGAATCTAGGCACAAATCTGGCCCGGCAATCAGTATACTCTACTTTTTTTTTAAAAAAAAAAAAAGAAGAAGAAGAACAGATAGAGCGGAACTGTCTCTCTTGCCTTCCGGAAGATGAGGAACATGGCGTTAAGAACAGCGGCAGAAGATGACTGACAGGAAGTCGCAATTAATAAAAGCAACTCCAAGACCATTGTAACCTCTGATCGCCATGAAGTCTGCTTAACTCTTCTCCGTATAGGGAACAGACACTGGCTCATTTGCTTCTGACATGCCTCTCTTTTGTAACTATATTTTAACCGTCTTCATTTCACAAGAAGTTTTTGTAAGGCAGCTGATAACAATGGCACTCAGCAGCAAAAACATACAAACAAACAGAATCACAGTACCGGCCTCTTTTCTTTTTATTGTTCTGGTTTTAGTTCCTGCAAGCACGAATACTCTTCGGGACAAGCTTCTGCTAAACCTACCGTGGCAACAATTTGGAACCCGCGCTTTACATTCACAATGTGCCAATGCAGCCTTTATAAAGAAAATAGTTTAGTGTAGTCGTTATAAGGCACAGAAATGAATGAAAACGAACAGGCGGTCCGTCCCCTGACAATAGCGGACAAATCACCATCTCACCGATGAGTTAACAACATTGGTCGACATCAGGCCAAGCTATCTGCCGAACAGGAATGAGCTAGCGTAAACAGATCAGGTATTCCCGACACTAAATCGCTGCACAAAATGACCGTGATCAGTGTCCGCAAGTTTGCCGCAAGAATTTGGGCACGTTATGTATAACGAAAGGAAATGCTATACAGAAAGAACTGAAAGCAGACTACGGTTTCACGTAAAGACGGCGCCGCAAAAACTGAGCACGAATTCTGAATGGGAAAGAATGTGGCAAAGGTTCGGTCGTGTCCTTTCAAAAAGAATATGTCTAACACAAGTCGTGGTTGCAAAATACTAACATGAATTCTTTATAGAAGAATTGAAAAACTGGTAGAAGCCGACCCTGGACAAAATCACTTTGGATTCCGATAAAATGTAGGAACAAGTGCGGCAATACTGACCCTACGACTTATTTTAGAAGGCAGGTTAAGGAAAGGCAAACTTATGTTTATAGCAGGGCTTAACAACTGGCCGGTTTTGAGCGCGAGTACTAGCGTCTGCTCAGGCACGTGCTCGCGAGCAGGTGCAAGGTCGCGGTGTAGGGAGGGAGGGGAGGGAGGGGAAATGCGCGCGCACGTTTGAATGTGATCTCGCGTTCTTAGCAGATTTAACCAGCTATCTGAATGCTTTGAACATTTTACTACAAGGTAAAGATCTGCTAATTACTCATTTCATAGATCGAATACGAGCTTTTAAAATGAAATTGACACTTTGGGTGAGTCAGCTGGAAACAGGAAACCTAGCTCATTTTCCTAAATTATCATCCATGCAAGATGTTCACAAAGACTGAACGTTATTCGTATAGTTTAGTTGATCAGCGCTTTCAAGATCTGACAGCACTAGACAGTGATTTTGATCTGTTCTCTCCATATTCAGCGAATATTTAAGAGATTCGTCCTGAGCTGCAGCAAGAAATTATTGACCTGCAGTGTGACAGAGAATACAGAGACAAATTTCAGAACAAGAAAAACATTTTGGAATTCTACAGATACTGCCCTCACGATAGATTTCCTCGTTTGCACAAACTGGCGGCTACAATAATATCAATGTTCGGTTCCACGTATGTTTGTGAACAACTGTTCTCTGCAATGAAATGTAACAAGACACGCCTGAGAAACGCATTGTCTGATCGAAATTTAAACTGCACGCTGCGCCTAAAATGCACAAGAACAATTACTCCGAACGCAGACGCAATTGTAAAGGGCAAAAAGTACAAGATAACCGAGAATCCCACACTTCAGTGACACCTTTTATTGTGTAACAGTTCACAAATTAATGCGAATGTAGAGGCATACACTAAGCTAATAAAATTATGTGGCACGTGTACATTCTCCTTTATTTGTTTCATTTGTCGCAGTAATAATTCGTGAGTGATATCCCTGCAGGTGGCCGCGGATTTACATTGACTGGCGGCAGCTGTTGTGTGCCCCACGTGACTTTCCCCACTCTCCGCTCTGGTCCGGTAGTGGGGGTAGCGTGCTCCCGCTGCTCCGTGCTCGCGCACGTATGTTATGAAGCCCTGGTTTATAGCATTCGTAGACTTAGAGAAAGCTTTTGACAATGTTAACTGGAATCTCTCTCAAATTCTGAAGGTAGCACAGGGATAAAATACAGAGAGCGCAAAGATATTTAAAATTCGTTCAGTAAACCAGCCGGCAGTTACAAGAGCCGAGGGGCATGAAAGAGAAGCAGTGGTTGACAAAGGATTGAGACAGGGTTGTAGCCTTATCGCCAATATTATTCAATCTGCACATTGAGCAAGCAGTAAAGGAAACAAAAGAAAAAATTTGAGTAGCAATTCAAGTCCAGGGAGTAGAAATAAAAACTTTGAGGTCTGAGATGATGATGTATTTCTGTCAGAGACAGCAAAAGACTTGGAAGAGCAGTTGAACAGAATGTACAGTGTCTCGAAAGGAAAAAGAACACCAATAAAAGGAAAATAAGGATAAAAGAACTTAGTCGAAGTACATCAGGTGATGCAGAGGAAATTACATTAGGAAACGAGACACAAAGTAATAGATAACTTTTGTTATTTGGGTAGCAGAATAAATGTGACGGCCGAAGTACAGAGGATATAAAATATAGGCTGGGAATGGCAAGAAAAGCATTTCTGAGGATGAGAAATTGGTTCACATCGTATACAGATTTAAGTCTTACGAAGTCTTTTCTGAAACTATTTGTATGGAGTGTAGCCATATATGGAAGTGAAACATGGCTGATAAACAGTTTAGACAAGAAGAGAATAGAAGCTTTCGAAATGTGGTGCTACAGAAGAATGCTGAAGATTAGGTGGGTAGATCACGTAACTAATGAGGAGGTAGTGAACAGAATTGGGAAGAAAAGAAATTTGTGGCTGTATCTGCTAGAAAAACGGATCGGTTGACTGGACACATTCTGAGACATCAAAGGATCGCCAACTTAGCATCGGAGGGAAGTGTGGGGGATAAAAATTGTAGAGCGAGACGGAGAGATGAATATAGTAAACAGATTCAGAAGGATGTAAGTTGCATTAATTATTCGGAGGAGAAAAGGCTTGCACAGGATAGAGTAGCATGAGGGGCTGCACCAAACCAGCCTTTGGACTCAAGACAACTACTACTACTACCACTACTATTACTACTGCTACAAATCTAACATTCGCCTTAAATGATTTACGGGAACCATGTAGAACCTAAATCTGTACGACTAGAGGAAGTTTTGAACCCCCGTCCACTGGAATGAGAGGCCATTGCCTGAAACAACGCTCCACCTCACTTAGCCCGAATGGTAATGGTCCGCGTACTCTCCTCCCCCCCCCCCCCCCACCACCACCAACCTCATAACTAAAATTGCTGTCGTTGCTCTGTTCAAATGGTTCAAATGGCTCTGAGCACTATGGGACTCAACTGCTGAGGTTATTAGTCCCCAAGAACTTAGAACTAGTTAAACCTAACTAACCTAAGGACATCACAAACATCCATGCCCGAGGCAGGATTCGAACCTGCGACCGTAGCGGCCTTGCGGTTCCAGACTGCAGCGCCTTTAACCGCACGGCCACTTCGGCCGGCCGTTGCTCTGTCACCGAGCAGATTTTACGTCCGTTTCTGCTTCTGGTTACTGTAATTTGCATTGCATGGAGAGCAATATGTTACGTATAACCCCAGATATTTCTTAATAGACGAATCTAGAAAACAGAAATGTCGATGAAATAGAATCTGTTAATGGTTAACGCTACGTCAACATGAAGGTCGTTCGAGTCAGTTAACTAGCCTTGATGCATGTGACATTTGGATGAACGTATTTAGGAAAGAAAAATTTCTTCGTCTACTGTGATTTCAATCCGCTACCTAATACGAAGAACATGTCGCACTGAAATGAAACTTACCACTGATTAGATACGGGAAAATGCATAAATAATCAGTAAGATTACATAACTGCAAATAACCTCTGAGTTGGAGAATTCAGCTGTTTGTATATGAGGCCACGAAACAACGGCCTATTTTTTCCTCAACCGCATCTCAATACGATGGGTGACATATTACGTTTTTCCAACTCAGCATGCCAGAAGCACCGTTCACGTGACCAGTGCAAACCGGGGCGTTTGCGACTTCCGAAAAACGTGAGCAGACACGATGATACACTTGATAGCAGTCCATCCATCAACGGACGGTGTCGAGCAACAATAACGGTCGTTGCATAGAAATGACTATGGAAACTCGTTTTTCTAATCATATTGAATCATTCTGAGGATTGTTCGAGTATGCACCATTCTCGAGCGCGATTCACCAGATAATTTTCCTCGAGTCGAAGGAAATTTTTATTCTTGGTATTCTTGACGGAATAAGCAACACTTCGTCGGACATACCGAAACCTTAGTGACACCACTTCGTTAAATTATGCTCCCGCCATTTCAGCAATCCACCTCGTTTACTGGGATCTTCGAAGAAGGTGGAAACTTTAAGCAGTTATTCTAGCCCTCTGCGAACTCGCCTTCAGTACCGCAACGAACACCGGCAGAATTTGTTTCTCAATTGCTCCGACTCCCTCAGCGCTCTACTGGGCAGTCAATAAATGTTCCCAGCAGAAAACGTTGTACGGCATTTACAAGATTCTCTTCTGTAGCTGCAGAAGCACGCAAAGGCGATGGAATTCTGCTCGGCGCCCGGGCAGGCGCCAATAAAGGGAAACGAGAAAGATGACGTAGCAGCCAAGGACAGAGTTTAACAATGTATGATGCACATACAGGCTGTGAACTCGCTGTTTATACTCTGACGAGCGGGCAGCAAATGTAATTGGGGACCTGCTTTCTATCTTAGCTGCTGTCGAGACGAGTGTTTTTCGTGTTTTATAATTTTGTGAACAGTCCAGGCTCCACATTAAACTTTTAGGTTGAAGGTTTTGTGTGTTGCAGGGTAGCTGGATGATCCTTTATTTATCCAGTTATCACCCAGCCATGAATTCTGCTGTACTGTTTTTATATCTTTCATTGAGTCTTTCTTCTCTTAATTGATTTTTTACAATTGGTTGAATGTACGTGTTTTTGTTTTGTGTGTAGTGTGTGTGTGTGTGTGTGTGTGTGTGTGTGTGTGTGTGTGTGTGTGTGTTAGGTGAAAGTCACGAGCTGGAATGTACCGCTCAAATCGGCATCGCAACATGGGATTACACGTTCGTAACCACTGCCGACACACTTCGTAAAGACTAGCGCCGAAAATGACAGAAAGGGGATGCTCACGAGCTACATAGCTTAAAATCAAGAGCAGAATGGCACGTGAATTATTTACTAAAGTACTTTACCTAATAACCAAGACGTGATGATGACCAATGCGCATGTTCCGTTGCAAGTGCTGATCCTGTAAAAGTACTTCAAATACATCCGTACAGTCATGGGAACCAAGTCCTTTAAGGTTTCCGTGAATGACAAGTATTAAGATTTTGAAGAAACTTGAACCTATTATTATTGGGAAACTACTTTACAGCTCCTAGTGACCAGTCACGTTCTGCATTATTACACATGCAAGATAAGTATTGAAAGACAATTGAAATTTGCCGTAGGTGCAAACATGTTATCGAACGCAAGCATGTGGCAGAAAAAAAGATTTAAATACTTTTATTACTACGAATATGTTTAATAGCGCATCCAAAAAGACGAAAAAAGCATTGACGAAATTAAATCTGTTGTACAACCAGATGCGGGTATTGTCAGCGTGAAACGATTCACCGAGAGGATGGGCAAGATACCAGACGCCTACTTCTGAACCTGAGAGATGCTTGCTGATATTTGATTTTCAAGATTTAACAATCTGCCTTATTATGGTTCAAATGGCTGTGAGCACTATGGGACTTAACTGCTGTGGTCATCAGTCCCCTAGAACTTAGAACTACTTAAACCTAACAAACCTAAGGACGTCATGCACATCCATGCCCGAGGCAGGATTCGAACCTGCGACCGTAGCGGTCGCGCGGTTCCAGACTGCAGCGCCTAGAACCGCTCGGCCACTCCTGCCGGCTGTGTCTTATTATCCACGGCAGATGACGCCAGGTGCCATCGCTATAATGCAATGCATCAAATGCTCATACTTACGATCTAACAGCAAATAATGTAAGATCCAAAGCAGATCTAAATGTGGTGGCTCCCCACCCACTTCTATTTAGTAATTCTCTTTATTACAAAGGTGCCAGGCCCAACGGCAACTAACATCACGAGAGGAGAGTATCGCAGAAACTGAGCTTTATTCACAAAATCCAGTTACAAGAAAGTCCAGCTGTGTTAATCCTACTCTAGGGCAGTTACAAGTGGTCAAAGCTCTTAGCACCATCTCGAGGAAATGTTGTGAATCGACTGCAGGATAAGAGGCCAACACGGTCTCGACTGACACCGCAGAAAACAAGTGACTAACGAAGCTATTCTCAAAAATTATTACAATGACAGTCACAATTTCTATTGTCACCAATTGTCCAAAACCTGCATTCGACTCTCTCACAGTAGATGATGCAACGTATTACATCTCATCCGCCGAGATAGGAGCACATAGGGACGATCCTAAGGTCACCAGATCCATTTTTGCAGAAAATCGAAATTTTGGGACTGGTGGTTAAAAATCGGCAAGATAATTGCGTAAAATTCGGAATACAAAAGAGGGCGTAAATGTCCAATCGTTAGATAAATATTTTCTTATACTGTGAACAAAAGTGGCACAACTGTACTGTTCATGAAGTTTACTAGCATTAGGTCGGTAATAAATATTTTATAAAAAAATGAACCAGTGTTTTTCATTAGTCTTTCTGACATCCATGACGCCTAGCTCGTCCACAGAAAATCCTTTACTAAAAAATTGCGCATTAGAGGGTTAAATATGAAGATACAGACTTAAAAAAGTAGTGAATGGTTGGTTGGTTTGGGGAAGGAGACCAGACAGCGTGGTCATCGGTCTCATCGGATTAGGGAAGGATGGGGAAGGAAGTCGGCCGTGCCCTTTCAGAGGAACCATCCCGGCATTTGCCTGGAGTGATTTAGGGAAATCACGGAAAACCTAAATCAGGATGGCCGGACGCGGGATTGAACCGTCGTCCTCCCGAATGCGAGTCCAGTGTCTAACCACTGCGCCACCCCGCTCGGTAGTTGTGAATGCTTTGCGTTTGTTATGAATAGTAATGAAACGTTAAAAGATAAGCCGGATTGGTGTTTAGGACTGTTAGTGTAGTTAATGAATATACCTGAAGTCACCTGCCTTCCGCTCTGGGTTTCTCAGTACAAATGAAACCAGGAAAGGAACTAATGGGCGCACGCGGGGGGCGTCACAGTACTATCTTGCTGTTGACAGGTACTTACTGCGTAACGAGCAAACATCACCTTGTGAGACAGGCGAGCGAAACAAATCTCGCTCGAACCCGTGAGCACTAATAACGACAGTTGGTTTGGCACTAACCCTAGCAGTGTACACCTCTGAAATTGTCACACGAACTTTACATCAGGATAACAGTGACCTTTAATTATTTGCTGTAGAAATTGCCAGAATATAGAATATTTTGTGATGAAATAGAATACTCATACACTAAACGCATTTTATTTCACCCCTGTCATGTACTTTTTCAGTCAATATTAGCATTAATACATCCGAAGTTCGAGACTAAGTAAAAATTGCCATGGAAGCTTTTCAGTGATGAAACATGAAAGTGATCAGAATCTAAAGACTCTATTTGCAGTTTAATTAGCTGATGAAACCATTTATTTAATAAAGTGCACATATTACACAAATATTTCCAGGTGTTCTCAGTTATTCATAAATCGGTTCATTCGTGATTTCCACACACTTAGAACATGGACTACAATGTCATAGGCAACTGGTTGGCTCTTCAATTAGGGACAGCTGTGTTCCAACAATGACCATTCGCAGTCTGAAATTCGGCAGACTGATTAGTTTCGCCACTGACAGTCACAGCTGCAGTAGCATCAGCTTCTGCGTCATTTTCGTCATGAAAGTCATTTACATTGCTTTCACGATTGTGTTCTTCTAACAATGATTCTCGTAAGACATCTTCCGTTAGTAAAATACCATTCCTACATGCCATTTTCACATAGACGTACTTCACACTCGGCGATGGAGGAGCTACGCGACGTGTACTCTAGGGTCACAGTGACCCTTCAAAAAATATTTCTGTCAAATTAATTAAATAACATTGTCTCACAATTTCCAACGTCCGCCCTCTAGTAGGTCTCGCTCAATGCTGAATTGTCACTGGTGTTAGCGGTTGCGTATCTGCGGTGACGCATGCACAGTTGAAAACAAACTCCAGGATCAGAGTGACCCAGGTGTACACTTCCGGCATTAAATTTCTGCGTTCGTTAGGTTTGGTATGTCGGCCGGCCTGCAAGTAGTTCTTCGGCTGTGTTGCCCAGCCAGTCCAGGGGATAGAATGTATTTATATTAATGTTTCTACATTTTCTCCACTTAAATTTTCGTCTGCAATGCTCGAGTACAATTCATGGTGACCTACGTGTCGAGTAGGATCATCACTTCAGTAGAGGTTGTTTGCCACCGTGAAACGTTCTGACCAACAAGCCACTATGCACCATTTTTCGGACAGCCAATTTGGAGCGCGGAGCAGAAATCACTTCTGACTGTCGGCCGTTGCTAGAGCGTCAGACCGAGACTGGCATCGGTCGGCTACTGTGACGCGAATACTCTCCTCTACTCCTTATTGTTCGGACTTCGAGCCGACACCAAAACTAACGCCGTTGCATGACCTCATTGGCTGACGGTCGGGCAGGCCGGGCGCGCCGTCTGTACTCCGTGTCAGAGAATACACACAAACTGAAGTATAAGTTCTCCTTTCGTTACAAAGCTCCCTTCAGATGTCCATATCACTCCCTATCCTGACCCTGAACAGCTGCGACTCAAACCCATCAACGAAACTACAAGGCCAACTCCCCAGTTCCACCATAGAAACACGATAATTGACTGGATTCATACACAGGTGACACTTTGCTTTCATTCTATCTTATAGTCAAACAGCTGATATCGGGAGTGGAAAGAATGTTGTAATTCGTGATGGCTGAGAGATTATCAGGTGAGGACTCCCAAACTGACAAGAGAACCTCCCCACCGCACCCCCCTCAGATTTAGTTATAAGTTGGCACAGTGGATAGGCCTTGAAAAACTGAACACAGATCAATCGAGAAAACAGGAAGAAGTTGTATGGAACTATGAAAAAAATAAGCAAAATATACAAATTGAGTAGTCCATGTGCAAGATAGGCAACGTCATGTACAATGTGAGCTCAGGAGCGCTGTGGTCCCGTGGTTAGCATGAGCAGCTGTGCAACAAGAGGTTCTTCCCTCGGATGGAAATTTTACTTTTTTTTTATTTTCGCAACGTTATGATCTGTACGTTCGTTCATTGACGTCTCTGTTCACTGTAATAAGTTTAGTGTGTGTTTTGCAACCGCACCGCAAAACCGTGCGATTAGTAGACGAAAGGACGTGCCTCTCCAATGGGAACCGAAAACATTTGATGGCAAGGTCATAGGTCAACCGATTCCTCCACAGGAAAACACGTCTGATATATTCTATACGACACTGGTGACGGCATGTGCGTCACATGGCAGGAATATGTTGTCGACCCACCTAACTTGTACACTTGGCGAATGGGTAAAAAGATTCTTCTACCCTGCCCGATTTAGGTTTTCTTGCTAATGTGATAATCACTCCCAAAAAAGTGATCAAAACATAAGAGTTTGTCACATAAACAGCAATAAATGAATGCAACAGTTTCACAGTCGCACAGTTTTCCCTGTGCTCTGTCAAAACATATGTTTTTTTACGTTTTCATACAACGTCCCCATACTACGGCGCAGTTACCTCGCATCGGACGGACGGACAGATAATAATTGTCTGAAAATAAAAAATTAAACTTTTCACTCCAGGGAAGACTTGAACCAAGGACCTCTCGTTCCGCAACTGCTCACGCTAACCACGGGACCACGGCGCTCCCGAGTTAATAATATCCTTGATGTTGCCTATGTTGCACATGGACTACTCAGTTTGTACATTTTGCTTATTTTTTTCATAGTTCCACACAACTTCTTCCTGTTATCTCGATTCATCTGTGTTCAGTTTTTCAAGGCCTATCCACTGTGTCACCTTATAACTAAATCTCAGGGGGGGGGGGGGTGCGATGGGGAGGTTCCCTTGTGAGAAACACGCATGAGAAGAGAGGTTTTGTGCGAGAATGCTTAAGGCCAACCGGTATTCGCCGAACAGCGCGTCCTAATTCATCGATATTGAGAATATCGATGGAATTTACGTAGTGCATTAGAATCTGCTGATTCCGTTCTCTGGAACGAGTATTTTGTTCCGGGAAATGTTGACGGTCAGACAGAGCCGTTTTATGACGGGCTGATAAGGCGGCGGAACGCTAAGCGGGCTTCCACTACGTTGGCTGAGAACGTAACAAGGTCACGAGTCGGCCGGGCTTTTCCTGACGTAATTCTCCGAACACCGTTCCGCTATGCCTTTCGAAATTAGTGACACGGCAGTACACGGCTTACTCCTATCTGGTCACAGCACCGGCTCCTCCGGGAGTAACTAAAGCCTCATTGTCTCTGACAATGGTTCCGACCTCTAACAAGGACAGCACCGCATCGGCATTTCGAGCGGGCACATTCGGAGATAACATTTCGCGCAGTGAACAGTGACTACGGCGCACTCAAAATGAAATCATATGAACATTTCACAAATCAGTTCTGAAAACAAGTCACTAAGGCCGTACCGCTCTCAAAATGTCATGTTGTCAACTTTGCGCTTCGTGATTTTAGCTGCAGTGATTATACCATTAACTCTCAGTTTTAAAACCAGATCTACAACCAAAACAGTAAACACACTGCCGGCTGGTGTGGCTTCAGTCTGAAACCGCGCGACCGCTACGGTCGCAAGTTCGAATCCTACCTCGGGCATGGATGTGTGTGATGTCCTTAGGTTAGTTAGGTTGAAGTAGTTCTAAGTTCTAGGGGACTGATGACCTGAAATGTTATATATTAAACACTACTACACATTGATCTTGCCAAAAGCCGAGAAGCGATTCTTCTTAGTGTTTTAGATCTCAGGGGCACTCTGGGATGCTCTCTGGGCACTCTGGGAAGATCTCTGGGGTCTCTGGGATTCTCTGGCGTACTCTATTGGTCTGTCCAGGTTCATCGATATTTGTTTATTTTATTGTTCAGTTTAAAGTTGCGAAGCATCGTTATCTATCTCGTGAGATTTTTTTTTAAAAAGACTATTTATATTATCACTTATAATTCTTATCTGTTAAATCTATTAATTATTTGTTTAATTATTATAATCAATCTATGGGTTGCAGGGGTTATGACCCCTGGGGAGGTGGGTGGGTGTTGATGCATGGCTGTGTTGAGTTAGCAGCTGCAGCTACGTAACGACATGTAATGAGAGAAAATATGGAGAAAGGAGGAGTTGCCATATATGTCAAAAGTGATCACTGTGCAAAAAGTATAGAAACAAAAAAGTTTTGTGTAGAGAAACATATAGAAGCATGTGCCTGTGAGCTTAAATTAAAGAAAGGCACATTTATAATTGTAACTGTATATAGGTCCCCATCAGGAAATTTTCATCTATTTCTGAAAAATTTGGACTCCTTGTTGTGCTATCTGTCAGACAGGGGGAAGCAAATTATTATTTGTGGGGACTTCAATGTAGATTCTCTGAAAGAGGGTAATAGGAAAAATGACCTTGAAGTATTACTCGGTTCTTTCAATTTGACACCAGTTATTGATTTTCCTACTCGGGTGGTAAAGGATAGCAGCTCACTGATAGATAACTTCTTTATAGACCAAGATAAGTTTAACCAGATAAATGCTCAGCCTGTTGAGAATGGTCTTTCTGATCATGGTGCACAGCTAGTTACAATATATGACATAGCTCCATTCAGCAATACTAAACAGTCCTCCAAAGCAGTACGTTCAGTCAACGATTTAACAATTGCAAGTTTCAGGGAAAGCCTACTGCAGTTAGACTGGGATTAGCTGTACCGTGAACCTGATGCCAATTTAAAATATAATTTATTTCATGACTTTTTGTAAATGCATTTGAAAACTGCTTCCCCAAGAAAATAGTTAAATATACTCGTAAGAAACCTTGTAACAAACCATGGCTTACTAAGGGCATAAAAATATCTTGTAACCGGAAAAGGGAAATGTATCTGACAGCAAGAAAGAGTAGTGACCCAGAAACTATCAAACATTATAAAAACTACTATGTTATATTAAGAAAAGTTATAAAAAGATCCAGAAGTATGCGTATCATGTCTGAAATCAGCAACTCTGATAATAAAATTAAAACAGTGTGGAATATTATTAAAAGAGAAACAGGTCAACCAAGAGCACAGGAAGACAGTATTACCATCAAATTGAATGAAAACTTTACGAACAAAAAGTCAGAAGTTGAAAATATTTTTAATAATCATTTTCTAAATGTTGTGGATGTAGTAGGATCCAGGTGTTCATTAGAAGATGCTAGGCTGTTAATGGAAGAGGCCATACCTATGCAATTTGATACAATTGAAATCTCACCCACTTCTCCCTCTGAAATTAGGAAAATAATAAACTTGCTTAAAAGCAAAAACTCACATGGAATTGATGGCATTTCCAGCAAAATACTAAAATCTTGTTCTCAACAGATAAGTAAGATTCTCAGCCACCTGTGTAATAGCTCTCTGGAACAGGGCATTTTCCCTGATAGACTGAAATATGCTATTGTTATACCTTTGCATAAAAAGGGGGATAGATCTGATGTCAACAATTACCGTCCAATCTCCCTTCTAACAGCTTTATCCAAAATTTTTGAGAAAGTAATGTATTCAAGAGTAGCTTCACATATCTGTAACAATGAAGTACTAACAAAATGTCAGTTTGCTTTCCAGAAAGGTTTTTCAACAGAAAATGCCATATATGCTTTCACCAATCAAATTTTGAATGATCTGAATAACCGAACACCACCCATTGGGATTTTTTGTGATCTCTCAAAGGCTTTTGATTGTGTAAATCATGAAATTCTGCTAGACAAGCTCAAGTATTGTGGCATGAGTGGGACAGTGCACAAATGGTTTAATTCGTACCTAACTGGAAGAGTGCAGAAAGTTGAAACAAGTAGTTCTCATAATATGCAAAGATCAGCACATTCCTCAAACTGGGGAACTATCAAGAATGGGGTTCCACAAGGGTCAGTCTTGGGTCCTTTGTTGTTCTTAATATATATTAATGACTTGCTATTCTATATTCATGAAGAGGCGAAGTTAGTTCTCTTTGCTGATGATACAAGTATAGTAATCACACCTGACAAACAAGAATTATCTGATGAAATTGTCAATACTGTCTTTCAGACAATTACTAAGTGGTTCCTTGTAAACGGACTCTCACTGAATTTTGATAAGACACAGTACATACAGTTCCGTACAGTGAATGGTATGACGCCATTAATAAATATAGACCTTAATCATAAGCATATAGCTAAGGTAGAATATTCCAAATTTTTAGGTGTGGTCATTGATGAGAGATTAAATTGGAAGAAACACATTGATGATCTGCTGAAACGTTTGAGTTCAGCTACTTATGCAATAAGGGTCATTGCAAATTTTGGTGATAAACATCTTAGTACATTAGCTTACTACGCCTATTTTCACTCGTTGCTTTCATATGGCATCATATTTTGGGGTAATTCATCACTGAGGAATAAAGTATTTATTGCACAAAAGCGTGTAATCAGAATAATAGCTGGAGTCCACCCAAGATCATCCTGCAGACATTTATTTAAGGATCTAGGGATATTCACAGTAGCTTCTCAGTATATATACTCTCTTATGAAATTTGTTGTTAACAACCAAAGCCAATTCAAAAGTAATAGCAGTGTGCATAACTACAATACAAGGGGAAAGGATGATCTTCACTATTCAAGATTAAATCTAACTTTGGCACAGAAAGGGGTGAATTATACTGGCACTAAAGTCTTTGGTCACTTACCAAATAGTATCAAAAGTCTGACAGATAACCAACAAGCGTTTAAGAAGAAATTAAAAGAATTTCTGAATGACAACTCCTTCTACTCCATAGAGGAATTTTTAGATATAAATTTTTTTAAAAAAACAAGAAAAAAACAAAAAAATATTTTAAAAAATAAAAAACACAAAAAATGAAAAAGTTGTTATATTAACTTAAGTATGTTGTTAAATTAACTTAATTATGTCATGTATTGGAAAATTTGACTGGTTCCACATCATTACGAAATATCGTATTCATGATCCATGGAACTAGTATTAATCTAATCTAATCTAAGTCCCATGGTGCTCAGAGCCATTTGAACCAAACACACTGCCTGATAAAAACAGTCAAACACTAAGAAGACGTAGTCGCAAGTAAATGCGCAGAACTATCCGCAGGTTTGTAAATGATTCAGAGTTGCAGTTCTCTGTTACCAATAGTACTGCCGCCAGAATGCATTATTGTTGTTCGTGTTTGGTGGTGTTACCAGTGGGGTACTGGTAGGGTATATAAGGGTCGTAAATATAGTCAGGTGTTAAGCTATCGCTGAAGGACACCGTAGGGCAATCCTCGTGAGGCACAGCGTTATCAACACCTGACAGAGTTTGAAAATAAGCTCATTGTGGGACTTCATATAGTTGACTGGTCAAATCGAGCATCTCCAGATTAGTGGGCTTTCAGATGTGGCAGTAGCATGCAAATGCGATGGCAGTCATCCTGCACATTAATGAACTTGCAGACAATATTAATAGTATTGTCCATTGTAACTCCTCATGGCGTAATGAGTAATCCATTACATTTCGGGCATGCAGCCGCGCAAATATTACTTCGTCCACTGATATATCGGGCATTACTGTCCAGCCATCCTCAGACCTAGACCTTTGTCTTAGTTGCAGATCATCCTGTCACCATAACCAAGACGTCAGGAGGAGGAGGAGGAGGAGGGGTTGGGGGTACAACTGCACTCTAGGCCGAGAGTAAACCATTTCACTTACTGCCTCCGAATAACTTTCTGCGTTCACAAGGAATACGCAGTTCAGCTCCTTAATTAACTACGCAGGTGTTAAAAGAATTAGTTCGCAAGATGGAATCGTATCTCTACATCACTGTTTCGGTTTAAGTGAAATTCTAGGAGTGCGAGCGGGATGTATTGATGACAATCACTCTGAATTAACAATGAATTGTAGTTTCACCAAGCAAAGCTTGTATTCTTTACCGTTTCTCGAGAGAGCACACATGGAACCTAACAACAACATTACTTTTCTTCTTCATAATTTACTGTCTGCCACCTATTATCTCGAAGTGAACTTCCATTTTTTACATCAATGTTATCAGCTGTTAGTGAAAGGAGCTACTTACTACCGTCTGCAAAAGTAGTTAAGGTAAAATGACCAGATTTCCAAAATCAAAATGTGGGACCCAAATTAACAGTTGAAATGAGTCTATATTTTGCTGAAACTTTCGTTAATACTACATACACAAAATAGTTCTATATTTTCAAAGAGAATCAACACATTCCACACTGAACGTATTTATTTCATCAGTCCATAAAGCATCTCCGTTAGAGAACAGACTTTCTGAAGCAACATTAGTGCCAGGTAGAGCTAGCACAAAAGCAGTAATGAGGTGCAAATTTTTGCTGCACATATCTTGGGACGCAACGAAGTTAACAATGATAGGTCATTTTTCATCAACACATTTAACATTTCTTAACTCATGGTTTTTCACTTCCCTTACATTTTTAATATCGTTCACTTCCTCAAAAAGTTCAGCTCCACATTTTTCCTCACAATATTTTCATTGAACTCTGCAGAAGTTTTGACTTCACTGAGCCGACTTCCAAAGAAGAGCATATTTGAACTGAACACAGTTAAGGAACCTCAAAAATCGTGTCTCGTTCAGATTTGTTTGATCAAAGATTGTTTTCTTTATTCTGCGTGTGTGCAAATTTTTTCTTCGTTTGGTTGTGCTAACCGTTACTTAAAATCCGCTATTTCAAAATATAAGGGACAGTCAATGAAAACGGCTCAACATACGTCGCGTACGTACTTTTTTTTTCGATGCAACGGGTCACTTCAGATAAATAAGGGACGATGCCGTAAAATACGGGACATCTGGTCACCGTAAGTTAAGGCCGGAATTAGCCGTGGGAGCGCGCGTGCAGCTGTGCAAGAACAACCACGTGCTGTCACCAGCGTGCGTCGGGTTTGCTCATGCGTTGAACTATATCGAAAGGCGCCACTTAAAATAGGCGGAAGCGGATGACAGCAGGGATGACGCAATATTCGACAATACGGTACCAATGTTTACAAACAGCGGCATTCCTGGGAAACGTCTAAGAAACCTTGCACTGTCGTACGGCCGTTAACATGCTATGTTCCAATTATTTGTGAAATGGAAACTGTGCCATTGTCTAATTATTATACAGAATAAAATGACGCTCATATGACAAGATGCAATTTTGTGGCTGGTGTAAACAATCCAGCGCACTATGAAAGATTGTAATCTTGCATCAGCCCGTGAGAAAAGACGCTTTCTCTTCTGCGTTGTTAACAGCGATGATAGCTGAGCTTACCGAATCATGATCGCCTACTTCGGATTCCTTGCGAAGTCGATGGCGCCGCCAGGTGAAGTCGAAAGCACGCACGATACAATTTTCAAACACTGTGCGCGGAGACGTATCCTCGTCGAAGATAGTAGCACAAGTAGGAGGCACTACGCAGCTTCCACGGTCTGCGTAGTTGGACGCACGTAGCAGACTGAGCGCGTGGAGTAGCCAGAGCGCGCAACAGGCGGCGCTCATTCGTCCCCCACCCCGTCGCCCTCCCCCCACTACCGCGGGAAGCGGCTCGATCCCCAGAAGGTTGTTCTTTCAGCTGGGCAGCGGGCTGACGTAGAGCGCCGCGCGCAGATGAAAGCCGCGACCCGTTTTTTAACAGCGGAACTAACAGCGCACGCACGCTGCTTTCTCCGCAGGTTGTAGCACCAATTTATTGCAGTTTCTGTTCCCGTTAAACTGTCGATTTGCTCTCGCAGTGGCATCACCAGGTCTAAGATTCAAAGGCTTAAACCCCAGTTTGCAGTAGCGACTGTCTCATCGAAATCGACTAACCGTAGTGGGTGAACGTCATACACCTGCATGCAAATCAGCTATCAACCAAATCTTGAGTTGGACATTGAATTCAATGATCAACGCTGGTATCGAAATCGACTAACCGTAGTGGGTGAGCGTCATGCACCTGCATGCAAATCAGCTATCAACCAAATCTTGAGTTGGACATTGAATTCAATGATCAACGCTGGTGACTGTACCCAGCGTGTGAGAGATTATTTTTTTTCTAAGTCATCAATGGCAAATGCAGGTGGCGCACAAAAAACCGGCATCTAATCTGCACTAGTCATTGTCGCCCGCCAGCTCTCATCTATCGCTTGGAATTGCCAGTAAGAAAATCGCTGCGACTTGGTTACGACGTGTAAAGTAAATATCTCTGCGAGAAGTATCCCCTTCACGATGAATAGCAAGCCACCGGCTCATTTAACCCCAGGAATACCAATGCATTTTTCATAACGCGCATTATCACGGAGCAGGGGATTACTTTACGCCCAACACAAAAAAATTTGAAAAAAAAACTAAATTCGTTAATGGTTATTGACTTACATTACGAACATACTTCTTGAAGACGTACTGATGTGTTAGTAGGATCCAGAACACGAAAATATATTTTAGCGCACTCTTAGCGCCATCAACATTTTTTTTTTTTTTTCAGTGATATGCACCACCCAGGAGGGGAGCTATTGATGTGTAAGTAATGTCCTGAACGCTGAAATACTGAATATGACTTTAAATGGGAAAGTGACATCTGCTTCTGCAACACATATTTTTGGGTAATGTTTAACTGGAAAATTTAAAACATTCACAGAATCTGGTAGAAGGAAGCGTTATAAACAATAAATATTTTTCCGGAATCTTAAAATACAAAGTAACTTTATCGATTACAATATTTTCAAAAAGTGGACACAAATTACTCCCACCCCCACCCCCTCCCCACCTCCACCCCAATGGTATAGCTTGCACAGAACTCGGTGGACGATGCACACCAATCAGTTTTCATCGAAAGCGCTGAGCGAGTCCATTCAATTGTTCGGAGGGAGGGCCGATAAGTGTTTTTCACCTTTCGCCATGTCAGTGATGACAGAATCGAGGAGCGCACCCTGCAGCCTTTCTGAAACGATTTTACAGAAACTAATCGGTAAAAAAATTTCATTTTTAATTTAGTTATAGCTTTTCGTGTCAGATTCATGATGATGTGCCCATCATTTCGTTAATGGTCCTAATTATCGCGATGTTTACGTGACAGTAAGACACTGTGCGAATTCCGGGAAAATATGCAATGAAAAATAGAGGTCGCTATCACTTTGCGTTTGGTGCATAGTACATAATACGTTGTTGCATATGAAATTTAGTCAACATTTTGAATTTTTCAGTAATCTCGAGAAAACTGATCTTTTGATGACGTAGGACACTCATTTGCGAACGCGCCGCGCCAGCGATAAAGCCAGAGTACTGAAATGAAATTTTGGCAAATGGTGAGAGGAGAGTAATTTACCAAGTCGTTATTATGTAAAACTTCATTATCTACCCTGTTATTCTAATAACTACAGACTTTTTCGGTGAAAGAATGTAATTTTTAAATGGTTCAAATGGCTCTGAGCACTATGGGACTTACGTCCAGGTACTGGTCAGCCTTCCGCCGCCTTACCGGGTCTAACACCCCCCCCCCCCTACTACCCACTCCTTCATGGTGACCCCACCTTAGTAAGGCCAACCATTTTGCTTCCTACCTATCCGATATGTTCACCATCCCTGATGATCCCCATTCGATTACACCCTCTTCCCTGTTGTCCGTGATCGAACTGACACCTCTGCTCCTCCACTCGCTCTTGTCTTCCAGTACTTGGACAACATTCCACACACTGAACTCAACACCCCAATCACCACTCAAGATATCATAGCTATACTACGCACGAAACGCAACACCGCTCCCCGTCACGACCGTGTAACCTACTGTCACCTCCATGAAGCTCCCGCCTCTTTCCTCTCCACCCTAACCAGACTCTATAATGTGTTCTTGTCCAATGGCTTCTACGCCGACCTGTGGAAAACCTCCCAGATCCCGATGTTCCTCAAACCCGACAAACCGCCTTCCGCTGTCTCGTCCTACCGCCCCATCAGCCTTACCTCGGTCTTCAGCAAGGTCCTGGAATCCATCCTCACCCAACGCATCCACCGACACCTCCACCAGCACCGCCTCCTTCCCGCTACCTAATGTGGCTTTCTACCATCTTTCTCTGCTGATGACCTTCTTCCTCACCTCACTCACCACCTCTCTGAACACCTAAATTCCCATCGCTCCGCCATCTTCCTCTCTCTCCACCTTGAGCATGCCTACGACCGTGTATGGCATTCCAGTCTCCTCTTCAAGCTCCAAACCTCTCCTTTCTCACTGTCCTTCCTATGTCACCATCCATAACACGGATTACTACACTTTCCACCCCTCCGCAAGAGTGCCCCAACGTTCTGTCCTCTCCCCTCATCTCCACCTTCTGTATGTGGCAGATATGCCGCTGCCTTCACCCCCCATCCACCTTCTCCAGTACACTGATGACACTGCCTCCCTTGCCCTCGCACCCATGCTGCAATGCTCCCAGCACATTCTCCAATCCTATTTTGACCGGTTCACCACTTGGTGTAACCAGTGGCTGCTCAAGGTCAATCCTTCCAAAACCCAGGCTATCATTGTAGTCAAAACCACCTCTTCCTTCTGTCTCCTTGATTTTTATACAACCATCTATGGCCGTCCTATTCACCTCACCCCCCCCCCCCCTCAAGTACCTTGGTGTCACCCTTGACCGTCGCCTTTCCTGGACCCATCATCTCTGGACGATCCAAGCCAAGGCAGGCACCTAACTCTGCCTCTTCAAACTCCTCTCTGGCTACACATGGGGTCTGGACTCCTCCACCGTCCTCCACACTTATAAATTCCTCATCTGCCCCATCCTCTGCTATGCGCATTCGACATGGATTTCCACCCCTCCCACCTACTATAAGGCCCTCCAAATCCTTGAATGCCACGTGCTTCGCCTAGCCTATTGCATCCATCTCCCATCCCCCACGCGGATCCTATATGACTTGATTCTCTTCCCACACCTTCTCCTTCCTCAAACGGATGTGGATCCTTTGCACCTCCCGCAAGCTTGATCTCCCACACCACTTGTCTCTCCCATCCTTGCCCATCCCAGCCTGCTGGTGCGCCTGTATTCTTGCATCCCACCTGCTCTCCATCTTCACACCCTCTATACCCTCTCCCAAGGTGGCTTCCACCAACTCCCCCTCCCTGATGATGTCCTTGTTCCATCTCTCTACCCCTCCTACAGCTCTTACTCTCCCCTCCCATTCCCCCCTTTTCCCCGGGGCTCCCTCTCTCCTTCCTCACCTTCCTTTCCCCCCCTCCTCTCTCCATCTCCCTGGGCTTCCAACCCCTCCCTTCTCCCCTCCCCCCACTCACCCTTCTTTCTCCCACTGGCTCCACCCCCCCCCCACTTCCTGCCCTCCTACCTCTCCCTTCCACCTGGAGGCAGTCCCCCCCTCTAATCAGTGTGTTTGTGAGTGCTTCGCCGATGATTGTCACCAGTGTTTCCATGCGTCAGTGGTTCTCCATTGCATGCTACCGTGTTTTCATCGGTGTTCTCCTATATTCGTGTCTCCAACTGGATGTCTTTGTCTGTTCAACTGGTGACACCCGTCGGCCAGAGTGGCCGACCGGTTCTAGACACTACAGTCTGGAACCGCGCGACCACTACGGTCGCAGGTTCGAATCCTGCCTCGGGCATGGATGTGTATGATGTCCTTAGGTTAGTTAGGTTTATGTAGTTCTAAGTTCTAGGGGACTGATGGCCTCAGATGTTAAGTCCCATAGTGCTCAGAGCCATTTGAACCATTTTGGTGACACCCTTCGTGTACAGTGCCTTCCGTTGAACGACTTCTAATATATTGTGTAATGTTCATCATGTATTACCATGCTTTTTATGTTTCTCTGTCTACTATGGCTATGTGTTGTGTCTATTGGCGTATGTAGGCAGCTGCGAGCCACCTCATCTGAGGCATGAAATAACAATAACAAAAAAAAGAAAAAATAGAGACTTAACATCTGAGATCATCAGTCCCCTAGGCTTAGAACTACTTAAACCTAACTAACCTAAGGACATCACACACATCCATGCCCGAGGCAGGATTCGAACCTGCGACAGTAGCAGCAGTGCGGTTCCGGACTGAAGCGCCTAGAACCGCTCGGTCACAGATGCTGGCTTGTAATTTTTAAGGGCCATTGATAGTTGGTGAAACAAGAAATGCCATGGGTTTTGGATTAGCATATGTGAAGACATTACATTTTTTTGTACCAAGGATGTGCTTTTTCATAATTTTACTTTACTTTTCCTCACTGCCTCACTTAATAAACTTAATAAACCACCATATCAGAATTCTCTCGCAATTGTATCTGCACAACATGTTAGTGGGGTGACACTGTTCAAACTCTGCTGTGTTTTGACAAAAGAAGCAAATTTTGAAAGAGCAGCCAGAAAAATGTGTAGGTTTTCCTCAAAATTCATGACGCTTCTCTGAAAGTTGCAAATGGTTAACAAGCTAGGCGAAAATAAATCGCTGCATTTTATGTGGAATTCATTTTATATACTAACTAAAGCAGATGTGATAGTAGATGTTTTTGAATGGTCACCATACAAGTGTGGCTGTGGAGGGGCTCCACTTAAAACATTTACAAAAAAATGTAAGCGTAGGCTTCAGTTCAGGATGGGACTTCCCCTCCAGCGATCAGCATTTCCCCTACAGTGCTCTGAACGACGCCCCACCATTGTGGCTTTCCCCGCTCTTCCCTAGCCGACTGCACATCTAGCGGTCACGGCATTTTCATGCACTATATTGCGAGCATTAAGGGAACGCCGGACATTTTTTGCAAAGTTTTCTGGCGCTTCGATACCAGCAAACAGCAGCATACAGGGTTTGGTGACAAAGTAGCGAACTATAGGGTCCTGAAAACACAAAAATGAATCGAGACCCGTTCATCTGAACCTGCTGCAATCACGGACATTCGAGCAGGAATGACAGAATCAATAGGTGTCGACATGTAAATTGCCGCAACAACTGAATGTTTCACGTAGGTCTTGTTGACGTTTTTTACACCAAATGGCCTGCCGGAGTGGCCGTGCGCTTCTAGGCGCTACAGTCTGGAGCCGAGCGACCGCTACGGTCGCGGGTTCGAATCCTGCCTCGGGCATGGATGTGTGTGATGTCCTTAGGTTAGTTAGGTTTAATTAGTTCTAAGTTCTAGGCGACTGATGACCTCAGAAGTTAAGTCGCATAGTGCTCAGAGCCATTTGAACCATTTACACCAAATGAGGATGAAGCCCTACAAAATGACATGTGTCCGAGAACTGAAGGAGGAAGATAAGGCAAAACGTGTGAATTACTGTACGTGGCTGTGACAAACAATTCGGAGTGGAATGTTGGACCCGCTGCCGTATTTCATAGTAACGAAGCCTGATCACATCTGATAGAACATGTGAACTCCCAGAACACCAGATACAGGTCGACAAACAACCCCTATAAGATTAATGAGGAACCTCTACACGGTGAAAAAATGGGAATGTGGTGTGCTGTGTCAGCAAGTCGGATTATTGGTCTCATATTTTTTTAAACAACAGCGAAAACTGCTACATATAAGCAAATCTTTTAGGAATTTTACGCGCAATTGGCCCCATGTACGTACGTTTGCTGTCTCTCAACATATTGGGGCGACCGGCCACAATTCACATGAGGCAGTCTCACGAATGATTCGCAGAAGAAAGGACTGTCAGCAAAGGGTTGTGGCCGCTGCGATCCCCGGACCTAACCACTTGTGTATCTGTGGGACAGTCTAAAGGGAAAAGTGTACGCAAGTAACCCAATAATGTTAGAAGAAATGAAGGACAATATTCGTGCAAAGTGTATATTAAAATGTTAGGGCGGGCGTAAAAGTGCATTGAAACACAAGCAGGTCAGTTTCAGCACCTAATATAATGTAATGTAAAAGACAAGATCAATTCAGGGAATAGAGACCGTTGCATTAGCTTGTTATTTCTTTATTATCTATTTATTACTTGTTTATCTATTTGCTGTTGTATACGCTCGCGGCGGGCAACAATTTGTGTGTAATTGGCGAGCAGTCTGTACAGGGGGCCGGTTTTTCGTGCGCCACCCCGTAATTTAGCGGCCCTCTTTGCCACTGAAGTAACGCATTTTGTGCTTCAGTTTCTTCTTAATCTTAATTTTGTTGTTTACTTTCTTTTCATATCACATTGCAAAGGTTGGAGTAGTGTTCTCCCACAAGAGAAACCACATTTATAAATGCAAAACGGCGTTACCTGGAAAAAGGTAAGAAATAGCCTACGCTGTGCGTAAATAAGAACGTAATTGCGTAAATGTTGTTAATGAAGAATGTTTTAACAGTCAAAATGTCATATCTACAGAACGAGAAAAAGAATTTTCGATATTACACTACCCTAACGAAAGTACCAGGACTTCGCTATGTAATGCAGAATGGACCACTACGTGTCACAAGAGGGGGATCTGCCAGTATCAAGGGGCGGGGAGTATTGCGTTGTGAGCAGAGAAGCTGTAGCGGCAGATTGGGCTCACTGACGTCTGATGTGTACTAGTCACTGTATATCACCTCCCAAAGCTACGGTCGGTGATATGATTGTGATGAGACAGTGTATCTTGCGTATAAGGAAACAAGATTCAAATGATAAAAAGGCCACTATATGCTACCTCCTAAATATTGTTTGATGTTGTGTGGTATGTATATACTAACTCGAGTGATAAAATGCTGTTTCTAAGGTTTGGAACGACATTTTATCTACTCCTCCCTTCTCAGCAGTGTGGTGAGTTTACCATACACCCTTTGTCCAGAATGTTCACTATGAACTTCGCTTTGGTCATCAAAAAATTATATTTTCATTGCTAAACAAATCATATTTTCATTGTTATTTCCCTACTACATACATTACTATAGTTTGATTTTTTTATGTATAGAAAGGGTGGTCCCTTATGACCTCACTTTCACCATCCAGGCATCAATCTCTGTACCAGACAGTTCGCAGAACGCGTGAAAGTTTGGCGGCGTCCACTAAAGTGAAACGACTACTCATGACAGGCGAGGCTCAGCAGAGGAATAAAACACCACAAGCACTGTACTAGACTCACTCACCGTGAGTAACGAAGAGAGGAAGGAAAGTCCATGTGTAAAATGTGTTTGCCGTGCGGTTGTAGGCGCTTCAGTCCGGAACCGAGCGACCGCTGCGGTCGCATGTTCGAATCCTGCCTCGGGCATGGATGTGTGTGATGTCCTTACGTTAGTTAGGTTTAATTAGTTCTAGGTTCTAGGCGACTGATGACCTCAGAAGTTAAGTCGCATAGTGCTCAGAGCCATTTTTTGTAAAATGTGTTTAAGGTTGTACAGACTGTTCAACAGCATACCCAACTCAGAATTCCTCTACTCCACTTTCAGCAGCCTTCACTGGAATATTTGGCTTAAAAGAACGTATCTGGAACGGCCTGTCACGCACTTATGTGTAGAAAGTGAAAAACGTGTAAAAAATTAAATAAAAGTCGTTCACTGCTTCACACAATCATACATACGTACAAACACACAGGGCGTGGACAAAAATTTTGAAACACAAAAACCACAACACATTACCGAGCCTAATACGGTGTAGGAAAACCGTTGGCATTCGAAACAGCTTCTAGTCGTCTCTGAGTGAATAAGGTCCTGCAAAATTTTCCAGCGGGTCTTATACCACTCTTCTTGCATTCTAGTGACAAGTTCAGGTAACGATGACGGTGCTAGAGAGCGATCACGCGATATTCTCTCCAAAGTAGACCACGCAGACCCAGTAATATGCCAGCCGCTGTAGCCGAGCGGTTCTAGGCGCTTCAGCCCGGAACCGCGCTGCTGCTACCGTCGCAGGTTCGAATCCTGCCTCGGGCATGGATGTGTGTGATGTCCTTAGGTTAAGTTAGGTTCAAGTAGTTCTAAGTCTAGAGGACTGATGACCTCAGATGTTAAGTAGCATAGTGCTTAAAGCCATTTGAATCATTTGAACCGAGTAACATTGAGATCTCATGATGGTGGCCAGGGGAGGTGCGCCGACAATTCATCCTCGTGCCCGCAAAACCATTTCTGGACTATGCAAACTGTGTGAATAAAGGTCTTGCTGTCTTGGAACACAGTGTCACCACTGGAAAACAAACATTGTGCCACGGAATGCACTTGATCGATCAGAACGGTCACATAACCTTTGGCAATAATGTGATCTTGCAGAGTAACCACGGGGCCCATGGAATTCCACGATATAACTGTCCAAATCATTACCGAACTCTCGCCATGTTTCACTCTTGTGACGTAATCTCGCCAGAAGTTGGAAATGGTGTAATACAAAACTTATCCGACCTAACGACTTTCTTCCATTGCCCCGTAGTCTATATTTTATGGTTTCGGCACCACGTTTTCGAGTTACAGGCATTTGCATCAGTGACGAGTGGTTTTGTAATTACAGCTCGTCTTGGAATTCCCTTTGTGTTGTTTTGGTGCTGACATGGTTAGCGCGTGCTACATTCAGTTGTGTAGTGACTTTTTCGGCTGTCGTCCTCCTCTTATTTTTCGTCAGAATCCTCTTCAACGACCGTCCGTCACGATCACCCAACACACACCACGTTGAACATAGGGAATGATGTTTTCGCACTTTCCCTGTATGCAGATCTTAGATACGGTGCCTCTTGAAACACCAAACACTTCGGCTCCTTTGGTTACGGAAGCACACACCCAATACGAGCAGCAACAATGTACCCAAGTTCAAATTCACTTAGCTCCGACATAATGCACTCACAACTACAGGGAATACGGCGCTGACCACGACTGACACTTGCAACGATTGAGGACATTGCACAGATGCCGTTCGTGGTCAAATACAACAGCGCAAGCTGCAGGCTTGGCTAGAAAATGGTTCAAATGGCTGAGCACTATGGGACTTAACATCTGAGGTCATCAGTCCCCTAGACTTAGAATTACTTAAACCTAACTAACCTAAACACATCACACACATCCATGCCCGAGGCAGGGTTCGAACTTGCGACCGTAGCAGCAGCGCGGTTTCGGAGTGAAGCGTCTAGAATCGCTCTCCCACAGCGGCCGTCTCTTGGCTAGCATCTGCACTTATGTTCAATTATACATTTCTCGTGGTGTTCCCATATTTTTATCCTTCCTCGTAAATATTAGTACATGCATCACACACACACACACACACAGGCGCGCTTGCGTGTATGTATATACTGGACAATGAGTAGCATTGTTCCAAAAATAATTTAAGAATATTTCCAATGTAATCCGCTGCCATTCATTCCCAACGCTGGGAATAACTCTGTCCTTCTTTTACGCCTGTTGTTTAACTGAAGAGAGCCGGGTTCTCTAACGGACCGGGTCTCAGGCAGCCATCTCTACCCTCCAAAGTAGAACAAAGCACACACACAAAATGGACAACACTACTTCAAAAATAAATTAACAATAATTCCAAGTCCGCATTTCTGAATGGTTTTGGAATTCCAGCTCGCCCTGCAATTGTCTGCCTCTGGTGCTTCGATCGTGTTGTTTCGGTGCTGACAGGGTTCGCGTGTGCGACATTCATTTGTGTAGTGACTTTTGCAGCTGCCGTTCTGATAGTTTTCGTCACAAGAGAGTTTAAAGAAATGTATATACTTGAGTAGTATCTGTTCTGTTGGACATTTCACCGGGCTACAGATGTTCGCGATTGATCTGAAGAACAGTCTGAACAATTAGAAGCCGGCAGCTGTGGCCGAGCGGTTCTAGGCGCTTCGGTCCGGAACCGCGCTGCTGCTACGGTCACAGGTTCGAATCCTGCCTCGGCATGGATGTGTGTGATGTCCTTAGATTACTTAGGTGTAATTAGTTCTAAGTTCTAGGGGACGGATGATTTCAGTTATTAAGTCCCATAGTGCTCAGAGCCATTTGAACCATTTTGATCAATTAGAGCGAATGATACGGCCACCGAACCTCCTTGACATCTGGTTCAGTGCGGATGCACTAATATCGTCCGAACTCCCACGGGAATCAATACGGTGAGGTAATAAACGTCATGGTATATCTCCCATTATCTTGTCGGACCTCCATTTACCCGGCTTGATGCAGCAACGCGACGTGGCATGGGCTCAACAAGTCGTTGGAAGTCCCCTGCGTAAATATTGAGCCATGCTGCCCCTTTAGCCGTCCATGATTGCGGAAGTGTTGCCGGTGCAAGATTTTGTGCACTCTCGATTACGCCCCATAAATCTTGGATGGGGTTCATGTCGGTCGGTCGCGAACAATCGTGACCCCTTGTGCATTTTCATATTTTCCCAGCTCAATGAATGTTCCATAAAATTTCGGGCGTGCAACCGCATGAATTTTACTTCTTCTGATATTTCGACTGTATGCCGTCCAGCCATCTTCAGAGTGGGCCAGGTGACTGACGCTACAAAACTTGCTCCGTCCTTTTAGTCCACCCCGACAGCTGAGTAGTCAGCGTGACGGATTGCTGTCCTTAGGGTCCGGGTTCGATTCCCGGCTGGGTCGGAGATTTTCTCCGCTCAGGGACTGGGTGCTGTGTTGTCTTCGTCATTTCATCCCCATCTGGCGCTTGGGTCGCCCAATGTGGCGTCGAATGTGATAAGACCTGCACCAAGGCGGCCGGACCTGCCCCGCAAGGGGCCTCCCGGCCAATGACGCCAAACGCTCATTTCCATTTTTCCGTCCTTTTAAACCCTCGGACCGCGCCACTGCGCATGTGACGATAGATGCACAAGGCGCTGTAGAGAATACTTGTTGGCTTCAAAAACTCATCTCAAGTATGGAAAAGGTAATCCTCCAGGCTTATGTCGTCAGCAGTGACGTTTGCTCTGTGTAACAGAATTCTGAGAACACTCATCGTTTGCGAAGGATGGTAACAGCTGTTTGCACTAAGTATAAATGCTGATGGGTCGGTTTCCGACATACTGCATGTCCCAAAGTGTCATAAGGATTTATAAACGGATATATACGGATTTATACTTATGTGCTAATAGCTGCCCCCTTTCTTCGCAGACGATGAGTTTTTTCAGAACTCTGGTACACAGAACACACGTCATTTCTGACGAGAGCAGTCTGGAGGACGAGCTTGAAGCCAACGGGTATTATCGACAGCAGATACATAAGGCACTGCGAATGAAACCAACAGTGGGCATAAGGAATACAGAAGAAGACACAGAAAGTTTTAAATTTATGGCTTTTCTGCCATACATGGGAAGCCTATCTTCAAAAATAGGACGGATCCTCAGCAAACACAAAGCGATTGTTTCGCCCTCCACCAAAGACAGCAGCACTCCTGCGTTCCGTTAAAGGTGATTTAGTGCTTCGGAAGCCTGGCGTTTACAAGATTCCCTGTGAGTGCGGCCGTTCATACATTGATTAGACGACACATACAGTCCATGAGAGATGCACGGAGCACCGCAGGTACACCCGGCTCTTACAACCTAATAAATCATTTGTGCAGAGCATTTTATTGACACAGGGCACTCTATGGTGTACGATAACGTCGAAATTTTAGCCCCCACTGCTGGAAATAAGCAATTGAAATTCGGTTGGCGATGATTTAATTAATAGAGATCGCGGCTTCAGCTAGCACAAATCATAGAATCCCGCACTTCCTGTAATGAACTGACAAAGACGTCGCAACGGTGCAGATCGCAGTGATACATCGATATTACCGTTTCGATCGACCGTGCAACCACAGATCTAATTTAATCATATGTTGCACCTCTTTGCCGTCGATCAACGCCTTGTGTATCTGTAGCTGCATGCGCAGCGGCGCGGTCCGCGGGTTTAGAAGAACAGAGCAAGTGCTGGAGCGTCAGTCACTCGGCTCAGTCTGAAGATGGCCGGACGGTATACAACCGAAATATTAGAATAAGAAGTGAAATTTATGCGATTGCACGTCCGAAATTTTGTGGAACAATTGCGGCCCGGTCCCATGGCGCATTGTCATCCTGAAAATAATAAATCGTTGTTTGGGAATATGACGTCCGTGAATGGCTGCAAATAGTCTCCAAGTAGCTGAACATAACCATTTTCAGTCAATGATCTGTTCAGTTGGACCAAAAGACCCAGTCCATTCCACGTAAACACAGCACACTCCATTATGTAGCCACCAACAGCTTGCACAGTGCCTTGTTGACAACTTGGGTTCATGGTTTTGTGGGGTCTACGCCAACTCGAACCCTACCATCAACTCTTACCAACTGAAATCTGTGCTCGTCTGCCCAGGCCACGGTTTTCCAGTCGTGTGGGCTCCAACCGATATGGTCATGAG
This sequence comes from Schistocerca nitens, assembly GCF_023898315.1. NCBI lineage: Eukaryota > Metazoa > Arthropoda > Insecta > Orthoptera > Acrididae > Schistocerca > Schistocerca nitens. Next base: position 425,763,192 of record NC_064614.1, on the reverse strand, counting down.
CGCAGGAGAGGCACTGCAGGCGTTGTCGTGCTGTTAGCAAAGGCATTTGGCGTCGGTCGTCTGCTGCCATAGCCCATTAATGCCAAGTTTCATGGCACTGTCGTAACGGATACGTTCATCATACGTCCCACATTGATTTCTGCGGTTATTTCACCCAGTGTGGCTTGTCTGTTAGCACTGACAACTCTACGCTGCTCTCGAGCGTTAAGTGAAGGCCGTCAGCCACTGCGTTGTCCGTGGTGATAAGTAATGCCAGAAATTTGGTATTCTCGGCACGCTCTTGACACTGTAAATCTTGGGATGCTGAATTTCTCGATGATTTCCAAAATAGAATGTTCCATGCGCCTAGCTGCAACTACCAATCCGAGTTTAGTTTCTGTTAATTGCCGTCGCGCGGCCGTAGCCGCGTAGGAAATATTTTCACGTGAACATCCTGGGTACAGTGCACTGCCGTTGTTTTCCTTGTCTACGCAGTAGCACCGCCATCTCTATATGTGCATATCGCTGCCCCACAACTTTTTTTCACTTCAGTGTTAATGGTCGAAGAACGCTGCATTGCAGCGTGCGTTAAGTTGGAAATTTGAGTCCGTTAGGTACGTGTTCGGATGGCCGTAGTGGCGCACTCGCTTCCGTGGTACGTATACTAAAATTGGAGCATTACAGAGCAGATTAGCATGGCCCTACACAAGAATGACGCGAAAAATAAGGCAACCGCTTATGAGAAGCGGTAAATGTGGGTTCGAGTCCCGATCCGGTACAAATTTTCAGCTATCGACATTCCGTCGCCATTGCATTACCACAGTGCCCTGTGCCGCTGGAGTCACGAATTCCCAATCATCCCCTCCCTTTTTTCCCCCCATTCTCTGTTTCACTTTAATGAGTTTGAAGAGTTCTATGTTGTTCAATTGATGAATGACGGAATCTGAAATTATGTCCGGTCATTCTCATTTGGAAACTCTTTTGATCCTCAATCAATTTGCTGGAACTTGTCTTAGGACTACAAAATTCTATGACAGCCCGGACTGATCTCATGAGTGGGGAATGAAGAAAATTCTTTGTTGCTCTTTGTTCACATTAGCTAGTAAAAAGATTGCTATACAGTCTGTTGAGAGTAGGACATATATTGATTTAGAAGTTTGTTGTTGGGATCATCTACAATGTCGACCGATATGACCTAGTTATAAGGGAGCATAACAAATACAAGAAGCAAAGTTTTATGCAGCAGTGATCTGTAGCGAGTCGTTATTTCTAGGGCATTCTTTTTTCCTGTCATTTCTACCCGCTGTGGACTACGTTACTTCAACAGGTTCCATCCTTGAAGTTTAACGTGAGCCAACCGGTCGTGCATTAGTCTTCTGTAAATTTTGTTCTGTTCTTCAGTCCGCATGTTACATGATTATTTCTGTGCATGGGAACTATGACAACCATCAAATTTCGACTACATTATTATTCTCACGTTTTGTAAATTAATGATTGCGACTAACAATATTCGAAGATTCTTTTGTTGCTGTGTATGAGTGCATGTTGGCATTTCTGCGGTATACCTTGAAAATGTTTCAGATTCCATCATAGATTCACTGTCTTTCTTAAAGTGACTTTATTCTCGTGATTTACTCGTGTTCATTGTTCTGCCCTCCCCTTATTTCACTGGGTGTCGATGCCCTAAATTTCGGCACTTTCGCGTTGTCTTCTCACTAGCTTAACTTTTGGAGTAGCTGTTAAAAGCTGAGTAATTTCTCGGAATACGAGACTCTTTACAAAAATAAAATACATTGCTCATAGATTTTGCGCAGCTGGTTCATAAAGAAGCATTTGTTCACTGAGATTTATACCATATTTTTTATCAACGTCATTAGAGAAATGTCAACGGCAACAATTCAGTTACGTAAAAGATGAATATTTTATATACTAGTACTGCGACGGATTTTTTTACGTGCGTGCGTGCGATGCTCCAATTGCGACGTATTATACGTTGCTGCTGCTGCAATGCAATTTCTTTTATAATTTTTGTTCACCTACCTCTTTACAGCGGTAGATCTTCGCACGTAAACTCCTGACTGCAGCTACTTACGAGATCACAGAAAAGCAGTGTTGAGGATACTGTAACCTCATAGCTACATGCCGGAGGCCGCTATAAGTAAAATTTGCTGAAAATTGTCTATGTACTTTAAAGAAATGATTCGGAAAGGGGACGTCACTCGTACTTTAAACATGAAGTTCAAATTTAAACCTTCAATAGATCTTTATTGCCGTTAAGCAAGATCATCAGCCCACATATATGAAAATTACTAAAGTTTCTGCTCACAGTTATCACAATACCTAAAACACCCAGAACTTTTACCTTCCCAAATTCCGAAACCAATTACTTGTAACACAGTCAATGATCGGCCAATTACTTCTGCACACGATATTCAGTGGTTGTCCTTAGTTAAAGTTTATGCTCGCCATAAAATACTCAGTAAGAATATACTCAGTACCGCCACGCTATATAATTCAAAATTCTCTTGCGATTTGCGTCGGAACGAATTATCACAACACTCTAAAGTTTTCATAAACAGTTTCTGGTCACAGCCAGATACCATTAACACTGGACCATAACGCGGAAGTCGTCCCAAGACTTCATCTTACACATAATGCGAAAAGTCACATCCAGCATAACAGCCTCCAATCAAAGCTAGCTCGCGACTCCCCTCTCTCTCTCTCTCCCACCACTCAAAACTATATCTCCTCGCTAGGCGGCCAACCGTCTCGCTTCTCATTGGCTGTCAGCACTTACGACCAATGAGAACTCACTTCTAGGGCGCGGCTCACGCCAAATCTAGCAAGCACCAACCACTTATCTAGGCTCATTGACGTCATCAAATTAAGTAACACAAAACTCTCTAATTAAATAAACAAAACAAAATGAACTATAAGCTCTACTCTACATCTGGAAATTAATTATGTAGTCGCGAATGTTCTGGCTGTCTTATACATAAGCATACATACTTGGACATCCGACATTCACTAGTAGGGGAACCACTAGTGGATTCGTTCCCACGTTACAGAGTTGGAACACTTGCCAGTTCCTATAGAGAATTACATGAATGATTTTTAATAATGCCGAACGTCCCACATACTCTCACGCCGGCCGAAGTGGCCGTGCGGTTAAAGGCGCTGCAGTCTGGAACCGCAAGACCGCTACGGTCGCAGGTTCGCATCCTGCCTAGGGCATGGATGTTTGTGATGTCCTTAGGTTAGTTAGGTTTAACTAGTTCTAAGTTCTAGGGGACTAATGACCTCAGCAGTTGAGTCCCATAGTGCTCAGAGCCATTTGAACCATACTCTCACGCAAGCATTCTCATTCACACGCACCCTAACACACAATACACATATTTATTTAGAATTGTTGAAATTATTATTATAGAAAAGTTACAGAGGTTTTCTGAAACTAAAAACTTTCCAAATTTATATATGAACACTGAAAGTGTTCTCAAATGATCGTAAATAGGCACTGAAGGTGAACTATTACATCACTGTATTTATTTAAATTCTTGACTGTCGGAAAATTACGTTTTTTTTTTTTAATTTTACTAACTTCCAAAATACAGCTATTTTTGATCTCAGACTTTGACATATTGTTTGTTTTCACAACAGAAGGATGTACATAAAAATATGAGTGCCAAGCTTTATGTCAAGCAACAATTACTGCAACATCCAGGTCAGTACATAGCACAACGTGGAATTCGAATTATTCTGTATCCTTAACACAGCAACAGCACAATCACCTACTAGTCTTTTTTTTTCGGCGGAATGGTTGAGTACTCTAAGCAACAGATTCGACACACGTTTCAACTTGCTTTTGTAAAAATGAAAGACCAGACAAGAGAAACAGATGAATGGAAAAGGCTTCTCATCCTGCCCTACATCGAATATTGATAAAGCCTTTAAATGAGAAGGGTCGGCCGGTGTGGCTGAGCGGTTCTAGGCGCTTCAGCCTTGAACCGCGCGACCGCTATGTCGCAGGTTCGAATCCTGCCTCGGGCATGGATGTGTGTGATGTCCTTAGGTTAGTTAGGTTTAAGTAGTTCTACGTTCTAGGGGACTGATGACCTCAGAGGTTAAGTCCGGTAGTGCTCAGAGCCATTTGAACCATTTTTTTAAATGAGAAGGATTAAATATGATTTTCACCGTTTTACATACCTACCACAGCAGGGCGAAAAGATCTCGAAGTGATAGTGAAATACCACTTGTGTTTACACGTCGTATCGTTTCGGGTCAATGTACCTTGTTCATTGCTTTTCCAGGAAGGAGATTCCACGCAACATTGTCATCTGGAAAGTCTACAACACAATTATATGTGAATCTCATAACCTTTTCAGTGCTCTCAAGATGTTTTCCAGCCTCAAATTTCTTGAAGTATGAGACCAAATTGAAATCTCGAGGTGTAAAATCTGGTGCATAGTGTGGATGTTCCGCCAAGTTTTAGTTCATATCCCTCAGTTTTGCCACTGCCAAAACGCTTTCACAGGAAGTTGCGTTGTCGTGATGAGAAAGGAACATGTTTTCGTAATCCATACCACATTCCTCATAATTTTTGTTTCATTTAAACAGTGCAAGAAACTTGTGTATCATTTACCAGTTACGTATCACCCTTGGAAAAGTAATCAATGCAACCATTCCGGCAGATAGAATCGACGTTGACTTCTTTGATGAAGGGCCATTAGATTCCATACTGCTGTTTCATTTTTGGTATGAAATGGTCTACGCAACCAGAGCAACAAATCGTTGCACAACATATGTTGGATTCTCTATAAACGGTGCAGTCACTGCTGAGAACCAGTTTTCATGTTTGCATTCGGTCACCTCCCTGTGCTCGTATTATACTCGATCTTTTGATATGACCACAGCCTCAGTTACCTCACGCACTTTTTAATAGCCTCATGTATAACTATTTATTTATTTGCGGATTTCTTTTAGTAAGTTATCTAGATTCTAAAATACATAAACGCATATAAAGCTGCATACATGGATATTACACATAACATACTAACATAAAGTTACAGATATGTCATTGCATCCCAGTATTATGTTGTCAAGCAAAGGAATGTAAAATAAGTAAGAAAGGAGAGAAATATAGGAACAGAGAAAGGCAGAAAAAGTATAATTACATGTTAAGGGAAAAAAGGCAAACAAAATAAGTTTACAGGCCACCTGTAGAGTCTCTCCCATATGTGACGCGTGATGTATAATTCATTGACATATTTTATTCAACTTCATGATGTTCAGAGTGTATAACATGAATTTTATATATAATGATGATGACACTGTTTAGGGGTTAATGACTTCTAAAGGTGGCAATGAATTTCCAAATCCAGTAATGTGAACATTGTAGCTATTTTCCGTCCTTAACGTAATAAATCATCAGTCTGAAAAGCTTATAAGGCATCTGCATGGACGGTTGTCTTGAGAAATAACTGTTAAGAAAAAAAATCGGTACGTTGCGCCATTTCCGAATTATTTAGCATTGAAGTTGGCCAATCAGGTCGTCATGCGTGCAAATTCTAGGAGCCTGCCAGTGGTGGTGTCGCCAAACGTAGCTTTTGTTCACGTAGCTTAAATTTATCACTTACGAGAAAGGCACGTTTTAAATGGTACCGGGCATTTGAACAAGTGGTAACTCACTGACCTACAGATGTCAGTGTATTTCCTCATTTTAGAGCCTACAAGTAACTGAATTCGCGAGTGCGAGCCATTGATTGGCTAACTTCAATGCTGAATAACTCAGAAACGGCGCAAGGTATCGTTTTGTTTTCTTAACAGCTATTTCTCAACACACTCTACAAACTTTTAAGACGGTTTCTCACCACCCTGCATGAACTAAAATTATGATTAATTCATAAATATGTTTATGTCGCCTCTTGCTTTTTAGTCACCATACTGTAACACCAGTATCGATTGTAAGTAGTTTATACAGTGTTGTTACGTGTATGTAACTATGAAGTAGTTGTTCTTTACTGATTAAGTTCATTGAGTTGTGTAAGGAAAGTTGATATGTGTAATATATGTAATATAAAAAAACTTAATAATGTTTAAAAATAATGAAACTTTATAAAATATGTATGCTTGTAAAAGAGAATTTGTAATTTGAATACTGGTTCATACTTAGGGAAATTGAATGATGTAACTTAAAAGACGTACGGAAGGGATTGGCGCGTGGGAAAAGGTGGATCTGACGGTCATTCTAGGCGGCAAGAGAGATAGCACATTGCGCAGTCAGTGGCTAGACGTTGTACTGTTAACAACACGGGTGCCAAATGAGCCATTTGGAAGCCAATTTATGGTGCAATTTCCTCGGATGTGGTTTTGGCTGGCGTATGGTGCTCTTGTTATCATGGAATGGCTCTGATATGAAGGAAGCACGTCGCCAAGAAGAATTTATAAAGAGCATTCAGCTCCAAGAGCCGCCACGTGCTTGCCACCACTATTGCGCCACTGCTCCAACTGCAGGAGTTCATATATGTGTCATAGTATGGACCAGTATATTGATGTGAGTGTTTTTTTAAATAATAATTCCAGTGACATAAAACTGTGCTTGCACCTTAAAATTTGTTCTAATCACAAACCAATGCAGGGTCCTGTCCTTAACGTACAGATAGTCAAGCATCCTGTTTCTGAAAATATAATGGTTTGTTGTTGCACGAAAGGTGCTAAAGTTCAGTGCTAAAATATTTGAATGTTGTTATCAAAGCTACCTGCTTCACAGGTGGTGAGAAAGTCACGTTCAAAATGTTCAAATGTATGTGAAATGTAATGGGACTTAACTGCTAAGGTCATCAGTCCCTAAGCTTACACACTATTTAACCTAAATTATCCTAAGGACAAACACACACACCCATGCCCGAGGGAGGACTCGAACCTCCGCCGGGACCAACCACATAGTCCATGACAGCAGCGCCTTAGACCGCTCAGGTAATCCCGCGGAGCGAAAGTCACGTATATTGGACTATGGTGAAAAGTAACTTGCATTGATTAGTATTATGAACTATTTTCTGAAATTGGTTGAGCTTAATATTTGACTGATGTGTGTTAAAGCATTAAAACATAAACTATTGCAAGTGGGGCTAAAAATTTAATGTTATTAAATTGCAGTTGGTGCCCGAAATAATTACATAGTTTGCATGTAGAGAAAGTAACAGTTTATGGGTCCCCACAGTAACGTATTCTCAAATTGAAAGATAATTGGGTTTTTCGTTGCTATTAAAAGAAATCTGTGACATTGCTAATAATGAAGGCATAATAATTATAGTTGCAGTGCTATTTAATTTCATTTGTGGTATGTATGTGTTAGCTGAAATCAGAACTCTTTCCATGCACAATTTCAGTCCAGTGTGTCTTTAGTTACATCATAATGTTGAATTAGTACTGAATCAATTAATGACTGCAATAGTAACTTTTATTACTATGCGTGAAGTATTATTTAGTTCTCTTTGTTTGCTGGTTTGTGTAAATGCTATCTACTGCTAACCACTACGTAGTTCGTTCGTTAGTTGTGTGTATTCATTGCACTATTGAAAATGAGCATTAACGAAAGTCATTTCAGCAATACATGTTCATTTTTCTTTAAACTTAATGTTTCAAAGTATTATGCCTAATAAAAGGCTGGCGACCGTCGATTATTTCATTTGTATGTATTTTATTACTTTCATTATCTCCAAAACTCAGTCTGTTAGTGTATTACCTGCCATAGAAACGAAAATACCGTTCGATACCCTCTGGCCATTAGGTTGAAACACGGTCAAACTTCAAAAATCCTCCCAGAGGGTAATGCTAGATTGCAAAGGAGCGTTATATTTGACGCTAACTTGCAGCATATAATGTTAAAATACACTCCTTTACTTTAAAAAGAAATTGGATTTTAACACTGTTAATGTGGGGCCCTGCCCACTCGTCTCTTATAGGGTGCCTAAAGGATGCTGCTTTCTCGGATAACTATACAATAATTCAAGCAAATCATATTAATGATTTTTATTTGCAATAAAGTAGATTGACAATTCTTAACTTTCGATTTACAACGAGTTGTCGCAAGCGATAAGCGACACATAATTAATCAATGTCCTTCGCTATAATCAATAACCATACAAGCAATGGATATGGATGACTAATAACTGCTCCACTAGTGTCCGTCTTCTACTGTCCTGCCGAGGTTGGCAGGAGCGGCGCTTACATTCTCTTCTTGTAGAGGCCGTCGTGATGCGGTCCTATTCAGCGTGCTATTGGCTGACGTAGTCTCACACCCCTCTCTGCTCTTGCGTTCTTCATCTTCGTGCCGGCGCTTGTCGTTATGCCGGAACAGTTGAGATTCTTACAATTATTTTGTTGCGATGAAAACATTTATAGATAAATATATAAAAAGGTTGTCTTTTTACCCATTCAGACAAAAATCTCTACATCTACAGCGATACTCTGCAAATTACATTTAAGTGCCTGGCAGAGGGTTCATCAAACCACCTTCACAATAATTCTCTATTATTCCAATCTCGAAGAGCGAGCGGAAAAAAATGAACATCTATATCTTTCTGTGCGAGGTCTGATTTCCCTTATTTTATTGTAATGATCGTTTCTCCCTATGTGACATAGTTTTTGGTATTTCTTGAGGATGAACACTTCTGTTGACACAACCCCGTTACTGGTTCCTCTTGCCGGGACTGTGTTATCAAAGAGGCTGTCGACATCCTCGTAAGCGATAACTTAATTCGAGACGACCTCTCAAGTGTCTGAGATCCATAACTGTTCGCAACAAATTGCCCGCACGAGAGTATGAGGTAAGAGGGCTGACAAGGGGACCACACAGCTTTCCTTTGTTCTGTAAATAGTTCGTGTCAAATAAATGTACTGTCTCAAAATCTGTCTGCTATGCATGTTACGAACATCCGAACAGCTCACAGTTCTGCAGAATCGGAAGATACGTTGACATTCTTGGTCACAGCATAATCACTGATGAAATATTCACAAATGGTAACAACTGCAAATTTCACACGGTATCTTAGGTGGGATAAAGTGTACAATAATTTGACTGCGTGTTCAATCATCAAAAACAAAACGATATTACACATAAGTGTACTATCCAGAAATAATTGTACAAATGCAAGTCCTCAACGTGATATTATTCTTCTTAGCGAGCGCGACCAAGATCATTACCCACACAACGAAACGAAAACCTCTATGTCATTACTCTAAATACCGTTTATTTATACTTTGGAAGCTACTTATACCGTTTATATACTAATTAATATGAATTGTACTTAGTTGCTGGTCCCTATCTCGCGTGTATTTAAATTTCGCCATTCCTGTTGTAGCTCTTCCACCACTTGATCGCTAACTTCCTTTCGAGCCTGCGCCTGTGGGCAACGCGCTTTGATTTCGCTGCTCGTATACATAAAGGTGACAATATAAAAGTAACCTTTATCATTTTATAGCTGTAAATATAAATTAAGCATAGTTGTCATACTGGAAGAAATAGTCTTACGTAATATAAGGTAACTCTTTCTGAAAAAGATAAATTAATCTTCCCCCCAACTCAGGCATTTCTGGGCGTCATTGTATCAAGTGTAAAATTTGTGTTACAATTTCTAATAAGACTGGTGCGGTCAGTTAGAGAGTAGCCCATGGTTTCGGAGAGCTGGTGTTCTATCTACAAGGAACTCATTGGCGATCTTCCTTGGAACTACAGAACGTATGGCACTGAAATTTAATTTAGCTCAGAGTAGGCAAAATGAAAGACATATCAAAATCTTATATAATTTCTGAAAAAGTCCCCTTCTTCCCAATAGGAGATGTTTCATGAGGAACTAATAGCTAATGTGGCGCAAAATACTGACGCATACCTATTTGATGTTTTTTAAGCTAAATCTTGTTTACTATTATGTGGCTTCATCTGTAAATGGTCAGCTAGCAGTCATATTTAAACATTAGTTAGTTTCATACCCACTAAACAGTCTCCTTTCTACGTGCTTACCATATCACTGTTTAACGGAATTGCTTTATATTTTGTGTGAAGGTCGTTTTTGGTGGAATTTTGTCAATTTTCTGCTAGTTGAGGCTTGTCTTATTGGATTATTGATATCATTCAAGTATTTTGTTTTCCCAAATTGTCCATTCATGTCCTGGACTTCTTGTTGTGCAAGGGCGTGCTGAAAAGTAATGTCTCCGAATTTGTTATGTAAAACTCTTAAAGTCCTTTAAATAAAAAATGTTATTAACATTCTGTATCTTTATTCCTAATGTCTGCATATTTACTTCTCAACATAGTCACACTGGCAAATAACACATTTCTTCCACGGGAAACTAGTTTGTTGACACCGTCACTGTAGAATGTTCGACTTTGTTGACGGGTCCACAACTAGAGATGGGCAAACTCGTTCATCCTTGGAAAATAATTCACTGGTGATCGCTCTTTTTTGGGAAACGTTCATTTTTACTCGTTCACCGTTCATTTGTGCAAGGTATATGGTTCTTATGCAAAACTGAAATTGCCTCGCCCCTGGAAAACAGAGTTTTTATTCACTACAGAATTCTCACACACTTGTAGAAGTACTTTTTGTGATTCTGCAAAACCTCTCGTTTAACCAACTGTAGCGTTATATGGCTAATCACAGTGAAATCATATAAGGTGGTTCACGAAAAACAGGCCCCGAGTACAGACTGTTCGCCTATTACTCACGGTTTGTTGACCGCTAGGAGCAGAATATATAAACATGTAATAATTAGGCAGTAAAGAACTAACAAATAAGATAATGCAAACAACAATTTCGAAACAATAGATGACGATTGGTGGGCGACAATGAGCAGTCTAGTAACCGGGGCCGATTTTTCGTGCGCCACCCTGCACCACTGCAACAATATTGTAGATGTTATCATATTCTCTTTACAAAATCTAACACCAGACACTCGAGTAAGAAGCACGGGCTTCATTCGGTTGTAAGCCGGTCTGCCTTTCATACCAATGCACATGCTGTTTTACCTTGGATCAAAAAAAGACGGAAAATGGCCACTCGTCCGTGCCGTGCCGACTTCCTTTGCATGTGTAACAACAAACAAAAAACTTGCCTTATAAGTACGTCTTCTGCTGTTTATCGAAATAGTGACGTAAGCTGATATGCCCTTTTGTTACCTGAAAAGTTGTATGTATTACATACAACGTAATTTCTACGTAATTTACGTAAGTATAAAATACATTTCAATTATCGGTCTTGGAGGCTGAATAGAATACTAAAGGAGCCAGAAGTCCAGAGTCCAAAAAAAGGTTTGAAACAGATGGGCGAGCGCAGCGAACGAAAGGAACAATTCGATACTGCACTGTGAACTAACTAGGAGCGACGAGTGGCCACGCGAAGGAGGACGAGTCCGGCCGAGCGAGACCGAGACCGAGACAGACGGGAACGGGACCGAGGCTGGAACGAGACCGGCCGGCGTGCCGTTGCGGGAACGAGACCGATCGTTTCCCGTTCCCGAGAACTATAAGTAGAAAGCCACGACCGAAGTGAACTATGGAAGGCCATTCCTTAGAATTCGCTCCTCGCTCCTTCCGTTCATCTTGATGAACCGTTCCTTTGGACCCGTTAGTTCGCGAACGACGATCTCTAGCCACAACCTCACCTCTGACTGCTACGCTTCATCACTATCAAAGTGGAGTCATCGAAGGTGTTCTTTAAGTTTCTGGAACAGATGAGAACAGGATGGGGCCAAGTCGGGACTGTGTGGGGGATGATAAATGACAGTGAACCCAAGGCGTCGGATTGTTGCAGATGTCGCAGCGCTCGTGTGTGGTCTGGCACTTTCATGCTGAAGGAGAGAACTCTTTGAATTTGTAACTCGACTACAGCACGCTGTTCCTCACGCACCGACGTTGTTACTTTACATACCACCGTGTTACAGGCTACAATTCAGAGCCCTCTTGTGGCAGAGGACTGCAAATATGTAGACACTAAGAATAAAAATGCAGAATATTAATAACATTTGTTTTATTTAAAAAAGTTTTAAGAGTTTTCACATTAAAAATTCAGTGGTTTTACGTTTTAGCATGTCCACACAATTTGCTGATTCTTCCCAATGTGAATGTTTCGTTAAATTCTCTTGACTTTATAAAGAATATTTTGTTAGTTCTTGTCTCGTAAATATTTAAATTTCACCATTCGCATACTCACTCTTCTAGCACTTTATTGCCAATTTCCTTTCGTCAAGCAGTCACGTGGCTCTTTGAAGGAATGGCTGTGACTTCATCACTTTTCCTATTCTTCTTCAAACTGAAACCATATCACTGTTTCGTTGTAGTCTGGAGTTTCCATGAAGAGTCACTGTGTTTTTCTTCTTTTTGCTTTTTAGTGTTATTAATTTCATAAACTGTACGCTGTTTCGTGTTTCAGATATCTGGTAGATAAAGCTGGAAGCTTTCTGAATTTATTCGCAGTCGATGCCGTTGAATACAGGTAGGTACGTTGTTAGAAAATTGCAACGAAGTGTAGGAAGACCTGCTGGTAATCAGTGTTTGGTGCGACAACTATTAGCTGACTCTCAGCGTAAGCAAATGCTTCGGAATGCGCGCAAAAAAGAGAAATTTTACTTGTGGGAATGGCAGACGGTAGACGGATACTCACTAGAAGAATCTTAAGAACTTATAATTCAACCGCGAAGAGAGAATCTTGCAACACTCTTCCTACTGATTCTTGATCGCTGTTCGTTTGTCTTGTACTTTTAATTACGTTCGTTTAACGTGAGGAGCCCCCATGAACCATGGACCTTGCCGTTGGTGGGGAGGCTTGCGTGCCTCAGCGATACAGATAGCCGTAGCGTAGGTGCAACCACAACGGAGGGGTATCTGTTGAGAGGCCAGACAAACGTGTGGTTCCTGAAGAGAGGCAGCAGCCTTTTCAGTAGTTGCAGGAGCAACAGTCTCGATGACTGACTGATATGGCCTTGTAACATTAACCAAAACGGCCTTGCTGTGCTGGTACTGCGAACGCCTGAAAGCACGGGGAAACTACAGCCGTAATTTTTCCCGAGGGCATGCAGCTTTACTGTATGGTTAAATGATGATAGCGTCCTTTTGTGTAAAATATTCCGGAGGTAAAATAGTCCCCCATTCGGATCTCCGGGCGGGGACTACCCAGGAGGACGTCGGTATCAGGAGAAACAAAACTGGCGTTCTACGGATCGGAGCTTGGAATGTCAGATCCCTTAACCGGGCAGGTAGGTTGGAAATTTAAAAAGGGAAATGGATAGGTCGAAGTTAGATATAGTGGGAATTAGTGAAGTTCGGTGGCAGGAGGAACAAGACTTTTGGTCAGGTGAAACAGGGTTACAAATACAAAATAAAATGGGGGTAAGGCAGGAGTAGGTTTAATAATGAGTAAAAAAATAAGAGAGCGGGTAAGCTACTACTAACAGCATAGTGAACGCATTGTTGTAGCCAAGACATACACGAAGCCCAAGCCTACCACAGTAGTACAAGTATATATGCCAACTAGCTCCGCAGATGACGAAGAGATAGAAGAAATGTATGATGAGATAAAAGAAATTATTCAGATAGTTAAGAGAGATGAAAATGTGATAGTCGTGGGGGACTGGAATTCGATAGTAGGAAAAGGAAGAGAAGGAAAAGTAGTAGGTGAATATTGAATGGGGGTAAGGAATGAAAGAGGAAGCCGCCTGGTATAATTTTGCACAGAGCATAATCATAGCTAACACTTGGTATAAGAATCGTGAAAGAAGGTTGTATTCGTGGAAGAGGCCTGGAGGCACTGGAAGGTTTCAGATAGTTTATATAATGGAAAGACGGATATTTAGGAACCAGGTTTTAAATTGTAAGACATTTCCAGGTCAGGGGCAACGGCCTTGCCGCAGTGGATGCACCGGTTCCCGTGAGGTCACCGAAGTTAAGCGCTGTCGGGCGTGGTCGGCACTTGGACCATTCAGGCCGCCGTGTGTTGTTGCCATTTTTCGGGGTGCACTCAGCCCCGTGATGCCAATTGAGGAGCTACTCGACGGAATAGTAGCGGCTTCGGTCAAGAATACCATCATAACGACCGGGAGAGCGGTGTGCAGACCCCACGCCCCTCCTATCCGCATCCTCCACCGAGGATTAAACGGCGGTCGGATGGTCCCGCTAGGCCACTCGTGGCCTGAAGACGGAGTGCTTTTCCAGGTCAGATGAAGAAACTGCAAAAAAGGTAGGAATTTAAGGAGGTGGGACCTGTATAAACTGAAAGCAACAGAGATTATAGAGAGTTTCAGAAAGAGCATTAGGGAACGATTGACAAGAACAGAGGAAAGAACTACAGTTGAAGAAGAATGAGTAGGTTTGAGAGATGAAATAGCGAAGACAGCAGAGGATAAAGTAGGTAACAAGAAGAAGGCTAATAGAAATCCTGAGGTAACAGAAGAGATATTGAATCTAATTGATGAACGGATAAAATATAAAAATGCGGTAAATGAAGTAGGTAAAAAGGAATACAAACGTCTCAAAAATGAGATCGACCGGAAGTGCAAAGTAGCTAAGCAGGGATGGCTAGAGAATAAATGTAAGGATGTAGAGGCATATATCACTAGTGGTAAGATAGCTACTGCCTACGGGAAAATTAAAGAGACCTTTGGAGAAAAGAGAACCACTTGTATGAATATCAAGAGCTCAGATGGAAAAACAGTACTAAGCAAAGAAGGGAAAGTAGAAAGATAGGAGTATATAGAGGGTCTATATAAGGGCGATGTACTTGAGGGTAATCTTATGAAGAAGAAATGGGATATATGATAGTGCGTGGGGAGTTTGACAGAGCACTGACAGATCTAAGTCGAAACAAGGCCCCAGGAGTAGATAACATTCCATTAGAACTACTGATAGCCTTGGGAGAGCCAGCCATCACAACTCTACCATATGTTGAGCAAGAGTTTAAAAAGAATATACACTCCTGGAAATGGAAAAAAGAACACATTGACACCGGTGTGTCAGACCCACCATACTTGCTCCGGACACTGCGAGAGGGCTGTACAAGCAATGATCACACGCACGGCACAGCGGACACACCAGGAACCGCGGTGTTGGCCGTCGAATGGCGCTAGCTGCGCAGCATTTGTGCACCGCCGCCGTCAGTGTCAGCCAGTTTGCCGTGGCATACGGAGCTCCATCGCAGTCTTGAACACTGGTAGCATGCCGCGACAGCGTGGACGTGAACCGTATGTGCAGTTGACGGACTTTAAGCGAGGGCGTATAGTGGGCATGCGGGAGGCCGGGTGGACGTACCGCCGAATTGCTCAACACGTGGGGCGTGAGGTCTCCACAGTACATCGATGTTGTCGCCAGTGGTCGGCGGAAGGTGCACGTGCCCGTCGACCTGGGACCGGACCGCAGCGACGCACGGATGCACGCCAAGACCGTAGGATCCTACGCAGTGCCGTAGGGGACCGCACCGCCACTTCCCAGCAAATTAGGGACACTGTTGCTCCTGGGGTATCGGCGAGGACCATTCGCAACCGTCTCCATGAAGCTGGGCTACGGTCCCGCACACCGTTAGGCCGTCTTCCGCTCACGCCCCAACATCGTGCAGCCCGCCTCCAGTGGTGTCGCGACAGGCGTGAATGGAGGGACGAATGGAGACGTGTCGTCTTCAGCGATGAGAGTCGCTTCTGCCTTGGTGCCAATGATGGTCGTATGCGTGTTTGGCGCCGTGCAGGTGAGCGCCACAATCAGGACTGCATACGACCGAGGCACACAGGGCCAACACCCGGCATCATGGTGTGGGGAGCGATCTCCTACACTGGCCGTACACCACTGGTGATCGTCGAGGGGACACTGAATAGTGCACGGTACATCCAAACCGTCATCGAACCCATCGTTCTACCATTCCTAGACCGGCAAGGGAACTTGCTGTTCCAACAGGACAATGCACGTCCG
The DNA here is from genome assembly GCF_023898315.1 of Schistocerca nitens. Lineage (NCBI taxonomy): Eukaryota > Metazoa > Arthropoda > Insecta > Orthoptera > Acrididae > Schistocerca > Schistocerca nitens. Next base: position 425,747,267 of record NC_064614.1, on the reverse strand, counting down.
CATGTATCCCGTGCCACCCAACGTGCTCTAGAAAGTGTAAGTCAACTACCCTGGCCAGCAAGATCTCCGGATCTGTCCCCCATTGAGCATGTTTGGGACTGGATGAAGCGTCGTCTCACGCGGTCTGCACGTCCAGCACGAACGCTGGTCCAACTGAGGCGCCAGGTGGAAATGGCATGGCAAGCCGTTCCACAGGACTACATCCAGCATCTCTACGATCGTCTCCATGGGAGAATAGCAGCCTGCATTGCTGCGAAAGGTGGATATACACTGTACTAGTGCCGACATTGTGCATGCTCTGTTGCCTGTGTCTATGTGCCTGTGGTTCTGTCAGTGTGATCATGTGATGTATCTGACCCCAGGAATGTGTCAATAAAGTTTCCCCTTCCTGGGACAATGAATTCACGGTGTTCTTATTTCAATTTCCAGGAGTGTAATAATTCCAATCTGACAGAAACAGGTGTTGACAGGTGTGAAAATTACCGAATTATCAGTTTAATAAGTCACGGCTACAAAATACTAAGACGAGTTCTTTACAGATGAATGGAAAAACTGGTAGAAGCCGACCTCGGGAAAGATCAATTTGCATTCAGTAGAAATGTTGGAACACGTGAGTCAATACTGACCCTACGACTTACCTTAGAAGATAGATTAAGGAACGGCAAACCTACCTTTCTGGCATTTGTAGATTTAGGGAAACCTTTTGACAATTGATATGGCCCTTCTCAAGTATGGATTTATCGTTAAGTAAGAGTGGGAAGGCTACGCCACGTTCCTGCGGATCGAGCAATACCGGCTCCGACAGAGATAGCGAGTGGCGCGCCTCAGAATAGGCAACTCTCTCAACCCAAATACGCGCTCAAGGTACCTCCTGCGGGTAAGACTATTAAATGCCCAGAATTATTTTACTTTTTAAATATTAACAAACATAGATAAAGGACTACAACAAGATAATCGTTGAAGCAACAAGTAGCAGGTGTTACTGACAACAGTAATACTTAGTCGCCAGACCTGCTGCTAGCCAGCATATACAGGATGTTTAAAAAATGAGCGGTATATTTGAAACGGCAATACAAACTAAACGAGCAGCGATAGAAATACACCGTTTGTTGCAATATGCTTGGGACAACAGTACATTTTCAGGCAGACAAACTTTCGTAATTACAGTAGTTACAATTGTCAACAACAGATGGCGCTGCGGTCTGGGAAACTCTATAGTACGATATTTTCCACATATCCACCATGCGTAGCAATAATATGGCGTAGTCTCTGAATGAAATTACCCGAAACCTTTGACAACGTGTCTGGCGGAATGGCTTCACATGCAGATGAGATGTACTGCTTCAGCTGTTCAATTGTTTCTGGATTCTGGCGGTACACCTGGTCTTTCAAGTGTCCCCACAGAAAGAAGTCACAGGGGTTCATGTCTGGCGAATAGGGAGGCCAATCCACGCCGCCTCCTTATGTTTCGGATAGCCCAAAGCAATCACACGATCATCGAAATATTCATTCAGGAAATTAAAGACGTCGGCCGTGCGATGTGGCCGGGCACCATCTTGCATAAACCACGAGGTGTTCGCAGTGTCGTCTAAGGCAGTTTGTACCGCCACAAATTCACGAAGAATGTCCAGATAGCGTGATGCAGTAATCGTTTCGGATCTGAAAAATGGGCCAATGATTCCTTTGGAAGAAATGGCGGCCCAGACCAGTACTTTTTGAGGATGCAGGGACGATGGTACTGCAACATGGGGCTTTTCGGTTCCCCATATGCGCCAGTTCTGTTTATTGACGAAGCCGTCCAGGTAAAAATAAGCTTCGTCAGTAAACCAAATGCTGCCCACATGCGTATCGCCGTCATCAATCCTGTGCACTATATCGTTAGCGAATGTCTCTCGTGCAGCAATGGTAGCGGCGCTGAGGGGTTGCCGCGTTTGAATTTTGTATGGATAGAGGTGTAAACTCTGGCGCATGAGACGATACGTGGACGTTGGCGTCATTTGGACCGCAGCTGCAACACGGCGAACGGAAACCCGAGGCCGCTGTTGGATCACCTGCTGCACTAGCTGCGCGTTGCCCTCTGTGGTTGCCGTACGCGGTCGCCCTACCTTTCCAGCACGTTCATCCGTCACGTTCCCAGTCCGTTGAAATTTTTCAAACAGATCCTTTATTGTATCGCTTTTCGGTCCTTTGGTTACATTAAACCTCCGTTGAAAACTTCGTCTTGTTGCAATGACACTGTGTTCTAGGCGGTGGAATTCCAACACCAGAAAAATCCTCTGTTCTAAGGAATAAACCATGTTGTCCACAGCACACTTGCACGTTGTGAACAGCACACGCTTACAGCAGAAAGACGACGTACAGAATGGGGCACCCACAGACTGCGTTGTCGTCTATATCTTTCACATCACTTGCAGCGCCATCTGTTGTTGAAAATTGTAACTACTGTAATTTCGAAAGTTTGTCTGCCTGAAAATGTACTGTTGTCCCAAGCATATTGCAACAAACGGTGTATTTCTATCGCTGCTCGTTTAGTTTTTATTGCCGTTTCAAATATACCGGTCATTTTTGAAACACCCTGTACATACATTAAAAATAAGGAAGTTTAAACAACAACATATACAATCAACCAAGTCACAAGTCCAGGGTGGAACTGTTAGTGGCTGTAAAACATTCGGTAATAACAGTATTTTTAACTGTATGCCGATTGAGCACTCAACGGGGCTCTGTCGAAAGGCTCTTCTTGTGGCTTCCCATTAAACAAGTTGTGATTCAACGGCGCACGTTAATATCAACAGGAAATATCAACGGCGCTCTGTCGAAAGGTAGTAATCTTGCCAAGTTACAAATAATCGCAGGGCAATGACATATTTGATGATAACAGCGGTGGTTCATGGACTTGCTATATTATCCGCAAGACTCTTCGATGGTGATTCTGCACCCGCACAGTCGCAACGGATGGCTGCTGGCCATCTCCACAAGGACTACAGGGGGTCTGCACCTGAGGTGGCCCACTAATACCATTATCTCTACAAGAAATACTGCAGGTCTCCTCTGTGATGACCTACCTACCAATATTCTTCAAAACTTCGACTGACTCTGCTGTGGGTTTGCTCTGTTGTGGCCCATTACCTGTCTGCATGTCAAGAGTCAGCACTATCTTTCCGTTGGAAGGACAACACTACTTCTTCAAGAATGCATGGAAATCCACTTCTTCCATGTGCGTATTCTTTTACTGCTCAGACTTTGTGCATAAAACTGTAATTACTACTGTGATGGATGAGCAGGACTGTCTTTATGGACTCTGAGGACAATTTTTGCTTTTGGCCAACAGTGTATCAATAAGTGTGTACATTTGACATATTTGTTATTGTTAATATGAAAAATTTTATCAAATCAGTATTGGCTACTGCCCAAAAAATTTGTAAAAATTTTTGTGGGGAGCATGGGGGCTATGTAAGTAGGCTGTTTAGGTTTTTATGTTGGCGACGCCACGTAGCGCTCTGTATTAAAATCGCTGACTGGGCTGTGTGCAGTCTGTCGCTGGTTGGACTCATTGCTGGAAGTTTTTCGCTAATGCAGCGTTGGGCAGTTTCATGTGAACAGCCCGTAGCGTTGGGCCGTTGGAGGTGAGCCGCCAGCAGTGGTGGATGTGGAGAGAGAGGCCAGAGTTCTGAGATGTTAATATGAGCGGACGATGTCGACGTGTGTCCGTCATAAAAAGGAAATTTGCTAGACTTGATGCCACGAATTTATATATACACTACTGGCCCTTAAAATTGCTACACCACGAAGATGACGTGCTACAGACGCGAAATTCAACCGACAGGAAGAAGATGCTGTGATATGCAAATGATTAGGTTTTCAGAGCATTCACACAACGTTGGCGCCGGTGGCGACACCTACAACGTGCTGACATGAGGAAAGTTTCCAGCCGATTTCTCATACACAAACAGCAGTTGGTCGGCGTTGCCTGGTGAAACGTTGTTGTGATGCCTCGTGTAAGGAGGAGAAATGCGTACCATCACGTTTCCGACTTTGATAAAGGTCGGATTGTAGCCCATCGCGATTACGGTTTATCGTATCGCGACAATGCTGCTCGCGTTGGTCGAGATCCAATGACTGTTAGCAGAATATGGAATCGGTGGTTTCAGGAGGGTAATACGGAACGCCGTGCTGGATCCCAACGGCCTCGTATCACTAGCAGTAAAGATGACAGAGATCTTATCCGCATGGCTGTAACGGATCGTGCAGCCACGTCTCGATCCCTGAGTCAACAGATGGGGACGTTTGCAAGACAACAACCATCTGCACGACGTTTGCAGCAGCATGGACTATCAGCTCGGAGACCATGGCTGCAGTTACCCGTTGAAAGGTCTCTGTTGGATTCCTTTTATGTTAATTTCTTAAATCTGTTGTCATTTACGGTATTAATTCCTCTTCTAAATTTACTGTGGCGTTTCTGACTATCTGGGAGGAGACTGAGTAGTGGAACGTGTTACTTTTACACATAAACAAGAACGATCTGTCACACTACTACACTTTAAAACACAGTTTATATGTAATTCATGTCACACAGTCTCATACGGAACCTACATGTGCTTTTTTTTATATAGTGTATATGATAAGATACTGTCATCCCCTTCCCTTCTGTGTGAAAGAATGAATTAGCAAACGTATTTGTAGTTGCATGCTTGATGGTAGCAGACAAGCCTGTCTGCTAGAGAACAGTAGGACCAACGTCGGAACAGGTAGCTACGCTTTCTAAAAGCAAAGAGGTTTCTATCCTTAGTATGGTCCTGTCTGTCCCTTGTCATGTTGGTATAGGAAGCTGCCTGTCTGGCCACTTCCGTTTGTATTTGTGAGCCACCCTCAGGAAGGGACCACGGCAGTCTGTCCGCGGCGAGCGTCTGAAGTGGTAAGATCTCCGGCTAAGCGCGTGTCGGCTAAGTCTGTAGGACAATGGATTTCTTAAGTTCAGCCTAACTGAAAATTTAATCACCTTTATTTCAGGTTTAGCTCTAAAATATCTAATGTTATCTTAAATTGCAACGCAGTGTGATTCCAGTGTACAGTTCAGAATATCTCACAGTAGTTGCTTTGTCACTACTTTGTGAGTAGAGTGGAACCACGTGTTGATCAGTAACTCTAACTAATATCATCAATCTTAAATGCGAATGTGTGTGAGATTATAATGTCTCATCTTGACAATATTTTTCAATATAGCAACTTTTCTTTACGTTCAATCCACGTGGGGTGTACTTTGTGAGACCAGTACCACGTGCTTATACAATTGTTTGACCCATCAGGTTAATAGTAAGACGATAGTAACCAGTTCGAGGTTTTTCTTTTGTAAATTGCATTTCGATGTAATTTATTTTAATTATCAAAATTATTGTGGAGTTACGCTCTTTGTGTAAACCAAGTTGACCACGTGTAGCTTGTGGTGTAATCATCAAAGTAGCCCTCAGCTAATCTTTTCGGGAAGATTTCACAGAGAGTTAGTATGAATTTAGTATACCAGTGTGTGGTAATTACATGACGGACACGATTGCACTACGAACGTAACTTCTTTGGGGGAAAACTGAATCTGTTGGTTGTGGTTAATTTCCTCTTGCATATGTTTCAACGTTCTTTGTGTGTTATTTTATTGAATGCAGTGTTGTATGCAGTCTCCCAATCTTGGCTCCATATTTGATGTGTTCCGTAAGATTACAAACTCACATTTTCACAATCCAAAATAAGGCACCAGTTTAATTATGAATCAAGTTTAATATGCTGAAATTTCAATGATCAATGTTAAAATATATTTCCAAATATAAACTGATTTATTTCTTTTTATTTAAATTCTCTTATATATATATATATATATATATATATATATATATATATATATATATATATATATATATCACCGGTTGTCGTATGACTATTAAAAGATTATAATTAATGTTAGTCTGGTTGGGAATTTGGTAAGCTAGACTGGATACACAGGTGAAACAGTTGCGCAGTAATACAAGGTTAACTTCCCCAGACAGCTCACAGCTTTTAATCCGCTTTTATTGTCTATCAGCACCGCTTTCATAGCAAATTAATGTAATAACATTACACATGGCGACCCTGTTCTGTGATTCCGCTAGACTCTGGAATCTCTGAAACGTTACATTGCGAGCGTTGTATAATCTTAATTTTTTTTCCCTGCAGCGCTGAAACAACTTCTGTGTTGTTTCTGAGCAGACTTTCAAATGATTCACGGCGTTGTTGAGCGGCGTTGTGTTGTTTGTCTTGTTGTTTTGTTTTCTGTATTTGTGTGTTTTATATGAGTGTGTGGTTATTTTTTCTCGCTTGTAAATTGCACTGCTTCGATCAAAGATAAAAATTTGTTTTGCATGTGAAAAAGTGCGTACTAGGTTGGGTACCTTTCGTGTAACTGTCGTAATTTTTGGGGGATATATTTAGTGTGTTGCATACCAGGTATAAATTGAACTAATGCAGACATGTAACCAAGCTAAAAGTAGGCGGTCCAACAACTTAAGCAACATGGACCAAGGGCATAATTTGATTTCGAATATTAACGCGTCGGTCGGTTCCGAAAATGCAATGGGGAATACTTCAGACGAAATGCAAAACAGGACGAACGGGCTTACACCATAGTCAGAAATTAATTTGCGTCCTACTAACCAAACTGATTTGGCAGAACTCATGAAAGACTTATTGCAACAAAATAAAGGAAACGCAGAGAAATCAGAAAAATCGTCCTGAGAACAAAAAGAATCATCTGAAAAATCGATCCGAGAGCTAGGCGAACAAATGACGCAGAAATCTGAAAAATCGATCCGTGAGCTAGGCGAACAAATGACGCAGAAATCTGAAAAATCGATCCACGAGCTAGGCGAACAAATGACAGAGAAATCTGAAAAATCGATCCATGAGCTAGGCGAACAAATGACGCAGAAATCTGAAAAATCGATCCGCAAGCTAGGCCAACAAATAGACGAAAAACTAATCCAGCAGACAAATAAAGTCGACAAGTCGGTGCAGAGAGTGTCCGATGATATCTCACAAAGAATAAACAATCTGGCAAGTGAAATAAAAAGTGATATTATGAAAGAATTAGGCCATACATTTGAACAAATCGATGACCGTCTGCAAGCCTTAGAACAGGGCAAGCGGAGTCGCGATGTGGAATCTAAAGAGAGCAAAGAACAGCTACTTATGAATTTCCAAGCGCTGAGAGAAGAATGCCAAAGAGTACACCAGCAGGTACTCTCGAGGGTCCAGGAGGCGGAAACGCATTGTCCCGCGTCCGTTAGCAACACAGTAGCGGACAACAGTCAAGCGATTCACGCACTCGACAGCAAGTAGAACAATTGAAGCAGACTGGGGCGGAGGACAACAGACAAATACATGATAAGATTGTGGCTTTAACGGACATCGTAGGCACGATGAAGGTGACGGAGAGCGATAACAATACTACACAGGTAGCGGCCGCAGAGACCGAAGAAGTGCATTCGCTTCTTAGATTTCAGAAGGGACAGTTCGAAGTGAACAGGCGGCACAAAACTGTAACAGGCGAATTACAAGAACGCGTGGCGCATCTGGAAAGCCGCATTGGGTATGATTCCGAACTCGCCAATAGCACTAAAAATAGCCGTACGAACAGTGCAGAGAGGGACTCCAGCCACGAGGGAGATTTTGACGACAGGGAAGAATGTATTTTGAGGGGCAGACATGAGAAAAATAGAAACATTCAAGGGCCTCGCCGGGAGGAAATGCGGGGATTTGATTTCAAACATTTCCTTACGGTGAGAAAGTTTGAGATATTTCGAAATTCGCAAAAAGGAATACATCCACGAGCATGGCTCGAGAAATTTGAATTCTGTCTTCCCCCCCGACTGGGCAAGTTCACATAAATGTGTGGCTATTTGGAAGGCGAACCGGCGATTCGCATGAGGTCGGCAGCGCGTCACTGCAACTCCACTCGGGAGTTTCGACAAGCCTTTCTGTCCGCCTATTGGTCGGAAGCGGCACAAGATAGGGTCAAGCATGGCATAATTATACTGCCAAATTTGAACCAGTCTGGTTTCGGCAGCCCAGCACGCCTATTCGACCACGTGCTGCAGGCAAATCAATTTCTATACAACCCATACGGGCCTGCGGAACTAATTAGGATATGCATCACCAAATTGCCGATGCACTTGCGCCACGTCATTCTTGCGGGACGATGCATAGAGGACGTGGAAACGTTTAAGACACTTCTCCAAGAGTTGGAATATAATACAGCAGAATGCCCGCCTAATCAGGCACAAAGTTATTACGGGGCACAGCAGCGCGATCGCAGTCGTGGCCATAGTACTAATCAACGGCGTGACTGGTCGTCGCGACGCGTTCGGAACAATAATCGGGACCGGCCGTATAGAAACTGGGGTAACAGTCGCGAACACAGGTGGAACAATGGAAATGATCGAGGACGTGGACAAGATCGTGAACGCTACAGGTACGGCAACCAGAATCGATACTACGATGAATACGGTGGGAATAGGACTGTAGGCGGAGCACCTCATGATGTTGAAATTCGGCCGGCTAACCCTAGACATAATCCAGCAAATGGAAATGAACAAAACCGGCAATGACCAACGATCAGTGCAGAAGGCGCCCAATCGGAACAAATGAGTGACATGGCAAATGAGTACATAGGGTGTATAGAGAGGAGAATAAATTGATTGGTTTACATTTGTGACATATGCATTTTGAATAATATGTTCGTAAAATTAATGATAAAGATGTTTCTATGTGATTGATTGAAGTGATGTTTTTAGTTTTTTTTTCTTTCCTTGTGCAATTAGGATTTACGTTGGTTCAAATGTGAAGATGAAAGGTTTCTTTGTGAACGAGTAAAATGCTGTTTATGGTTTTTTTGTGTAAATTGAAAAGAGTCGCTCCTGAGAGAAGCAAGATCTGTGTTGAATTAATGCAAAACTCAGGGGAATATCCGATCTGTGGGTATTATGGGTCTGGCAAACCCAAGTCCCCAGCTGTTAGTAACCTTGTTTCCGATTTTCTGTTTTCAGTGCTACTATCTATCTATTACTATTCTATATCTGTCAGTATAAATGAGGATCTCTTACTATAGTATGCGTGCTGTATGAATATTTTAAGATAGGAGAACTCTGAGAAAGGAATGAGTAAGTTTGGAAATTTGAAAACAGGTTGCTATAATACGATTGTTTAACCAATGGCTTCCCAATATACGCTGATATGTTAATATTGATGATATGTCTTTTTTGTTCTTTATAGCTGAGTATGTAAAGTGCTGTCTGTGGATTTCGTCAGTATATTGATTTCCTTCAAGGTGAAAGAAGAATTGTGGTTTGTGAAATTTACGTGGCCCTGAAATATTATTGTGGTAGTCAAATACGAGCAGTTTTTCAGCAAATGGAGAATGGAACAGAAATATGGATCCTTTCTGTAGTCTTGATTGATGTTGAGCCAAAGCCTGAAAACTTATTCTGCTTTAATACTCGTCCTAGAAAAGCGACGTGTATGTGTTTTGCTGATGCTGTGAGCATTACAGCTTACTGTTTTCGCTGGTGCTGGATGCACTGCAGCCTATATGATTTGTACTGAGGAAATTTCCCTCTTGAAGGTAGAGGAAGATTAAATAATTTTGATTATGGGTTCGAAGGAAAGCTTGGTTTAAGGTAATAAGGATGAAGCAAAACATTTGTCATTTAAACTACAGGAGGATTCGGATCTTTTGTGTCTGTTGTAAGTTCAATATGTTAAGATGAAACTGTTTTACAGAATAGAGGAGACCACAATTTTGCCATTCATGAGAAATGAATCCAGAATAACCACCACAGGCGAAATAACTGATTTGGAAGCGAAAGGTAACTTAAAGAAGGAACGAAATGGGTAAGAAAATGTAGTATAACCTGTATAATGAAAATATTTTTACCCTGCTCAGAGTCATCTGTGTGATTAATTCTTGTGATAACGTAATTTTAGATGAAATTTTCTTACTGTTTTATGTGTGAATATATGAGTATGATAAATGTATAATTGCGAGTCTCTTATCAGGTGTGTCAACTGGTATAAATGTTTTGGCGTGCAAATAACCATTGTTCTTTTTACTACGTATGTTTAAGGAAAGTTTCTCCATATTTATGATGTGACAAGACATATGCCACGAGCGTCAAGAAGAGGACGAATTAGAACAATGTTGTAGTGGTATAAACACTGTGTTGAAGTAGCATTGAAGTAGCTTGTTGGATTAACTAGTAGTGGATAGAAGTAGAATTTTGAGTAATACATGTTTATGGGTAGTTAGTTTGTAGTATAGACAACAGGTGTGCATGTGTGTGTGTGTGTGTGTGGGTAAATAACATGTGAACCCTATGCTGCCCTGACCTATACTTGCACAAGGCAAAATCCTATTTATTTTAGTGAATTAATAAGTAACATTTGATTTATTAAAACGTAAGTGAACCACATTAGTGATGTGGATTTAAATATTATATTGTCAGTTCATTTAATTTTTATGTTTATAGTGTCAAGTCATTTGCCTTTTATTTTTTATATTGTCAAGTCATTTAACTTTTATTTTTATATTGTCGATTCATCTAACTTTTTTTATTTAAACAAAAAAAATTAAGTCTCACTTTTGTTCTTAAAAATTGTGAAAGACAATACTAAGTGGTATTATGTATGACATTTTGTAATCACATAACTATGATGAATGCAGTTGAGAACGTGAAAGCGAACCGGCTAAACTCTTATGTGACAGCGGGAGCAGCGAGGAGGAGGGCTAGTTGTAAACTGGCGGGTTTCCCAGCACGACACATTGTCAACCGGGCCACTTCGGGAGCGCGGTCACAACAAAAGAAGGCTACGGGACAAACACTTTCCCTTGCGCCTGGAGCTAATGGCCGGCCGCACCAGTGCGACCCTTCATGGAGGCGATGACCTGAGATGGCCGAGCGGTCCACCGCGCGGAAATCCATCTGTGGCAACGCACCACACGCACGCGACCGTGACGAGACGGCCGCGGTGAAACGACAGAAGACAGGGGATAAAGGGTCGTGGAGCTTTTTGGCACATACTGTCCAGAGAAATTGGCAGACTTCAACGACGCCTATCAACATTTCCTGACGGATGCCCACTGTCAAGCGACAGTAAATCATAGTTCGATGTTCTCTGGTCGCTAAGGGTGGCACAAAGAAGAGCCATTAAGTGTCATCCTTGCCCAGGAATATCAAACCGGCGAGCCAATTGAGGATAACTCAAGAATGTAACAACACAAGGGGCGTGGAGCCTTTTGGCGCATACTGTCCAGAGAAACTGGCAGACTTCAACGACGCCTATCAACATTTCCTGGCGGATGCCCACTGTCAAGCGACAGGTAATCATAGTTCGATGTTCGCTGGTAGCTAAGGGTGAGACAAAGAAGAGCCATTAAGTGTCATCCTTGCCCAAGAATATCAACCTGGCGTGTCAAACGAGGATACTGCACGAATTTGACAACACAAACATGGAACCAAATCGAGATGTACGTGACACGGGCCACCAAGAGAACTTCATGAGAGGGCAGAGACGGCGGGATTGCACGCAACAGATGGACAAAAATCCATACTGACAGCTGCGGCGACGAACCCCCCCCCCTCCCCCCGTCCCCTTATATTGTGCCTCCGAACAGTGGAACTACTGAGCGTGTCAGTGAACAGTGATTATACGGTTCTTAGTTCAATGCATATACGTGTATTTCTGTCAGAGAAACTTTGACTCGTGTGTTTTGCAAGGGTTCGATTTATTGGTGTTTATTAGACTGACTCTTGTATTTTGCAGGTGTTCTATTTATTGTTTTTTTTTTAGACTTTGACTCTTTATTTTGCAGGTGTTTTATTTATTGGTGTTTTTTTTTAGACGTTGACTACTGTACTTTCAGAGTTGTTTTATTTCTCAATGTTTGTTTGTGTGTGTTGTATTAGATTTGTGATATTTTGTTTCGTAAATTCATTCCTGTGGCATTGCTTCGTTTATCAGTCAGCTAGCTATTCATGCTCATTGAACTGTGGTCGATTAGCCTTTGCATGGGGCATATTTATAGTGAGGAACCCCTTAAGGGTAACAATCACATAATTAATTGTAGTTTCAGTATAATGACACGGTGATCATTGTTTGCTAACTAACTGAAATATAGTAGAGTGATTAAATTACTGCCACAAAGTTATTTTAATTCTACAAATTATTAGTTTTATATTATATAGAATATTTTTGTGATAATCACTTTGTAAAACATGTTTTTTTTCTCCTATCACTTTTTTTGCTTTTGCGGATTGTGCATTGTAATGTTCTTCTTTATAATACTGATGTTATTTTCATGTTCTTTTTTAATTGCTGTGCCACCTTTGCTATTTTCACAAATTTTACTTGTTAGTAAAAAGCCATAAATTTTCCTGTGATCAGTTGGCTCTTGCAATGAGCAAATACTGGTGAACTCCATAAGGGTAACAACCAGAAATTGTTTTCATATTAATGACACAGGGACCATTGTTTTTACTTGCTGACCGAATTAGGTCTACACGATCGTTTAAATAGGTGTCACAGATTGTGTTCTTTTTCTGTTTGAAATTGGTAGATTTGAAAGATTTGTTGAAATTATTGTGTTTTAGCAAGTAGCTGGTGACCTTTTGCCTTTTCTTAAGGAGGGTGTGAGAAGCCTGCTTGGGAATGTCCTAGCATGGCCAGAAAATTCCCTGCACAGTCTTTTCCCGGAGCGTTGGGGTTATGAAAGGTCTCTGTTGGATTCCTTTTATGTTAATTTCTTAAATCTGTTGTCATTTACGGCATACATTCCACTTCTAAATTTACTGTGGTGTTTCTGACTCTATCTAGGAGGAGACTGAGCAGTGGAACGTGTTACTTTTACACATAAACAAGAACGATCTGTCACACTACTACACTTTAAAACACAGTTTATATGTAATTCATGTCACACAGTCTCATACGGAACCTACATGTGCTTTTTTTTTATATAGTGTATATGATAAGATACTGTCATCCCCCTTCCCTTCTGTGTGAAAGGATGAATGAGCAAATGTATTTCTAGTCGCATGTTTGATGGTAGCAGACAAGCCTGTGTGCTAGAGAACAGTAGGACCAACGTCGGAACAGGTAGCTACGCTTTCTAAAAGCAAAGAGGTTTCTATTCTTAGTATGGTCCTGCCCGTCCCCTGTCATATTGGTATAGGAAGCTGCCTCTCTGGTCACTTCCGTTTGCATCTGTGAAGCACCCTCAGTAGGGGCCCAGTGCAGTCTGTCCACAGCGAGCGTCTGAAGTGGTAAGATCTCCGGCTAAGCGCGTGTCGGCTAAGTCCGTAGGACAATGGATTTCTTAAGTTCAGCCTAACTGAAAATTTAATCACCTTTATTTCAGGTTTAGATCTAAAATATCTAATGTTATCTTAACAAAACTAGTGCCTGTGGAAGTCTCGTAAATATGTAATGCATGTGGATATTATATACATTTCAGACGCACAAATTTCAATAGAAAACAGCAGCTTTCATGACATCTGTTTGCATGTCGGAAAGAAACACAGTTATTTTTACACCTGAGAGCATGCTACAATTCGCATTCCTCACTCTTCCTTGTTCTTTCGTAACTTCTGACTGAGTAAAACTACAAACTCGGTCTATGATGCAGAATGTCCCCTTTATTTCGAAACATCCATGTGACTAAAAATGGAAAGTCTCACCAAACACATTCAGTCTACCGAAATGTCTATGTTATCTGCTGTTGTGTGACGGAAATTTTCCAAAAAAATGGTTCAAATGGCTCTGAGCACTATGGGACTTACCAGCGGAGGTCATCAGTCCCCTCGAACTTAGAACTACTTAAACCTAACTAACCTAAGGACATCACACACATCCATGCCCGAGACAGGATTCGAACCTACGACCGTAGCGGTCGCGCGATTCCAGACTGAAGCGCCTAGAACCGCTCGGCCACTCCGGCCGGCGGAAAATTTCCATGGAGGACTTGTACCTGACTTCAACTTACCTCTTATAAGAGATAATCTATTTAAAACAACACATTCACGGCGATAATAAAGCACTCATGGATACAAGAGAACAGATACAACCGACTTCTCTCAGTTTGCTGAACAAATTGTCATAGTTGAGAGTGTTCCTCGTGTTCAAAATTAATGTATGTGTATGTGGGAATCTTGAAAATGAATTGTCGTGCACATGGGTATTATGTGAGTTTCAGACGCATGAAATATCAGTACAGAACAGTATATTTCACACTATCTCTTCAAATGTCGGAAAAAAGCACAGTCATTTTTATGTTCAACAGGAAGCTACAATTTGCATCTTTCTTTCTCCTCGTTATTATGCAACATCTGATGGACTAAAGCTGCGAACTATCAAAACTTCGCTAGAAGTGGTAGAGAATTTTATAATATTTGATCCCATCTCTCTCTTTTGATACATCAGAAACAAATACCATCCGCTTGTTGAAATCGAGCATTTGTGGTTATTCCATTAAGTACACATGTATTGGTCTACTGGAGCAGGTGGCCAGTTATCGAAGTCGCTTCTACAGACCTGTGTAAAGTTTTGTTGCCTACGTCGGAAGAAGACTATATCCCACAGACTGTCAATCGCTATAGGTGTAGTTCCATAAGCAGTTTCATACACTGTTTTTTTGCTACAACACAATCAAGCAGTGTATAACTACAGTTTTCTACACCACCAAACATTCTCTTTTCATACCACGACTTTGAGGTCTATGCCAGGTGCTAAACTGACATTAACATGTTTCGAGCCATTGGCTCTCACAGAAAGCTGGACATCGCGTGCTGCAGGGTGTGCAGCTCCCACAACACACAGACTGGTGGAAATAAAAGACTGGGGCAGTGTTTCTTATTGACAAAACTGTGGAAGACATCACAACATATGGAAACTGGAAGAGTTTGCAAACTTGTGGAGCATTTCCAAACAGCTATCCAAAGGTGATGACCACAACATTTAATCTCATGTTCCCAGTGATGGGGCAGTAGATGTCTCAGTGTTGTATCTTCTAAAAGACCAAGAACACTGATTCCTCTTATTGCACCCAGGTACATGATCACTGTTTCGGTGTCCTAGGTGTTGGTCATCCTGACCTCCAAATCTTTGTCACTGTAGCTTTCATTTTATAGTTTACAATTCATAACTGCATGTGGAACAGGGTGTATTCTGCTGGACTTATACCCAAGAGCACGGAAAATGAGCACCATCAGTTGTCGGTCGTACCGGTGTAGGAGTGGAATGATTTTCATTTACCCATGCTGGCATGTAAGTACCAATGTTTTTTTTTGTAGTCTCCTCAATTTTACGTATTTTCCATCAATTTTTGCAATTTTGCCAGGTTTTCTGTAATTTCAAAGCATTTTAACCAAATTTCTGTGGCTTTCAGTGCATAACATCATGTGGAACAAGGGGGTTTTCTGCAGGACTGAAACCCATAGAGTACGGTTTGTATGTCACACCGGTGGAGGAATGGAATGATTTTCATACATCCAGCTGAACATGTAAGTACGCTAATTTTTGCTGTAATTTTCTCATTTCTACGTACTTTCCATCAATTTTCGCAGTTGTACCAGGTTTACCGTAATTTCAACCCATTTTACTCAATTACTCGAATTCCAAACCACTGCTCTCGACGAACTGTCACATCAACAAAATATCTCTTCATGTCGATCCCACGATGGTGTCAGCCAATGACTGTGCAGCATGGTTCTCAATTTCTGTATCATTGCTAAACCACCCCTTCATTAATAACATGAGTAACGTCGACTGAAATAATGAGAGCAATATTCTCCATGCAAACTGCTAAACGTCGGAATGTTCTGTATGCGTGTGATCCTAAAGATGCGTGTATACTGGAAAGTCAGACTTCATCCCAAACGTGCTTGTAGCTGTAGTGGAGACTTCAGTGGCTTTCTTGGATAGATCTGTGAGTTAAATGTCGCTCAAAACGACCGGATATGCTAGCCTCATTGAGTGTCCTGACCCCTACGCCTTTGGACACAGTCAACATTACTGCAACACTCTGTCTGATTCAGGATGCATTTATTTGTAAGGCTTACAAAGTGTAACCACATGTGAGTATAGCTCTTGGTATGACAGCAGTCATGCTCCGATGTTAAGTAGTATTGCTCATGCATAGGGGGTCATGGCAGTTTCAGCTAGTCACCACATCTCTATAATGCACTGTCCTCCCACTGTTATGATGAGTATATAGGCATCATCAGTCCACTATTCCCACAGAACGCGCAGTTGTACTGATTTTGTCCAGTATTCCAACACTTGTCCAGTTTCCATTACTTTCTACTGTAAATGCTAGTAGCCCATCATTTCAAGTAGATTTCCCCATAAGCGATGTTTAAAGCCACATGTAAACCCTTTTCATTCATCTGCACAACTGCCTCTTCTTTTTCCAGTTATCCAGTTGTCTTCGCCACATAACCCAGTTCTAGTGTTGTGTAGCTCCAGTTTTCTTTTTCGTTCGCATGGCACATTAACTGTACTGAGAGGAATAAATAAAGGTTTAAGGGTGTTCGATACGTTGGTTCTTAGTACTTGTGGGAAAACACTGTTTGCGAGAACCAACCCTAATTTGGTAATATCTATATTCGATGGCATGGTGGAGAACACTGTCCACCCCAACCGTTACCCTAGACTATACATGGGTGGATCCTTCATAATAATTCATGGATAATGTTAGTATTGATCCATTCCACGTATGATCCGAGACATCTCCCAAAAGTGGCTCCACAAGCGTTACGCGTTCGGAAATATTTAGATGTGGATACACCCACGTATAATATGGGGTAATGGCTGAGGCGGATCCATCTGTATAATATTTGATGGATAACGTTTAGTATGGATTCACCCACGCATTATCCAAGGTATTGTCTAAAAGGTAGAGCCTTTTCATTTATGTTCGATGTTGCAAAGTCTACAGCCGCAGCCGACGACGCCTCAAATGTCAGTGGGGTGAAGGAGAAAGGGTGTGGAAGGTCCCAAATTGGAGATGCAACACACAGAATAGCTTAACTGTGCTCTGTTATGTGCGTGTTCACAATAGAATAACGTCAACACTCTACCTCACCACACTAATCCATTTATGCGCGTGTGTTTTTGCGATAGTTTGTACATACGATGACTGAGTTGGAAGGCTATATATCGGAGCTGAATGGCATAAACAGAAATAGCAAGCCACACTGGGTAAGCAATAAGCATATATACGTATGCATAAAAATAGAAAGTATGGAAAAACGTCACTAAATCAGTATAATTTTGATACGACATGTTCTTACTGGGTATCTGTATTTATACTTAGAGTTTGGTGGAAGTGCATCTGTTCACAGAATAACGGCTTGGGACTTTATCATGATATATGTGTGAGTCTGTAATCAAAGTCGTTTCCATAGAAGTATCAAAGATCTGTGTAAAGTTTTGCCAAAAGTACTGGAGAAAAGCCAAGTCAGTAAGGGATTCTTGTAGTGGTGGATGAGCTGAGAGATGTGATCATGATTGCTGTAGTTTTGGAAACAGTTAATTGCAGTTTGGATGCATTTTGATAGACATTTTGATGCGGTTTGGGAGCATTTTGATACAATATGAATCTTCCCCGTGCTTTCACACCGAAACTGAAGAGTTTCCTCATGGGTCACTCCTTCTATTTTGTTGAGGAGTTCCTTGACAAATTAAGCTAATTCGTTTGTTGGGTTCAGGTAGATAGTAAACTGTCGTGGAAAGCCCACGTTCAGGATCTTGTTCAAAAACTCTCATTGATATGATGGAGTGCCTAGCAGAACATTAAG
Source organism: Schistocerca nitens (assembly GCF_023898315.1). Lineage (NCBI taxonomy): Eukaryota > Metazoa > Arthropoda > Insecta > Orthoptera > Acrididae > Schistocerca > Schistocerca nitens. Next base: position 425,729,397 of record NC_064614.1, on the reverse strand, counting down.
GTACTGTGCTGCACATGTTAGCCCTGTACCTTGCCATATTTGCAATTTTTCCTTTAGGAATGGTCAGTTTCCTGAAGTTTAAAGTACTCAGTAGTAAAGCCGCTTTATAAAAAGGCAGAAAGGGATAATGTAGACAATTTTAGACCTATTTCTATGCCATCAGTGTTTGCTAAAGTTATTGAAAAGACTGTGTATGTAAGGATAATTGATCATTCTATATCACATAATTTGCTATCAAATGTACAGTTCCGCTTTAGAAGTCGTTTAGCAACTGGAAATGCTATATTCTCTTTTCTCTGAGAGGTGGATGGATTAAACAAAAGGTTTCCAGTGCTAAGCCTTTTTTTTTATTTATCTAAGGCGTTTGATTGTGATAATAACAAAATATTGCTCCAGAAGTTGGACCATTACGGAATACAGCTCACAGTTGGTTCACCTCTTACTTTAACAACAGACAGCAAAAGGTCATTATTCACAGTGTTGAGAATGGCTCTGACGTGGGGTCTGAGTGGGGTACAGTCAGATGGGGAGCGGGGTGGGGGGTGGGGGGTGGGGGGTGGGGGGGGGGTGGGGGGGGGAGGGAGGTGCCCTAGGGATCAGTGTTTGGGCCATTCGTATTCTTTATTTACATAAATGATATGCCCTCTAGTATTACAGGTAATTCTAAAATGTTTCTGTTTGCTGATGACACTAGCTTGGTAGCAAAGGATATTGTGTGCAACATTGGCTCTGTTTCAAATGGTGCAGTTGATGACATAATTTCATGGCTTGTAGAAAATAAACTAATGCTAAATGACAGTAAGACTCAGTTTTTGCAGTTTCTAACTCACAATTCAACAAAACTCGACGTTTTAGTTTCATAGAATGGGCATATGATTAGTGAACCTGAACAGTTCAAATTTCTAGGTGTTCAGATAGATAGTAAACTGTCGTGGAGAGCCCAAGTTCAGGATCTTGTTCAAAGACCTAATTCTGCCACTTTTACTATTCGTATGGTATCTGAAGCAAGTGATGGTTCGACACGAAAATTAGTGTACTTTGCTTATTTTCATTCGCTTATGTCGTACGGTATTATATTTTGGGGTAACTTTTCCCATTCTAAAAGGATATTTTTGCCTCAGAAACGGTCAGTTCGGGCAATAAGTGGTGTATGTTCGCGACCCTCTTGTTGACCCCTGTTCACGAGTCTGGGTATTTTGACATTGCCCTCTCAATATATATTTTCTTTACTGTCGTTTCTTGTTAACAATATCATCTTATTCCCAAGAATTAACAGTTTTCACTCAGTTAATACTCGGCAGAAATCCAATCTGCATTTGGATCGCACTTTCCTAACTCTTGTGCAGAAAAGTACTGCTGCATCCATTTTCAATAAGATACCTCAAGAATTCAAAAATCTTAGGAGTAATCCACGCGCTTTCAAATCGAAACTAAAGAGTTTCCTCATGGGTCACTCCTTCTATTCTGTTGAGGAGCTCCTTGATAAATTAAGCTAATTCGTATGTTACATTGGATTCATAAACATTTTATTTTATCTGTTATTACTTTAATGCTGTAATTTCATGTACTGACACGTTCCACGACCTTGGAGATTTGCTCCTCAATTTGGTCCTACGGAACTGGGCGTGTAAATAAAATAAATAAATAAAAGCATACAAATTATGCACTGTATGCATTCAATTTTAATTACCCATCTGTAAACTACGTGAGAATTTGTTACAGCACCTCCAACAAAGCTGGTATAAGTATTACACAGAAGCGCTATATTGAAACTGGAGAAACAAATTTCCCTCCAATTCAGGACAGAGTTCTCCGCTACACCATCGAATATAGATATTACGGAATTAGTTGGTTCTCGTAATCAGTGTCTTTCCCACAAGTGTTAAGGAGAAGAACCAATGTATTGAACAGACTTAAACCCTGTCCTATTAAGGAAATTACTACCCTAGTACAGTTAATGTGCTATTTGTACAAAAAAGAAAACTCCACGTACACAGTATCGAAGTCATGCAACGAGCAATGGGGTGTATGGCGAAGACAACTGTAACTGGAGAAAGATAAGACAATTGAGATGCGTGAGCAGGGTTTGCATATGGCTCTAACATCGTGTACGGGGAAATCTGATTCCAAAGGAGGGCCTATTGGCATTTACAATAAACAGTAATAAAAACTGCATGTGTTGGAATACTGGCCGAAGTATTCCGGGGGGATAATGTTAACATAGGATCGTGCATTGTAGAGACGTGTTGTTAAGATGAAACTGACATATCCACCTACTCATGAGCAACACTACCTAACATTGGACCATAACAGCTGTCGGACCAAGAGCTCCCCTCACATGCGGTTGTGCATTGTAAGCCATAGAAATGAATGCACCCTGAAAGACGCAGAGTGTTGTAGTAATGTTGACTGTGTCCAGAGGTTTTGGGGTCAGAATACTCAATAACGCCTGAGTGACATGCAAGTGCCAGATCCGTCCAAGAAAGCCATTGAATTCGACGCTATAGGTTTGCAAACACAGGCACATTTGGGATGAAGTCTGACTTTCCAGTATACACGCATCTTTAGGATCATACACATGCAGCACATTTCGACTTCTGGCAGTTTGCATGAGGAATATTGCTCGTTGTATAATTTCAATCAACGCCAAACACCCGTTAGTAACGGAGGTGTGATTTAGCAATGATATAGAGATTGAAAACTACGCTGCAATGTCATTGGCTGAGACCATTATGGGATCGACGTAGAGAGACGTTTTGTTGACGTGACAAATCGTCGAGAGCAGTGCCAGTTAACACGCAATTACATTAATTTCGGCCAGTACTCCAAACACATGCTTACGTTCTATTACTGTTTACTGTAGCTGAAACTGGAGTAATGGGGTACAACGAGTTGAAATTAAGAAAAACCTGGTAAAATTGCGATAAATTGATGGAAAGTATATACAAGTGAGGAAAATACGACAAAAATGAGTGTACTTACATGCCAGCTTGGGTGTATGAGACTCATTCCATTCCTCCACCGGTGCGATTGACAACTGATGGTGCATACTTTCCGAACTTTACGGGTTTAACTCCTGCAGAATACACCCTGTTTCACATGCGGTTTTGCATTGTAAGCCATAAAAACTAAAGTCGCCGTGTCAAAGATTTAGAGGTGAGGCTGACCAAAAACTAGGATACCGAAACAGTGATCATGTACCTGAGTGCAATATGAGGAATCAGTGCTCTTCGAAAACGGTATACCGAGACATCTGCTACCCCATCATGAACCATGAGGTTAAATGTAGTGGTCATCAGCTTCGGACAGCTGTTTGGAAATGCTCCACAATGTTGCAAACTCTTCCAGTTTCCGTATGACGTAATGTCTTCCACAGTTTTGTCACTAAGAAACACTGCTTCAGTCTTTTATTTCCACCAGCCTGCGTGTTGTGGAAACATCACACCCTACAAGATGCCATGCCCAATTTTCTGTGAGAGCCAGTGGATCGAAACATGTTAATGTCGGTTTAGCACCTGACATAGACCTCATAGTCGTGGTATGGAGGGAATGTATGGCGGTGCAGAAAGCTGTAGTTATACAGTGCTTTGATGTGTTACAGCAAAAAACAGTGTGTCAAACTGCTAATGAAACTACAACACAGGAACCATGTATTGTGATTGATAACCTGTGGGTTATGGTCTTCTTGCAATACAGGCGACAAAACTTTACACAGATCTGTGGAAGCGACTTCAGTCAGTGGCCATCTGCTCCATTGGACCAATACGTGTATATTCAATGTGATAACCGCATATGCTCGATGTCAACAAGCGGACGGTACTTGTTTTCGACATATGAGGAGATAGAGACACAGTAAAATCATATCGAGTTCTCTACCGGGTGACGTTAGCGAAGTTTTTATAATTCGTAGTTTTACTGCGTCAAATGTTACAAAATAATGAAGAGAAAATGGGATGCAAATTGTAGGTTGCTGTTGAATGTAAGAATGGCGGTAGTTTTTTTTCCGACGTGCGAGTAGATAGTGTGAAAGATACTGTTCTGTACTGTTATTTCATAAGTCTGAATTTCATGTAATGCTCACGTGGACGACAATTTATTTACGACTTCCACAAACACTAATGATGACTACAAAGAACGCTATCAACTTTGCCAATTTTTCCATCAAACTGAAAGAAATCGATTGTATCTGTTCACGTGGAACCAAGACTGCTTTTTATCATCGCAAATGTGTTTCTTAAACAGCTGATCTCTTATAAGAGGTAAGCTGAAGTTAGATACAACTGCTCCACACAACAGCTTATATCGTAGATATTTCTGTAGACTTAATTTTTTTGGAAAGAGTCCTCATTTTTACTCGGATGGATGTTCCGATATAATACGGACAGTCTGTGTGGTAGACAGAGTTAGCAGTTTTCCTGAGTTTGATGTTACGATAAAACAAAGAGGGGTGAATTGGACCTTGTTGTCAGATGTAAAAATAATTTTTTTTTCGACATCGAACAGAGGTTAAAATTGCTGTTCTGTATTGATGTTTGTGCGTCTGCGATGTATGTAACATCCACATGCATGACAATGTATTTACAGGACTTCCACAGACACTAATTTTGAGTGCTTAGAGACTACATGAAGAGCTTGAAGCGGCTGGTGACAGTGGGTGTGGCTGGTGGCGGCGTATTGAATAGCGACTGCCTGCAACGACTTCAATGACCACTGGTCACAATGCCCGCCCCTATGGCGAGTGCAGCCCCTGGAGCTGCCTCTTCCCATCGCGAGACATAGCCATTAGCCATAGCATGCTGTTGGCCGGCCGTTCTTGCTCTCCCAGAGAGTTGTTTTGCCCCATCCATGACGAACAGTCAAGTATTTCACTATTGTTCGAGGGGTCGGCATTTCCTAGAAATATGTTTGATTTCTGCAGACCTGAAACAGTATATCATTGTCAATCCAACACCGACCAAAGCACATGCACTGAATGCATCTCTTTGTGTACCATCAGTGACGGGTTAGAATGGGCCTGGAAAACCAGTATCCCTACCTACAGGGGGGAGGGGGGGGGAGAGGGAGGGAAGACAGCAGGTATAATGGGAGGTAAGAATGGTTCTAACCTGCTTAGACCATATCCACACATCGGGGAGAAGTCACAAACGCTGTTCTGGTGGAAACTTTTTTTTTCGATAGTTGTGTGATGTTATAATAGTGTTTCGTCTTCCTGTAGAACCAAGGCAGTGATCCACTCGTAGCATAACATAGTCCTTGCTATTATACTTTTAAAAAAATGCTCGCTTATAAAAGGATTACGTCTCTCTCCTCATAAGACACCTTGGTACCTCTGACAACCAAAACATTGTCTTTACATCCGGGAATCTTCACTTAACATTGGTTATCGTGTCGTTGTTTGATCATACCAGTGTTACGACATTGGCAAAGTCTTCAACTCACCATATCGTATGGAACCTGCTAGCTGAATGTATGTTTAAAGATTGGTGGATAGTGTTAAGTGCTTATTTTGCAGTATATTAAACGCAAGATTCAATGTCCTCCGTTCAATATTCATAAGTTCGTACTACAAGAGTGAGTTTACACTTATTTAGCTGCAGATTTATTGATTTTAGTACTGTATCCGCTATTTGCGCTGTTGTTCTCACTGTATTCGTTTTAAAAGCGTAAGATTACCTCCTTTACATGATATGAGGTGACGTCTTTTGGTACAATATTCGTTGTAGCAAGCATAAGAATCACACCTGGAGAATAAACAATGATAATACTTCAGGTAGCAAATGGGTGTTCGTGTTCTTTCAGTCACTTTTTTAAAAATAAACGAGCTGACATTATAGCAGTTGAACTGTTAAGAACGGCAACACTTTAGGCAGGTACGCAGTGTGTTACTCCACGAGCACAAAGTGACTTGTGTAAAGTTTCTCCGCTGTCAATTGTTCCACCGTCCGTAACAGGAATGTCCTCTCTTTCAACACCAACATCCCTCTATGGCTGTGTGTGTGTATTCTTTGTGGAGCACGTTTCAGCCACACGCAGATGTACCTAGAGCACTGACAACAAAGCGTTTTACTTAGATGGATGTTCCTAACTAACAGAAATAAAGATGACATTCTGTGAGGTGAGCGGATTATCTCATCCTTCTATAATATACAAGAACACACACACACACACACAAACTTGTTATTCAGTAGAGTGGAGCGTCTGAAACATCTACCAGACAGCCTACAGACAGTTTACAAGAAGAAGTAGGATAAACGCGAGCAATGACACGCTATAACCGCATGCAGTGATGGAGGCTAGTGAGTGCGGTCACTGCTCTCCTTTGACCGATTTCTGCAGACTGACTAGACAGGTAGGAAGCAACCGTTCCTACACTTCAGTGATAGTCTGCTGTCCTACCCCTTCTTACCATGTATCCGTGTACAAGTTCTTCAGCAACTATATACTTGTAGATCAGTAGGCAGTGGCTGTAGAACAGTTTTCTGTCAATTTTGAGCGGCATTGTGGACTACGACACACAGCAAGGTGAGCATAAACACACACACAATACACACACACACACACACACACTCACACACGGAAACAAAACCTGTTTCAGGCATCCTCATTCGAGCCATACTCACTCGCTTTTATGGTGTCCAAAAGAAAACATGGTACAAATGGTTCAAATGGCTCTGAGCATATGGGACTTAACATCTGAGGTCATCAGTCCCCTAGAACTTAGAACTACTTAAACCTAACTAACCTAAGGACATCACACACATCCATGCCCGAGGCAGGATTCGAAGCTGCGACCGTAGCGGGCGAGCGGTTCCAAACTGTAGCGCCTAGAACCGCTCGGCCACATAGACCGGCAACAAAACATGCGTTTTTATCAATGAAAAAGAGAGTTATCCACAGCTGTCACATCCTGCCTGGTTGTCAAACTTGTCATTTTTGGTCAACTTCACGTACCATTTCAACAAACTGAACATGAAACTTTAGGGAAAGAATAACCTCGTCAGTGATCTGAACAGAACCAAATGATTTTGGAGAAAGCTCTCATTGTTTGAAGCACAGCTGGAAGGAGAACACTATTGTCATCTTCATTTAAATCCCTGAAGATGTCAACTTTGATTTTCCAAAAAAAATTATTCGCGACTAGATACATTTTTTCGAGAGACTTTCAGATACGGGCAGACTTGAGAGTGACGTTCTTCTAGTCCAGAATTAGTATCATTGTAACCTTGATGAAGTGCCGGTTGAACTACAACTGGAGCTCATTGATTTGCAAACAAATAACTTGTTGAAAGATAAGCAAGGAGAAGCCAAATTTGTTGAATTTTATCGCTGCTTACCTGGTTTTGGGTTTCTGAACCTGAAGAAATTTGCCACTGTCATAGAATCGGTGTTTGGAACAACTGTCCACTAGCAAACATTTTCAAGAATGAAGTATGTAAAGTCAGTACATCGAACAAGATTGACTCATGAACATATGAAAGCAATTCTCTTGATTGAATGCAGCAATTCCACATTAAACATCGATGATATTTTGAAAGCCAAGCGTCAGTTTCACAAATCTCAGCATCACTTTAGTTATAACGTAGTATTGCGACCTCAGCCCGTCATTTTGTCAGTTATCCGGCCCGCCGCGATAAAGGTTCAAATGGTTCAAATGGCTCTGAGCACTATGGGACTTAACTTCTGAGGTCATCAGTCCCCTAGAACTTAGAACTACTTAAACCTAACTAACCTAAGGACATCACACACATCCATGCCCGAGGCAGGATTCGAACCTGCGACCGTAGCGGTCGCGCGGTTCCAGAATGTAGCGCCTAGAACCGCTCGGCCACACCGGCCGGCGTGCGATAAAAGTTTGGTGACCTCACGTATAGATAAAACAGCTTTTAGTTAGCTGGAGATCATGCTCGACAGAAGAGACGGATTTACAGGGAGTGGATAACAATATGGAAACACCAAAAGCACAATCCATTAGCAATCGTCTCGTCATGAATGAATACAGCTGTCGTATGGGTTTCAAGGGAATCTTATACTGCTCTTCCTGCAAAATCGTGACACGTTCAGGTAACGACGATGGAGGTGGATAGTGATCGCTCACCCTTCTGTCTAAAGCAGACCACAAATGCTCAATAATTTTGAGGTCTGATGACTGTGGACGCCAAGGGGAGGTGCGAAACTTCATCCCCGTGCTCGCAAAACCAGCCATGGACAATGTGAGCTGTCTGAACAGGGGCCCTGGAACACACCAGCACCATTGGTAAACAAAGATACCAGTCGAAAGATCTGAGCGAAGTCGACATTCTAAATCCCAAAGGTGTGTCATTGGGGTCAAGTTGAGATTCTGGGCAGAACAGTCAGTTTCAGGAATGTTATTGTCTACAAATCATTACCTCACAGATACTGCTTTCTGACTGGGTGCTTCGTCATGCTAAAACAGTCAACGTCTCCGAACTGTTCCTCTACAGTAGGCAGTTTAAAATACTGTAAAATGTATTCATATCCCTCCACATTTATTGTTTTCTTAAGTGCAAAAAGTGACCACATACTAATCACGAAAAACACTGCCATACCGAAACACCTCCTCCTCCGTACTTCATTGCTGGCGCCACACGTGATTCGCTAATCGCAAACCCTTCTGTTATCCAAGAGTACAGCGTGATTATGACTCCAAATTACTCGTTTCTAGCTGATAACGGGTGTGGGGGACGAAATGGAGTGGAAACAGCCAGGGATACATTTATTTCCGAGGAATACCGCACAAGTTTTGTTGATAATTATTTAACACTCAGTTACAACCATTTTTGATCAAAAGATCAACAGATAACCTCTTTTGAATTACTCAAGAAAATTCCAAAATGATAACAGGAAACGCAGAAGGCGTTTTAACGCAATTGCAAACAAAATTTTTAATTTAATTAAAAATCTTTAGATAATCTTTTTAAAATTACTGAAGAAATTTCTAAAACATGATAACAGAACTCGCGGAGCGCGATCAGGAACCAGAAAGCAGTGCAGTTTATATACAACCACTATTTGCCAAGACTGCGCAGAAGGCGACTTAGCACATAAAAAAAAAAAAATAAATAAATAAAAATAAAAAAAAAAAACCTCTAAAATCCATCCATAGTAACAAAACCATTTGAGAATCACGCAAACAAAATAAAAGAAAACACAAGGACTGCTCAGCGGAATGCTCTTAATTAAATGGAAGCACCGTATCGATCTTCGTATTGGCTAAGGCAACCACGGAATACGTAAATCGAGATGGCCGGATAGGATATCGACCACCGCCACGCCTGAAAGTGAATCCATCACCCTAAAAACTGCGCCACGTCGCTCTGTGCTTCCGTGCAGTATCCTAAGTGGATAACTGCAACTGTGTCCTCTAGCAGAGCTAGCAATATTTTCTGTTTACAGGGGAGCAGTCCGAAAAGAAAAATATGTTCACCTAGACGTCAGTGTATCTTGCGACGTCCATGTTGCACGCTATTTGTCATCTGCTGCTTTTTATTTCAAAATATTTTATTGTTATTTCGGGCTGTAATTTCACACATATCGCTGGCTTTCTTTATTTATACTCTTTGATAACTATAATATATTATTGCTTTTGTCTTGAATCGCTGTTTCATTCATCCTTTCCGGGTGTTCTTGAACTGTGTCCTACGCCGTGCTAGAGAAATCTCTCAAATAAAGAAACCTCCTGAATTTCAACAATAATACCAAGAAGAGAGCGACAGTTATACTCCAACTTAGGTCATGCACTAGTGACTTACGATTACATTTCTGTGGAGTCTGTACCTTCTTTGTATATGGTCCCGAATCATGGATAGCAAAAAATGGATAAAATAAGGAACGAAACAATACCAGGTTTAAATCTCTTTTCAGTTAATGACAAGATAGAGGAGAATAGAATGAAAGGGAAGGATCATATGATAGAACGACACAAAAAAAGATCCCCGAAAAAGGTAACGCGAATTATCGTCCGACTGGAGAGAATTGGACAGACCTCGTAAGAGATGGATGGATGGATGATAGAGATCTAAACAAGTGACTACAACACCTAATCCTTGGAAGGAGATGATGGTTCTAGATACATTTCTACTTGCGTGTTGAACACAGGGATGCATATGCAATTAATAACACAGCTGAACAAATGCAAACAATGCGGCAGTGATAACTGTACGGAGATAAAATGCTTGCACCACCAGACAAAAAACCTAAATGATATTTCATTTTCGTTCACATTGCAAGTGCGCTACATGCAGTTATCCATCAAAACGAAGGTAAACTCGCAAGATTGAGATTATAAACGACACGTTAGTAAAATGAGGATCGAACATAAAAATACTTGTGGCAGTATTAAAAGCCACAGAAAATGTCTTGAACAATTATCAGTTTTAAGCAAGAACAGAAACCGAGACGACGAATCCCAGACATCAGAAGAAACTTGTTTGGAAACACGCTGAGGTTCTATTTTTAGTGAAAATTAAATCTAATTTTTAATTTTTTGCAAATTCCGTTTCTTAATATTTTCATACGCTTATGTAAGAAACTAAAAAATAAGACTTGCAAGCCTAATCGACTCTGAGCTCATATGAGAAGAGGCATCAGCTCCGATCGGCAGAAATGGGGAAGAAAGTTTTACCTATGAATGAAATAAATAGTAATGGGAGTAAATGTACGCAACAGTTGTGATGAGAGGCACGATGACCGCAACGCTTCTAACGTCTGCTTCAGTTCTGATTTCGACCTTTTCACTTACATTTTGACGATTAATGTTTAACAGTGGGATTAACTGATATTTTCACAGAAGCATTCATTACTACAACACGTATTTTAACTTGAAGTATGCCTAACTCACACAATCTTGTTTTCTACCATTCGCTACCAGTATCCACAATTTCTGTGGTGGTTTGATAAGTGTAGTAAAAAAGCAAGAAAAAATGTTTGTTTCTTAAACAACTAACCTTACTTCTCGAAATGGTCTCCTTTGAGGGATGTGCAATTGTTCCGGCATTCCTCCAGCTTTTTGTTCCCATATAGGGGCTGTCAAACTCTGCAAAATACTCTTTGACTGCAAACATCACTTTCTCATTTTATGAAAATTTCTTACCAGCAAGTTAGGGAATAGCAAGAAGTCAGGTGGAGGTAAGTCTATAGTGAAGAGGGTGGATGAAGAATTAATTCAAAACCCAGTTCATGCACTTGAGCCGTTGTTACCGCTGATGTGTGGGATGGTGCGTTATCCTGTTAAAAGAGCACTTTTTGTCGTGCCAAATTTAGTCTTTTTCATCCAACGCAAGTTTCAGACGATCCAATAATGAGGCATAATAGGGCCCAGTTACGATTCTGCATTTTTTCAAGTAATCTATGAGGGTTATTCCTTTTGAATCCCTAAAAACAGTAGACATAATCTTACTAGCTGACAGAATAGTCTATGCCTTCTTCGGTGAACTTTCACCAGTCTTTGTCCATTGTATAGACTGCCGTATTGAATCTGATTTCATCAACAGTCACAATGCGGCGCAAAAAGTCTTGCAAATTGAGGTTAAACATCGTCTGTGTTGAAATGTTCCCAGATGCGCTATTGGTCGACTGTGAGCAATCGCGACACTCACCTGGCACACAGCTTCTTCATATTCAGCTCTCCGTGCAAGATGTTACGCACTCGCTCAGTTAAGATGCCTGCAGTCTCGGAAATCTCACGAATTTTTATTCGTTGTCTTGCATTACCATATCATGGATTTTATCAGTGGTTTCCTTTGTGGTGTCCTTTACTGGACGGCCGGAGGACGCTTCGACTTCGGTGCTTGTCCAGCCACATTTAAATTCATTAATCGAAAAGTAAAAATGATCTTCAGTGATGGTGCAGAGTCCACGTGAACTCCATCCATGTCTGTTTTGATTTGTGTGGCAATCCAACATTTCAAATGAAAATGACTAACACAGCACGAAACTCGGTTTTGTCCACTTTCAATCGCAGTCGACACGCTGGCCAGTTCAGACGGCTGTCAACAATTAATTGTACACAGTACATTCTTGAAGTTCTTTATACAATCCTTGAAATAATCAAGATTACCAACCATGGAGGCGCAAAAAAATGTTCCATTCTTTCATGGAAATTTACCAGAATTATTAAAACACCCCCGTAACTGACACCGTGCTGTTTTTCTACAACGTCTGTAGATGTTTCACTTCATTGTATGTCACATGCCAGTGTTCTTCATGAACCCCTAGCGATACCTGAGTTTCATAACTCAAGCGTTTCTATCAGTCGCTTACATCATCACCAGAATACGAAAGCCGCGTCCTTAATATAACTAATGAAAGTGGCTGGCTAAGTTTCAGCGACTTGGCGTTAGTAAGCTGAGTTTGTGTTTGTAACGGAAACGCGACAGAGGAGAAACCGAAACTAGGTATCATGCCGCCCTTGATAAACGTCTGAAAGTCATACCAGCGAACCAGCGACAGCGAAATTCTTCTTCCTGTTACCAGCAGCAGAACGCGCTTCCTCAGCACTGCTTCATCTCTGTTTGGCGACCTTGTGAGCTAAGGCCAAGCGCGCCTGGACGAATGTGGAAAACCGGCCACGTCGCGCTCAACTATTCCGGGAACTGTGAGCACCGGGAGTAAGGCGAAGCTGTCTTCTAAATTCTACTTCAGTCACACAAAAGAATTCCACCAAGAGATTTCCTCATCAGTGCGACAAGTGCTCCTCCCTCACGTTCCTCATTTTCTCCGACAGACTGTCACCTACCATAATGAGTGATTTCACTCGTGTTGAAGATAATGGTATTAATATGCTACTATGATAAAGTTGGAGAGAGTTTATACTTCATAATCAGCAGCATTGGTTGAGGACTGTAACAGTTACTTAATTCTATCTCCACTGACTTCACATGTGTAATAACTTAATCACCGACCGTGGGAACGAAACTCGAGGCGTTACTTGGCTTCCGAAACCAGGATGGGATCTTGTAATGCCCGACTGACAAAATTTCACAGCTGATCTTCACAAATGTTTCAAATGGGTTACTCCGACATAAACTGATGAACAGGTAAACTACCGCAGCGTCTAGCAGGCTGTTCTGCCTTAGCGACTAGTCACGGTGTTTTTGGCTGTATCCCTGAAAGCCACACCATTTTATGACAGCTCAGCAACCATGGGTAACGCTTGGAAAAACGTCCCAGCAAGCTACATCCCTATTCATAATATTCTAGACGTACGCGACTGGACCATGTCAGATGAATGTGGGCCACCCTTCTGTGTGGAGGTATAGGTACTGTGTGGTTATAATTAAAAGTGCAGCTACTCACAGAGGTCCAGTGTGGGCTGTAATTATCGTGTGGCAGCGAAACTTGGTACATATTCTTATGTGTTAATGCGGAACCGATTTACACTGGAAAAGCTGATAGTTCCAATTTTGCCCACCAGGTGCAAATCTGGCGATGTGGATGCAAGATATGTTTCCACATGTAATGGATTAGGAACTGGGTGGGTGCAGGAAATGTCAAACAAGTGACAGGGACATAATGTTCATTTTATTAGTAACCATCACTTGTACAGTTTCTTCAGTATGGGCATCAGATATGTCGGCGAGGATCTGCATCCATAAAACGACGTGCGCAGCAGTGTTCTCAGCCGTTCCAGTGACATCTGCGCAATGTGTTCTCGTGTACTGGCCTTCAGATGAGGTAAAGACCGAATGTGTCTCTGGTAAATGCGTTAGTAGTAGGGAGATGGGGTCACCACCCCAATTTTGATACCAAATTGATATGCAAATTAATTAAAGTGGCCAATTAATTCCCCTTGTCCCCGACAATGCCCAACCTCGCCCTCCGACCACGCCCATCACCACCCCCCAGATCTTGTCACGTGGTCCGCAGCTCGTGGTCGTGCGGTAGCGTTCTCGCTTCCCGCGCCCGGGTTCCCGGGTTCGATTCTCGGCGGGGTCAGGGATTTTCTCTGCCTCGTGATGACTGGGTGTTGTGTGCTGTCCTTAGGTTAGTTAGGTTTAAGTAGTTCTAAGTTCAAGGGGACTGATGACCATAGATGTTAAGTCCCATAGTGCTCAGAGCCACGTGGTTTTCTCACCCTGAACATGGGCTCCAGCCCACCCCCTCCCCTTTATCTCCCCCACCCACTCTATTGGCTGGAATTTCGAAATTCGGTGGCAATTCCGAATTTTTTGCTGTACACACCAATAATCAGTTCAGAGGACATAATTGAGCCGTGCACGGCTTGTGTTCATCCCATTAATTGTTTGTGATCTTCTATTATGGTATTGCCACCCCGTTTTCTTATTCCATTTACTGGCGTCACTAACTTCCTGCCTTACTTGCCCGTGAGTGGCAGCAGCAGCAGCGCGTACCAATAAGCACACTGTTGTACCATCTCTGGAGCGACTGATAGTATTTCTGGGTCCTCATGTGTTGGGTAGTCAGTGAGTGGGAGATGCACCAGCAGTGCAGTCGCGACGGAGCAGCAGTCACGGACGGACCAGCAGTCTAGTCAGTCGCTCGGTGTTGAGCAGCAAGCAAGCCCCTGTTGCGCGGAGTCGGGCTGGAGCCGCTGGCGGCGTGCACGTGCAGCTGGAGTGTGAGGTGCTGCTTGCGAGTGCTACAAAGTTCGTCCCCCACCGATCTTGGACATGAAAGTTGAGTCCTCACTTAACTTACTATCGAGTCTCAACTGTTTACATTTCTTCGTTTGATCCTGGTTGTTGCTTTCAGGACATTCCCGTGAGCAACAACGTGTGTGTATTTAAGTCGGCTAAGATTCCAACTGCCTTCCTGTGTCCAATATTCTAGCAAATTGTCAGCAAACAAAATTCTGTGTGGTAATTTACATGTTCACAAAACAGCTCTTGATGTATTCAGGTCGTAACATGTTTATAAAACTTTAAATATGCCTGTTGCAGCATTAGACCAGCAGCTGATGGACATTGAGCTGCTGCTGTAGTCTGAAATGCAGCATGAAAGTAAGTACAGTTGTAATATGTTGTCATTACACTTTTTTTTTCATCGCATACAGTTGTGTGAGGTATATATTATTCATATTCATTGTTGTAAACGTTGCTTCAGCTCAACAGGAAAATGAGATTCTAGTAGGAGTATGTGCCGAGAGACATCACTTCCATCTGGTATGAAATTTTTATTTATTTATTAAATTTATTCGTAGTTATGTATAATCAATACCTGAAAGTGTCCTGTCTGAGAGTGTTGAGGAGTATATTTCATTCTCCAAACGAATGACGCCAAAAATTACGCTCCTCTTCCTTGACACGCTACGTTTTATGCAGGTGCTACTCCAGAAACTCGTTGAAACACTACCTTGGGAGGATATGCATATCACCCGACCTGCATACCCCAGTGAGAAGTTTCAGCTTACGAGTTTTTCCTTATGAGTGCCTGGATAGTAAGGCGAAACTCGATGATACCGGGCTACCTGACAGATCTGCATTTACCAGTACTCTCCCAGGCGATGCCATAACTAGTGCAGATTATGAACATGCCGTGAATGTCTAGCGGGAACTCATCATTCCAAATTTGGGTGAATATGCAAGACTATACATGGATACAGATGTGCGCTTGCTAGCGGATGTTTTTGAAAAGTTCTGGACAGTGTGCATGGCCACACTCTCTCTAGACCCCGCCTTTTATAACACAGCACCTGGATTGTCCTGCAACGCAATGCTCAAGAAAACGAGGCGCAGCATTGAACTTTTGACTGATGCTGATATGCTTCTTTTCTTTGAGCGTGAGATCTGTGAAGGACTTTGCCAGTGTGTCCATAGACATGCCAAGACAAATAATCCACATATGAGTTCAGTGTTCAACGCATCCCTCGGTTCAAGTTACATTCTATATTTGGTTGTGAATAACTTATATGGGCACGCCATAATGCAGCCACTGCCAGTTATTGGGTTTCAATGGGAACCCAAAAATGAATTAGAGGGATTAGGTGGTCAAATATTGGGTCTGATAGCTGATTATGATGGGGGTATGTGATGGAGGCAGACCTCATATATCCTATCCTGCTAGTTTACATGAAATGCCAAGCAACTTGCCATTATGTCCAGATGCCTGTGTCGATGCCACGAGGAAGCACTATCCCTAAACTGATGACCACTGTTGGACACAAGCAGAGGTATGTAATTCATTACTGTAATTTCCAGCAGTGCCTCAGCATATGGATGGAGTCAGGTAGAGTCGCCTGGGCTATCTCTTTCCATCAGTCCCTCTGGTTGAAGGATTATATTGAATTAAATACCGAAAAGAGGGCGAGTGCGACTAGTGATTTCGAAAAAGATTTTTACAAATTGATGAATAATTCCATTTTCGGTAAAACTATGCAGAATGTAAGAAATGAACGCAATATTTTGATTATGACCGAATGGGATGGGCGATGGGGCGTAAGAAAGAGCATTGCCAGACCAAATTTTAAGCAGGTCATAGTTTTCAATGAGAACTTTGGTGCTGTGGAGATTTCGAAGGTTTCAGTAGAGTTTGCAAAAGCGATTAGTTTGGGTATGTGTATATGGGACATCTCCGAACTTCACATCTACCGCTCCCACTATGAGTTTGCTAAAACTCATTTCGTGAAACCGAAGTTACTTTATATGGATACAGATTGCTTCATCTTCTGGGTGAAGAACTGCAACCCATATGAAGTAATTAGGTGTCATGGTAATGAATTCGACAAATGGGGATATGCAGCTGGTAATCCTTACTGTATTGTTCCTCACAACAAGAAAGTTATTGGCTTCATGAAAGATAAGGCGGATGGATTGCCAATTGTGGACTTTGTGGGTCTAAGTTCCAAAATGGGTGCATATCGTACAATAGATGGAGCCACCCAGGGGCGGGCTAAGGGTGTGTGACATGCGGCATCACGTGTCCTCATGGTCGAAGACTATTAGCAGAGCCTGTACGGTGGCGTTCGTGGTCCTCTGCTGCAACCTCCACATTAGGTACAGCAAACTAGTATTCGATCGTCAGGTTACGAGGTGTATACTGTGCTGCAATCTTAAGTTGGATTCTCACCTCATGACAGTAAAAGAACTATTTGTGATGATGGGATCGAAACTCTCCAGTGGAAATGGAAATGATCGTATGGCATTGTTGTTTGGGAGGCCCTATTAGGGGATATCGACAGCCGTATTGCAAGTCGTTTTTAGTTGACACCACTTCGGCGACTTGCGAGTCAGTGATGATGAAATGATGATGAAGGACACACAACGCCCAGTCTCCTGCCGGGAATCGAATCCAGGCCCCTTGTGTGGTAATGCTACCGCTCCGCTACGGAGGTTGACACCCACCCATACTTACACTACTTACTTGGAGTGGAAGAGGGGGTGGGAGACTCCGTCAGTGTGAACGAGAGAGAGAGAGAGAGAGAGAGAGAGAGAGACAGAGAGAGAGAGATTGAGTGGCTGGCTGAGTGAGGGCTTGTACCTAGTAGTATGGCTCTTTTATCATAGTTTAAATATTATATGTATGATGTATGGCGTGCATGCATGTGTGGGTGCTTGTATGTGTCTATGTGTATGCTTTTGAGTGTGTTCGAGTGTCGATGCCTGTGTAAATATATATGTCTGTATGTAAATATATTGTTTTTTTTCCTAAATAAATACCATAATATCTAGGCACGACTATATAAGCAGTATGTGCTGGGAAAAAGTTATAAAAATTATTTAAAAAATTAAAAAGGAACTATATATATATATATATATATATATATATATATATATATATATATATATATATATAAAGATTTAAAAAATTAAACGAAAATTTTTTCAATCAGTAATATTATTTGTAAAATCAAGGACTGTCAACAACAAAAAAATCGAACAATAACAAGAACTGTGAATTTAAAAGCCATATTACTTTGTGTACTGTAAAAACAACCAGATTTGTGGATGTAAAGCTGTGTTACTACTACAAATATTGATGTCTGAATAAAAAATTGTTATTCGTTACCATACGTCTTTGTTGTTATTTCACAAATCCCTACCCTTATAAATGTATATAAAGTCTGTGCAAGACACACAAGATATTAGTTTAAAGCATGAGGGAGTGATGTTTAAGATGGAGAAAACAAAATATATGTTATGACTGCATGGGATTTTGCCTATCGTGCTGCACGTATAGGTTTTTGGGAGCAGGCACCGCATGGTCTTGTCTGCTTCCAAAAACATATAGCAGACGTGACTGGAATTATATCTCCTGCGCTTGAACAAAGCCACAGACGTAGGATCTGGGCAAAGCTACATTCTATCTAAGTAGGAGCTAGGTAGAAAGAAAAACACAGAATGTAAGATAAAAGATTCATTTATTTTTATATACCCAACTTAAAAGTAATTTTACATTTCCATAAGCAGATACAACGCTATTTTCATACATTTTCTTCTTCTTGAGCATACGGATAGTAGGGCACCCATAGAATTCCGGGTCTTGAATACATGCAAACTTGAAGATTCGCTGCATCCATATGATCTTCTTCTCGCCTTTGTTGTAGATGATGGTCTCAGGTCAATCGAATATTCGAAGTGACGGCATCACTTCTTTACGAGGTATACCAGGATCGTCTCAGTGGAATCCATGAAAAATTTGCACTACTCCATGTTTTAGCACAGTTCACATCCTTGAAAGGCCTCAGTGATGCAATTCTTGCTGAGAATGTCTCTATTAAACCAGCATCTTCTGTGTCTGCTGTGAGTGAAACATCTTTAAATATGAATTGTCAACACTCATCACCATAGAAACCTTGAACGTCGGGAACGACGTTCACACTGCAAGTTGTCATTGTGAAATGCTCTTGACATACCACAGCCCTTGCTCACTTATACAGCACATTGCACAGCACCAGTAAGTGGGCAGTAGTTAATCACATGGCCATGTAGAACTAGAGCATACGCTGCAGTGTGTTCTGGGGAATTTGATGAGGATTCAAATTCGATTCGTACATCTATTGGTCCTGATTTAATTATCCCGTTCTGCTTAGAACAGTCTATCATGATGATTGGTGCCAGCGAGTTGAGTAGGCATCCTTTCTCTTCAACATCTTCATAGTAAGTAGCACAGAACCTTGTATATATCTCAAGTGCTAGCCTGTTTACATTCTGACACCACTGTAGCAGTAAATTGTCATACGGATAGAATTCGGAATTCACGTAGACTCTGTCATTAGTTAAATTACAGTTGTCAAATACGATGGAATCATTTGCTAAATTCCGCCTTTTATTGTTCTGGAATGCAAGTATGATGAATCTTAGTGTTTCCAGCTGGACTGAGGTTTTAAGAGCCCACGTTTGTCTGCTCACTGTCGGTAGCACCGAGTACTCAAAAACCTCCCATGAGCGGAAAGTTAATGGCAGATGTGTACCGGTATTCAGAACTTTTAGAAGCTTCAAACGGTCCTCGTCTGCCACAGAGATATGCGACGCCATTTTCCCTACAATTTTTCTGATGATGATCTGAATCTCCTCTTGAGCTCCATGAATGTATGAATTGCTATACGTTGCGCTCCGTACCAGAATAAACTCCTGTTTAGCATTCATAATAATTTGCTACATGTCCTCAAAGTACCCCATAAACATTTTTAGAGGTATGCATGCAATAAATCGGGGGTACTCTTCCGCTGTTCTGCTAAAAGGCTCGTCTATGAACCATCCTGCATTTTCTAAGCAATTCAGACCCGAGGGTGATGATGAGACATATGTTTTAAGGGTTGATGCTATGCCGACATTACGTGTACGATCAATCTCTACCCCATTAAGTTCGTAACGTATTTCCTGGAACAGGAATGCCAAAGTATTACGTGTAAGCCTTGATCCCACTGTATGACTACCATCCTTTTTCTTAAAGGATCCATCCAAATATATTAAGTTCTTCCATGGAAGAGTTAAAGCGTATTGTTTCTGGATGACAAACCTAATTTTATCGTTCTTGTTAAATGTTGTTGAAGCAAGGTTTGTGCGAGAAGTGTTCCTTGCGTATGATTCGCTCATCATATTCCACTGGGTGAGATATATTGAGTGACGATGTCATTGTGAGATTTCAAACTTTCTGATCTAAGAAACTCCTAATTTGCGCATGTTTACACCTTGCGGTTCTGCTTGTCTTAGATGTAGTCGTACAATGATATCCTCGCCACGAAAGTCAACAAGTTGGTTATTCTGATCCACAATATGCAGCTCTAGATAGTCCAATGTCTGAACTGTCACTACAAGGTATATAGCGTTGGCAGGAGTCTCAACAATCTTATACGTTTTTCCAAGTGATGGGAAGGAGCCTTAAATTGAATGAACCAATCTATCGTTGAGATATGAGTTCGTTGCAACGTTAAAACTCAACACGAATTGTACCGACAAGGACGATATCCACCGTCCGTTCAGATTTGTAAAATTTATTGGGAACCCTCTTCAAAAACTGTCCCTTTGTGAAACTCTGTAGTGAGCCTATTGAACCTTTCTGCTTCAAGTCAATCGATGCATTCACCGACCTTATTTCAGATTTAAGTGTACTGATGTTTGCACGGAGCTCAATCCCTTTTCCAGACTGTTATAAAACGTCGTTTAAATCGTCAATATCATATGCACCGGGTTCAATTTACACAATTTCGTTTTTACCATTAATTTCCAGATGCAGTTTATTGTTAGCCTCCGTGATATTTGGGATGGTGTTGTATGTCTCCAGGCCAATCAGTGCGATGCTCCAGTCTCCAACGCTTAAATCAATTGGTGGGAAGTATTTCGCACGCAGTACAGACGATCGTTCTTTTAATATCAGTGTGTACGACATTGCATCTAAACATCGACTGGTGAATGGATGCTTAATACCCGTCCTTACATATCATTTGTAAACGTCAGGACAAACATGATGCATTTATGATCACACATGAATGTATTAAAGTCTTGGTAGCGTCAAAAATTGTAGAACACATGTCTTCTGCCTGTGAAGTATCGTTGCAGTTCTTCTGGAGGTTGCAGGTCGCCGAATGAGTCAACATACTAGACGTTATTTGTATTTCTTTTTTTTTAACATATGCTACCCAGTGAGTTCCAGGTCCTCCTAGTACATCAGCATTCTCCTCATTTCCACGTAGTCTTTGTTAATGTATTTTTTTTTTTTTAGAAGAGACCTAGTCCTTTCTTGTATGGTTTCAAGTATAGCCCTTTTCCGAAGGCTGCTGCCTCCATCATGCGGCTATGTCTTCGTGCCTACTGCGGTTGCCCCTGAGAGTTTTGTGAGTTCTTGACTGTCCTGGGAACAGCCGCGGCACCCCCGGCCAGTGAATCCACCGCCGAGAGACCGGCTAGGGCAGGAATGAGGAAGTATTGGTAGAATCCTGGGAGGTTCAATCGATCATTTTTGTCTCGCTCCTTTCCGCTTCAGGGCGCTTTTAGCTGCATATAACGCTGCCAGGATACAGTTTTTCATGCACCCTTTGGTTTTCATCTTCTTCCTCATTAGCGCCCTACGTACAGTGCTCATAACTTGGTCGAATTTCTTCACACCCAATCCTAACTTAACTTCACCACGCCTAGTCTTTTCAACGGCAAATGCTGCAATGCTTTGACCAATTCCAATATCCCTTCTCGTACGGTTTGCCTTAGCTTTATCAGCTAAAATTCGACCGGCAGTGTGTCGATCTTTATTTGCTGCGTAAGAGATGTTGTGTTAGGTACACGCTTCGTCGAGCAGATTTACCCCCTTATCACTGCATGCCAATCGTTCTTAAAGTTTTATTCCAGGTCCACAGTAGTTATATCCAGGAATGTGTAATTCGACTGGCAGTTTTGTCGAGAATGCAACCTCCTCCTCTAATGCGTCTCCTATCACACATGTTATGCTACCGACGTGTTTGTGGTCTACGCTCCCTGTTATATAACAAATAGTCATCGTAAAAAAAAAAGTGGCTCTGAGCACTATGGGACTCAACTGCTGAGGTCATATGTCCCCTACAACTTAGAACTACTTAAACCTAACTAACCTAAGGACATCACACACATCCATGGCCGAGGCAGGATTCGAAGCTGCGACCGTAGCTGTCACGCGGTTCCAGACTGTAGCGCCTAGAAACGCTCGGTCACTCTGGCCGGCCAGTCAGCGTCAATCCAGCTGTTTTGTGATGCGGGAAAACTAAGCGTTTTAACTAACGCTCTATTCCCTCGATGCTGTATGACCCTCTCTACGAGATACACATCTGGTCCCGAGCTCTTCTGTAACTCTTGTGTGTAAAAGCATCCTTCAATTTCAGAAGCACTGCTGTCCTTTAAGAGGTAGATCCTAGGATTCGGTCTCTGCACTTTGGAAACTGTGAATATCTCGGTTGACCAGTTTGGCATGTATGACTTCTCAAATGCTGTCTTGTATTTTTAAATACATACTAATTCATCTACGTTAAATAGCTGTTTGCGCGGATCTAACATTTTAATACGATTTGATACTGTATCTAGAAGTCTATTATCACGAACATCGATTGGTCTCATTTTATTGTGCGATGTTGGTTCGATTATATTGTGCAATTATTTGCGGTAGGATATCGATCCATTTGTGTGAGCCAAGAAGATTGAATTGCATCCACATTTGGGATTTCACTGTCCTGTTCAGACGTTCTACGATACTCACCTTCAGGCGGGTGAACGTCGATTAGTGATGTATTCCATATCGGGCCATCACACTCTTGAAATATCTGTTGTAAAACTCACCGCCGTGACCTGTTTAAAGGTTGTCTGGGCTTCGATTCCTTCCCGTCTGCAGCAATCCATCAAACGCATGCGCAACTTCCTTCCCTGTTTTCGCTTTCGCGGGTAATGCCTTGGCATATTTAGAATAAGTATGAATGACCATTAAAATATATTTGAATCCGTTATTCACACGTGAATATTCCCTCATGTCGACAAGATCCGCCTGCCACAGGTCATCCAAACTTCTAATCATAGCCGGCCGCGGTGGTCTCGCGGTTCTAGGCGCGCAGTCCGGAACCGTGAGACTGCTACGGTCGCAGGTTCGAATCCTGCCTCGGGCATGGATGTTTGTGATGTCCTTGGTTAGTTAGGTTTAAGTAGTTCTAAGTTCTAGGGGACTAATGACCACAGCAGTTGAGTCCCATAGTGCTCAGAGCCATTTGAACCATTTTTTCTAATCATAACATATCTTCGAGGGTATGTTTTGCATGCTGGTTTGTGCAGTTCTCGAACTACAGTCTCCATACTTATTCGATGATGCCTCTTCTCTAAGCTCAGAAATTATTGAAACAACTTCATTCGTATGAGCTGTACAACCAGCGGCAGGTGATGTCAAGAGCCGTCGCAGGCCGTCTATTAGTTCATTGGGGTCATCGTAATACTTACACACCGGGAGTCGATTGCTCACTCTTTTATGCTGAATGTCAATACCATCACCACTGCTATTTTTTTCAGCATCCAAAATAGGTTTTTAATGGATTTTTATTTCACATTGCTTTGCATTTTTGCATTCTTATGCAGATCAGTTAAAAGCAATATTTCACGATACATTTCCAGATCTTTAGGCGAATAATTTACAGTTTTTGTAGGTCTTAGGAAAATAAGGTTCAGTAGACTGGGTGTTCTTTGGAACTGTTTATCGCCGATCTGTATTGTTTTTTTTATTTAAAGCTATAGGCTGTGTGCCCAACATGTATGGTTTTTCACCACTGACACAGGATGTTCTGTCTCTCCTGGAGTCGTTGTGACGGTTAATGAAATCGGAAATAGCGTCATCGTCGTCGTTGCGGAATTTCGCTGAGAGTTCATCGAGAGATTCAGTAACTGCTTTAAAGGTTTCTCGCAGTGTCTGCTTCCTCTTCAAATGCTCTGCTGTGCAACCGTAACTTCTCGCGAACGGCCTTCCGTGCCTCGATGACTTTATGCTTAGTTGACATCTAGGCGTACTCGTATACTAATCACACTTCTGTGCAGCATGAGGTTTTATATATCCACTCTTCTTCTTCTTATGCTGCTCCCTATTTCGGTAACAGCTATTTTCCCTTCAGTTAAGTTACCTGTTCTCTTTCCAGTTGCGTTAACCCGTTCGTACAATGTCCCGTTCTGAGTAACAGCTAATCCCCCTTCAGTTAAGCCGTTTACTTTCTTCTCGATTGCATTAACCCGATCATTCAGTGTATCGTTCAGTCTCAGAAGGGTTTGACATATATCTCTAGTTCCTTGCGTACGCCTCCAGCTTTATGTTCGAGAGCATGAGCTTTCGCGTCCATGTACAAGCGAATGTTTTGTCTGTGCACACCCATCAAACTGAGCTCCCGGCATGAGTGCGAATTTATCCATGGCGATGCGTATACTGATGTACTCACCTCTTTGCATGACTATATACAGGAACTCCTGGAAGTTCCGTCTTTACCTGCCATCGTTCAATTTTCTTGTTTAACGAGAAACCCCTACTGTGATTGATTCCAGACATCTGCACGTATGTTTACAGAATCATCGGATGACATGTCGGTTCCTTCATTAGCCTGGCAAATGTGTTTTAAATTCAGATTGCCCTGTTTGAATGCTATAATTAGGTTTGCATTGCCCCTCAACAGCTGTTTTGGGATTCTGGGATATGTCTGCCTCTCATAAAATGTCATATGGCGACTGAAACAGAAATATCTCCGAATTTGATTATGAACAATGTGTTTGGCCTTACTTTTTGCGGTGGAGGGATATCTTGCCTCTCACTGAATGTCGTGTATGTCGCACCATGCAGTATTTCATGGAATAGTTGGTATTTGGGCTGAAACAGAGTTTTTGATCGATACGTATATGCTCAAAACGGACTCAATCCAGATGCGTTAGCAGCGACATGAGAACATTTGTCTTGCCGCAGTTGGATGGACCTACAATTGTTGCACGTATGTTGTCGGGAATGAGTGCGCCATTCTTCTTCTTCCGGTCATCTTGCACACCGTGACAGCTCCAGACGCTGCCAACGAAGTCATGATGCTTCTGCCACCCTGCCATGATACCTACAACCTCAGGTACTGGCGTGCAATGGGTTTTTATAGACAGTAATGAACACTACGCCCTTCCATGATACCGACCATGTCAGGTACTGACGTGCAATGGGCTTTTACGGCGAATTTAGTTAAATGACATAATTTTCTAATGTTTGCAGTTAAAATACATGGGCAATAGCTTTAGTACTTGTAATATAATAAGAGGTAAGAAATAAAAAAAGCCTACATGGTTATATACATTTTTGATTCAGTAATCATACACAGGATACACTATATCAAGTGGTTCTTTCTTTATCTTAACGCCAATACAGAATGTATAAAATAAAGCCTTCTTGTAAACACAGAATTCAGCATGTATTTCTCTCAAACTTATTGGCGGTACATTAGTCTTGGCCGGCACCATACTGGCCCACTGTTCGAAGTCGTCTACATGCACACTGTTCATACTTAGATACTCTGCAATGTCTCTATAGCCGGCCGCGGTGGTCTAGCGGTTCTAGGCGCTCAGTCTGGAGCCGCGCGACTGCTACGGTCGCAGGTTCGAATCCTGCCTCGGGCATGGATGTGTGTGATGTCCTTAGGTTAGTTAGGTTTAAGTAGTTCTAAGTTCTAGGGGACTGATGACCATAGATGTTAAGTCCCATAGTGCTCAGAGCCATTTTTTGAATGTCTCTATACACAACTTTAACACAAGGTAACCATCTGTTCCGTCTTTCCAACGCAATGGATGGCATCATCTTGTAAGGAGACTACTGGGGCACATTTGTATGTGGCACCCGTGTTGTTGTTGTTGTGGTCTTCAGTCCTGAGACTGGTTTGATGCAGCTCTCCATGCTACTCTATCCTGTGCAAGCTTCTTCATCTCCCAGTATCTACTGCAACCTACATCCTTCTGAATCTGCTTAGTGTATTCATATCTTGGTCTCCCTCTATGATTTTTACCCTCCACGCTGCCCTCCAATGCTAAATTGGTGATCCCTTGATGCCTCAAAACATGTCCTACCAACCGATCCCTTCTTCTAGTCAAGTTGTGCCACAAACTTAACTTCTCCCCAATCCTATTCAATACCTCCTCATTAGTTACGTGATCTACCCACCTTATCTTCAGCATTC
Organism: Schistocerca nitens; assembly: GCF_023898315.1. Taxonomy (NCBI): domain Eukaryota; kingdom Metazoa; phylum Arthropoda; class Insecta; order Orthoptera; family Acrididae; genus Schistocerca; species Schistocerca nitens. Next base: position 425,703,299 of record NC_064614.1, on the reverse strand, counting down.
TTCTGTAGCACCACATTTCGAAAGCTTCTATTCTCTTCTTGTCCACACTAGTTATCGTCCATGTTTCACTTCCATACATGGCTACACTCCATACAAATACTTTCAGAAACGACTTCCTGACACTTAAATCTATACTCGATGTTAACAAATTTCTCTTCTTCAGAAACGATTTCCTTCCCATTGCCAGTCTACATTTTATATCTCCTCTACTTCGACCATCATCAGTTATTTTGCTCCCTAAATAGCAAAACTCCTTTACTACTTTAAGTGTCTCATTTCCTAATCTAATTCCCTCAGCATCACCCGATTTAATTTGACTACATTCCACTATCCTCGTTTTGCTGTTGTTGATATTCATCTTATATCCTCCTTTCAAGACACTGTCCATTCCGTTCAACTGCTCTTCCAAGTCTTTTGCTGTCTCTGACAGAATTACAATGTCATCGGCGAACCTCAAAGTTTTTACTTCTTCTCCATGATTTTTAATGCCTACTCCGAATTTTTCTTTTGTTTCCTTTACTGCTTGCTCAATATACACATTGAATAACATCGGGGAGAGGCTACAACCCTGTCTCACTCCTTTCCCAACCACTGCTTCCCTTTCATGCCCCTCGACTCTTATAACTGCCATCTGGTTTCTGTACAAATTGTAAATAGCCTTTCGCTCCCTGTATTTTACCCCTGCCACCTTCAGAATTTGAAAGAGAGTATTCCAGTTAACGTTGTCAAAAGCTTTCTCTAAGTCTACAAATGCTAGAAACGTAGGTTTGCCTTTTCTTAATCTTTCTTCTAAGATGAGTCGTAAGGTTAGTATTGCCTCACGTCTTCCAACATTTCTACGGAATCCAAACTGATCTTCCCCGAGACCGCTTCTACCAGTTTTTCCATTCGTCTGTAAAGAATTCGCGTTAGTATTTTGCAGCTGTGACTTATTAAACTGATAGTTCGGTAATTTTCACTTCTGTCAACACCTGCTTTCTTTTGGATTGGAATTATTATATTCTTCTTGAAGTCTGATGGTATTTCGCCTGTCTCATACATTTTGCTCACCAGATGGTAGAGTTTGTCATGACTGGCTCTCCCAAGGCCATCAGTAGTTCTAATGGAATGTTGTCTACTCCCGGGGCCTTGTTTCGACTCAGGTCTTTCAGTGCTCTGTCAAACTCTTCACGCATTATCTTATCTCCCATTTCGTCTTCATCTACATCCTCTTCCACTTCCATAATATTGTCCTCAAGTACTTCGCCCTTGTATAAACCCTCTATATACTCCTTCCACCTTACTGCTTTCCCTTCTTTGCTTAGAACTGGGTTGCCATCTGAGCTCTTGATATTCATACAAGTAGTTCTCTTCTCTCCAAAGGTCTCTTTAATTTTCCTGTAGGCAGTATCTATCTTACCCCTAGTGAGACAAGCCTCTACATCCTTACATTTGTCCTCTAGCCATCCCTGCTTAGCCATTTTGCACTTCCTGTCGATTTCATTTTTGAGACGTTTGTATTCCTTTTTGCCTGCTTCATTTACTGCATTTTTATATTTTCTCCTTTCATCAATTAAATTCAGTATCTCTTCTGTTACCCAAGGATTTCTATTAGCCCTCGTCTTTTTACCTACTTGATCCTCTGCTGCCTTCACTACTTCACCCCTCAGAGCTACCCATTCTTCATCTACTGTATTTCTTTCCCCCATTCCTGTCAATTGTTCCCTTATGCTCTTCCTGAAACTCTCTACAACCTCTGGTTCTTTCAGTTTATCCAGGTCCCATATCCTTAAATTCCCACCTTTTTGCAGTTTCTTCAGTTTCAATCTGCAGATCATAACCAATAGATTGTGGTCAGAATCCACATCTGCCCTGGAAATGTCTTACAATTTAAAACCTGGTTCCTAAATCTCCGTCTTACCATTACATAATCTATCTGATACCTTTTAGTATCTCCAGGATTCTTCCAGGTATACAACCTTCTTTTATGATTCTTGAACCAAGTGTTAGCTATGATTAGGTTATGCTCTGTGCAAAATTCTACCAGGCGGCTTCCTCTTTCATTTCTTCCCCCCAATCCATATTCACCTACTATGTTTCCTTCTCTCCCTTTTCCTACTGACGAATTCGAGTCACCCATGACAATTAAATTTTCGTCTCCCTTCACTACCTGAATAATTTCTTTTATCTCGTCATACATTTCATCAATTTCTTCATCATCTGCAGAGCTAGTTGACATATAAACTTGTACTACTGTAGTAGGCATGGGATTTGTGTCTATCATGGCCACAATAATGCGTTCACTATGCTGTTTGTAGTAGCTAACCCGCACTCCTATTTTTTTTATTCATTATTAAATCTACTCCTGCATTACCCCTATTTGATTTTGTATTTATAACCCTGTAATCACCTGACCAAAAGTCTTGTTCCTCCTGCCACCGAACTTCACTAATTCCCACTATATCTAACTTTAACCTATCCATTTCCCTTTTTAAATTTTCTAACCTACCTGCCCGATTAAGGGATCTGACATTCCACGCTCCGATCCGTAGAACGCCAGTTTTCTTTCTCCTGATAACGACGTCCTCTTGAGTAGTCCCCGCCCGGAGATCCAAATGGGGGATTATTTTACCTCCGGAATATTTTACCCAAGAGGACGCCAGCATCATTTAATCATACAGAAAAGCTGCATGTCCTCGGGAAAAATTACGGCTGTAGTTTCCCCTTGCTTTCAGCCGTTCGCGGTACCAGCACAGCAAGGCCGTTTCGGTTAATGTTACAAGGCCAGATCAGTCAATCATCCAGACTGTTGCCCCTGCAACTACTGAAAAGGCTGCTGCCCCTCTTCAGGAAGCACATGTTTGTCTGGCCTCTCAACAGATACCCCTCCGTTGTGGTTGCACCTACGGTACGGCCATCTGTATCGCTGAGGCACGCAAGCCTCCCCACCAATGGCAAGGTCCATGGTTCATGGTTCATGGCACCCGTATAGGATATGAATATTAATGTAACCTAAACTGAAACTATGATTTTATAAACGATGTATGTCTTTGATAGGCTTTATATCGCTGACCCAGAGACCAAGAGATTCTGCTTCTGGTCTGAGATTATTATAGTGTTGGAGTACGAGAGCGCTTGGCGCTCAGTTGTAGGTAGCTGTCCGTGAGGGAAAGACGATGTAGTAGGCAGTTTTGGTGGTTATCTTTCTTTGTTGCACATGTGACGATCTGCCTGAGTCTAAAACTGAAGGCTGCCATTTTTAATAAAACTGTGCAATTTTTATATCAGTGTGCTTAACGTTATATTAAGAAAATTTGTTTTTATAGCCTTTGTTGATAGCTTCTGAATCAGTAAAAACACCCCATAATACCAAACCATTAGTTATGTAAAGCAAAAACGTTGTGAGATATTATGTTCCTAAACTTCTTTTAACATGTAAACTTTATTCAAGCATCATGCAACTTCACAAACCAATATTCTTGTGATGCTGATGCGCTACTTAATATGTACTGTCAATCATTAATTCTTCATGTTTAGAACCTTGCAAATGTCCCCATTGCAACTTTCACTACGGAGAACACTTTCAACTTAATTCTAACATCGTGCTGAATTCTTCTCAAATACGGTTTTCATACCACTGTAGCATCTGAAAGTGATGCCACTTTGCTTGGTCAACAATTTTTCGACATTGGCAGCTTTCTGAAGGTAGATTTTGCAGCCAATTGGAATCGATCTAATGTTAAAATGTAGAAATCACCTAGAACTCTTAGTTACAGGAAGGGGAATCCTTAAATCGATGTTGTAATTCAACTCTCTTTTTTGACAAGAATATTTCTTCCAGTTTTTGATCATGTTACAATCAACCTTTTACTCTTTGATAGCTAAAAACAGCAAGTCTTGGGTTGGTTTTAGTACTGGCTTTGCTTCCTCTCTCCAGTTACGAGAGACCTTCAATGAGTAATGCAACACTTTTTTTTCTGAAAGCAGGTTGGTTTTATTCAGGATTCCAATACGCCACACTAACTGCCCACACTTTTGGCTCTTTTTTCGTTCAATGCGACGGCCTTACGCCACCTTTCTCGGAGAGCCTACACTATGTGATCAAAAGTATCCGGACACCGGGCTGAAAATGACTTACAAGTTCGTGGCGCCCTCCATCGGTAATGCTGGAATTCAAAATAGTGTTGGCCCACTCTTAGCCTCATTCTTCGTGGAGTGCTGCACTGAGAAGAGGTATCGGTGTCGGTCGGTGAGGCCTGGCATGAAGTCGGCTTTCCAAAACATCCCAAAGGTGTTCTATAGGATTCAATTCAGGACTCTGTGCAGGCCAGTTCATTACAGGGATGTTATTGTCGAGCAACCACTCCGCCAAAAGCCGTGCATTATGAACAGGTGCTCGATTGTTGTGAAAGATGCAATCGCCATCCCCGAATTGCTCTTCAACAGTGGGAAGTAAGAAGGTGCTTAAAACCTCTATATAGGCCTGTGATGTGATAGTGCCACGCAAAATAACAAGGGGTGCAAGCCCCCTCCATGAAAAACACGACCACACCATAACACCACCGCCTCCGAATTTTACTGTTAGTACTACACACGCTGGCAGATGATGTTCACCGGGCATTCGCCATACCCACACCCTGCCATCGGACCGCCACATTGTGTACCGTGATTCGTCACTCCACACAACGTTTCTCCACTGTTCAGTCGTCCAATGTTTACGCTCCTTACACCAAGCGAGGCGTCGTTCGGCATTTACCAGCGTGACGTGTGGCTTATGAGCAGCCACTCGACCATAAAGTCCTAGTTTTCTCACCTCACGCGTAACTGTCATAGTAATTGCAGTGGATCCCGATGCAGTTTGGAATTCCTGTATAATGGTCTGGCTAGCTGTCTCCCTATTAGACCTTACGACTCTCTTCAACTGTTGGCGTCTGTCAGTGAACAGACGAGGTCGGCCTGTACGCTTTTGTGCTGTACGGGTCCCTTCACTATTGCATCGGAAACAGTGGACCTAGGGATGTTTAGGAGTGTGGAAATCTCGCGTACAGACGTGTGACACAAGTGATACCCAATCACCTGACCACGTTCGTAATTACCGCGGAGCGCCCCATTTTGCTCTCTCGCGATTTCTAATGGCTGCTGAGGTCGCTGATATGTACCTGGCAGTAGGCGCCAGCACAATGCATCTGAAATGAAAAACGTATGTTTTTGGGGTCGTCCGGATACTTTTGATCACATAGTGTATATGCCCGCATGGTACCACCATACTGGTCGACGTAGGAACCAACGTCTTGCTACATCAATAACTGCCTCTTCATACACGTACTGCTTCCCGCATAGTGCATTCTTCATTCGGCCAAACAGTTGGAAGTAGGAAGGAGCGGGATCCGGGTTGTAGGGTGGATGAGGATGGACAGTCCAATGAAGCTTTGTAAATTTCTCTTGGATACGCAGACTTGAGTGATGCCTTGCGTTGTCATGGAGAAAGAGAATTGCTTTTGCATTTTTGTGGCGACGAAGAAGCTGAAGTTGTTTTTTCAGATTCCTGAGGGTACCAAAATACACTTCCGAATTGATCGCTGAACCATGAGAAACGACATCAAACACATTAGTGGCCATTAAAATTGCTACACCAAGAAGAAGTGCAGATGATAAACAGGTATTCATTGGACAAATATATTATACTAGAACTGATATGTGTTTACATTTTCACGCAATTTGGGTGCATAGATCCTGAGAAATCAGTCCCCAGAACAACCGCATCTGGCCGTAATAGAGGCATTGATACGCCTGGGCATTGAGTCAAACGGAGCTCGGATGGCGTGTACAGGTACAGCTGCCCATGCAGCTTCAATACGATACCACAGTTCATCGAGAGTAGTGACTGGCGTATTGTGACGAGCCAGTTGCTCGCCCACTATTGACCAGACGTTTTCAATTGGTGAGAGATCTGGAGAATGTGCTGGCCAGGGCAGCAGTCGAACATTTTCTGTATCCAGAAAGACCCGTACAGGGCCTGCATCATGCGGTCGTGCATTATCCTGCTGAAATGTAGAGTTTCGCAGGGATCGAATGAAGGGTAGAGCCACGGTTCGTAATACATCTGAAATGTAACGTCCACTGTTCAAAGTGCCGTCAATGCGAACAAGAGGTGACCGAGACGTGTAACCAATAGCAGGCACCCCATACCATCACGCAGGGTGATACGGCAGTATGGCGATGACGAATACACGCTTCCAATGTGCGTTCACCGCGATGTCGCCAGACGCGGATGCGACCATCATGATGCTGTAAACAGAACTAGGATTCATCCGAAAAAATTACGTTTTGCCATTCGTGCACACAGGTTCGTCGTTGAGTAGACCATCACAGGCGCTCCTGTCTGTGATGCAGAGTCAAGGGTAACTGCAGCCATGGTCTCCGAGCTGATAGTCCATGCTCCTGCAAACGTCATCCGAATTGTTCGTGCAGATGGTTGTTGTCTCCCAAACGTCCCCATCTGTCAACTCAGGGATCGAGACCTGGCTGCACGATCCGTTACAGCCATGCGGATAAAATGCCTGTCATCTCGACTGCTAGTGATACGAGGCCGTTGGGATCCAGCACGGCGTTCCGTATTACCCTCCTGAACCCACCGATTCCATATTCTGCTAACAGTCATTGGATCTCGACCAACGGGAGCAGCAATGTCGCGATACGATAAACCGCAATCGCGATAGGCTACAATCCGACCTTTATCAAGGTGGAAACGTGATGCTACGCATTTCTCCTCCTTACATAAGGCATCACAACAACGTTTCACCAGGCAACTCCGGTCAACTGCTGTTTGTGTATGAGAAATCGGTTGGAAACTTTCCTCATGTCAGCACGTTGTAGGTGTCGCCACCGGCGCCAACGTTGTGTGAATGCTCTGAAAAGGTAATCATTAGCATATCACAGCATCTTCTTCTTGTCGGTTAAATTTCCCGTCAGTAGCACGTCATCTTCGTAGTGTAGCAGTTTTAATGTCCAGTAGTGTAGAATGACCCCTTCAGAGTCCCAGAAGACGGTCGCCATGACTTTACCGGCTGAGAGTGAAACTTTGAACATTTGTTCAGATGTGGCGCCACTCGGTGGATTGCTGTTTTGTTTCACCACCAGTGACGATATTCCACAAAAAAATCTCACGATCAGCCTCGTAACGTACAGGCAACTCCGGACAGATCGTCTTCTGTTAGACGGCGAGGAATCCAGCTGGCACACACCTTTCAGTACGCTATCTGGTGGTCGAATGTGTCAGCACTACCAACAGAAACGTCCAGTTGTGCAGTGAGGTGCTTGATTGCGATCCGTCAACCACGTGGAATGAGAGTGTCCGCACGTTACAACATTGCAGAGCTGCAGCTGTGTGCGGCCGGCCGGTACGCGGGAGATCGTACAGGTTTGCGCGACCTTGTTGCGATGATGACAGACTACACGCACAACACTCAACGTGCTTTTGTTCACTGCCAGGTCCCCCTAGACACTCTGCTACGGCCTATGAGTATCTGTGATGCTCTGGTTTTCCAACAAAAGAAACTCAATGACAGCTCTCTGCTTGGAACGCACCTCCGTTACAGACGTCATTTTGAAGGCTACGTATAGCACCACCATTCATCAGAACTTCATGGAACTATTGGAGCTGAAGGGGAATATTCTACAATGTCCCACAACAAATTCCGAATTTTTACAACCTAAATTGGCCAAGGAAAAATCTGCTGCATTATTTACTGAATGCGTCTCGCATACGCAATCCAATCTTTTCCCAACAACTTCAATATCCCATGTTTGGCAACTATTTCATGATAATATTCAACGTTTACAATAGTACATTTTGTTCTGAGATCTCTTTTCAGTACAACACGTACTAGGTCTGAGTGTACAGTGATGGGAAAAATTAGTACGAGACAATAGATGATCTTACTTGCATATCTGAAAGAACAGATATTGTTGACAATCCACAGCTGCGCGAAATACTTAGAAATATATTCCCTTACTGCGAATTCCTTGGCGTCAGCTGAATTACGTATAGATATACCACACATTAGTGGCACTTGAAAATTTATGCGGATGTAGACAGCGCGACATATGGAGTGGTGTCAAGCGAGGGGGGAGTGTGCACGGATAGTTGAAGTGGTTAAAGTGACCGTTCGCTATTAATGAGAAATCCGGGTCCGAGTCCCGACTCGCACAAATTTCCATACGTCACTAACGATATCTTTAGCTGATACAGCTGATGCCAAGGAATTCACAGTCAGTGAATATACATTGACAGGAAGAAAAATTGCAACATCAAGAAGGAGTTGTGCTATATAAACGCAAGTTGGTAGGCGTGTTTCTACGTCTGAAAGATGATGCCTATTCAGATTTAACACCAGTCGCATAAGAGTTGCGCTATTAGCGCCACTGTGAGGATGCAAATCAAATTTGCTCCAAATACGAGCTGTAATGTTCGTGAGCGTTAGTTATGTTTGAGACTGGACATGGCGAGTTGATGCGAGTCAAGAATGCCTTTAAGGCGACGAAAACGCCATTATCAACACCTCACTGAGTTTGAACGAGGTCGTGTAATGGGGCTACGAGAAGCTGGATGTACCTTCTGCGATAATGGATTGACAGGAATGTAGCCCTATACATTATTCTTGGAAACGGTAGCCTCGAGAGTGTCCTTTGGCAAGAGGACTGGGCTCCGGATTGTCCCGTGGCACAACCGACAGGGATGACCACCGTGTTAGGCGTGCGGTTCTGGCGCATCGTGCTGCATCTGCAGCAGCAATTTGAGCAGCAGTTGGCACCACGGTGACACAACAAACTGTTCCAAATCGGTTACTTCAAGGACAGCTCCGAACCATACAAGTAGCGAGCAGTGCACTGACCCTAATCATCCCCATTTGCGACATCAGTGGTTTCAAGCGAGGGATCATTCGAGAGCAGGTTGGACGTTTTGTATTCTGATGAAAGCTGGTTCTGCCTCGGTGCCAGTGATGGCCATTTGTTGGTTAGAAGAATGCCATGTAAGGGCCTGCAACCATGCGCGTGCTAGAGACACTGTACCTACATCTGGAGTTATGGTGTGGCAGTAGGAGCTCTCTCTCGTGGTTACCCCAAGCAACCTGACCGTAAATCTGTGCGTAAATCTGGTGATTCGACCCACTGTGCTAGAATTCACGAGCAGCATTCCAGGGGGTGTTTTCCAGCAAGATAACAGTCGTCCACATATCGTCATTGTGACCCAATATGCTCTACAAGGTGTCGACATGTTGCCTTGGCTTGCTCCATCACAAGACCTTCACCTATATCCACATCTACAACTACATCGGTACTCCACAATCCCCCTTACGGCGCGTGGTGGAGGGTACCCCATACCACTACTAGTTATTTACTTTCCTTTTCCGCCCCCAGATAGAACGAGGAAAACGAAAGTCTTTGTGCCTCCGTATAGCCCTAACTTCTCGCATCTTATATTCGTCGTCCTTACGCGTGGTGTATGTTGAAGGCCACAGAATCGTTGTGCACTCAGCTTCAAATGCCGGTTCTCTCATTTTTTCAACAGTGTTGCTCGAAAAGAATGTCGCCTTCTCTCCAAGGATTCCCATTTGTGTTCCTGAAGCATCTCTGTAACACTTGTTGCTCGAACCTACCAGTAAAAAATATAGCAGCCTGCCTCTGAATTGCTTCGATGTCTTCCTTTAATTTGACCTAGTATGGGTTCCAAACATTCGATCAGTACTCGAGAACAGCTAGCACTGGTGTCCTATATGCGGTGTCCTTTGTAGATAAACCACACTTTCCTAGAATTCTCCCAATCAATCACATATGTGGCATCATCGGACGACAACTGCAGCGTCATCCACAAACAGCACTAACCTTCCCTGTTCTGATCGACCAAGTGCAGCAGTCATAGAACACCATACCACAAACTGACAACCAGCACCTGTACAACACAATGTATGCACGTTGCGTTCATCATTCTGGCAGTTACACAGGTTATTAAAGTAGCAGCATTTCACATTTGCAACGGCTTCTCACGCTTGCATTAACCTGTGATGTTTCAACGTTAATCACTTAAATATGTTATCTAGACAATGTATTCTCGAAATTTCATTACTCTGCATTAATTATTTTTTGGTGTTGCTAGTTTTTCGGCACCGCATTTCGAACAATCGATATTCCTTGGGACCTGTTTAAACAGCCAGAAATAGCATATGGTCAAAGATCTGACATTTTTGTTCTGTGATGTCACGTAGATGCACAAACCACGGTATTTCCCACGCATGTAAAATAACAATGTGTCGATTGGGATGCAGTCCATGATGTCAGAAAACGTAGAAGTGGACACCTGTTTGATACCTCGAGTCGGCCACGGTGGCTAAGTGGTTCTAGGCGCTTCAGTCCGGAACCGCGCGACCGCTACGGTCGCAGGTTCGAATCCTGCCTCGGGCATGGATGTGTGTGATGTCCTTAGGTTAGTTAGGTTTAAGTAGTTCTAAGTTCTAGGGGACTGATGACCTCAGATGTTAAGTTCCATAGTGCTCAGAGCCATTTGAACTATTTTTTTGATACCTCGAGATGTGTGAGGATTGGAGGAACAGTTTTTGCTAGTCTTATAGAAGGAAGGCAGTACGTCACATGAAATGATAAGCGATTGGCGCAGGGATCCTTTACCAGCATTCAGATGGTGTTTTCGGTTTTTGGCGCAAACTGCACGTGGAGCTTTTGGTGGACTAGTATGTGATGTGGTGCAAGAGCCCCCCATTCTTACTAAACCTCCAGGAATGTCTCAGTTTAGCCGGTGAGTCCTAGTTCGTGGAATAAGGGGCGTGCAGTATAACTGGCTACGCTTTCCCATCCGAGTTTTGCGGTAACGAAGCCAGTCTGTCCTTGAACTGATTTAGTGAGCTGCCGCGTAGAGATTCTTCCTACCTGTTATGTGGAGATGTTCTCGTTGTTTTATGTCTTCTTGCAGAGCCGTAGCAGCGCCATCGGATTCTGGAAGAGCAATACTACTGTCTATGTTTTACGTAATGAAGCGGGAAGAAGTTTTTTGTGCAAGAGATTTTTACACAGGATGCCATTATGGTTCGTTTATTTAACAAACACCGCAAAATGAACTTGTTCACACTGATTATAAGCTAACTATTGAAGTTACGATAGCATGGTCTACCGCATGACTAGAACGAAAGGCATCCTATCGATAACTGCCAACTATGCGCCCAGTCTACGAGAAAGACAGGCCGCGGCGCGTACGTCACGAAGGCAGGCCTGCGCCAACGCCCGTGCTCGCTCGCTCGCTCAACTCAGCAGATAAACTAAGTTCGTAAACCTGTTACCTCGTAGCTACGTGTGTACGTACAAACGAGAATTGCATTTAGTACTGGAATCCGCTATTATGGAGTCTTACTGTTATTAGTCCTACAATGATCTTAAGTCCATAGGACTACTTTAACATGTTACGGTTGTACTACGGTACAATAAAATTAAAATCATGCCAAAATGATTATCAGTTGCATAAGACACCACTTCTTGTATGAAACGAGGACTGTTAAGCAGAAGAGACTAAATGCTATAAACAAGCCGTTATACCATTTATATCGAGTATTGAGCTTAAATTAAATTTTGTTGTACTACTGTCAATCAGTAAGACTTCATAATAGAAGATTCCAGTAGAAGATGAAATTCTCGTTGTTACATACACGCCCAGGTGCGAGTTAACAGCTTTAGAAAAGATTTTGTCTGCTGAGCTGCGCGAGCGGCGGAGTTCAGGCTTACCTTCGTGACGTACGCGCCGCGGCCTGTCTTTCTCGTGGGCCTCGTTTTGAATACGAGAGCGCAACTGGCCGTTATCGACTGCCGTTGTCCTCTGTTCCTATCATCCGATAGTGGAAGACTGGTACACATTTGCTTCAGCACCGGAATCAATTTCACGCCCTGCTCCTTTCTTTTAAAATTCCTGGGGTGTTTAACAATCTCTATGGCCTCTCTGTATAGCATTTCGTGGTACCAGTTTGTCAATGCCAGCACTTGGGTCCAGTCAAAATGAATGTGGTGGTCTCCTGGCTGCAAAGCATGTTCCGCAACAGCTGGTCTGTCAGCCTCCCCTCTTCTGCAATTGCCCTTGTGCTCTTCGGGTCGTTTTTCGACTATTCTTTTTGTAGTAACCACGTACCATCGCGTAAAAATCATAGTGATGCTCAAGCGCCGGTGAAATCGAAAGCTTTCCTGCCATTCATTAAGGACGTGACTTTTTAATTTAATCGTACGGCTAGGGTTCCCGTCGGGCAGACCGTTCGCCGGATGCCGGTCTTTCAATTTGACGCAATTCGGCGACCTGCAGTCGATGAGGATGATAGGATGATGACGAGGACAGCACAACACACAGTCCCTGGGCGGAGAAAATTCCCCGACCTAGCCGGGAGAAGGACGTGACTGACCGCATAGGAAAAATCTTGAGAAAGCGGAACATCGTGGTAATTTACACGCCTACACGGAAGATAAAAGATCATCTAAAATCGGCCAAGTATGCTCGCCAACCACTGGAAAAACCTGGAATTTATAGGATTCTGTGTAGTTGTGGGGAGGTGTACTTGGGTACTACAAAAAGAACTGTCAAAAAACGACTCGAAGAGGACAAGGCCAACTGCAGAAAAGGGGGGATTGACAGATAAGCTGTTGCGGAACATGCCTTACAGCCAGGTGACCACCACATTCATTTTGACCGGACTCAAGTACTCGCAGCCACAGACGGATACCACGAAAGGCTATGCAGAGAGGCCATAGAGATTGTTAAACACCCCAGGAATTTTAATAGGAAGGAGAAGGGAATGAAATTTGGATTCCGGTGCTGAAGAAGATGCGTACCAGTCTTCCTCGACGGGATGATAGGAAAGGCGGACGACGGCAGTCGACAAGGACCAGTTGCGCTTGCGTATTCAAAACATGTGACGTCACGCCACCGCGTGAAAGCGGAATTTTGCTGTAGTCAGTGGCGAGCCAGGGTGTGAATCGGACATTCAACGAAGCTACGACTCCCTTAAAAATGCTCTCCGCAGATGGGAACGAAACGTCGGGTTTTGAAGTGAAATCCCTTAGACCACGGCATAATAGCCCGTAATATTTTATTAATTGAGACGTCGTAAAGCAAAATGCGCTCTTATCTGCAAAGAAGGGGCTCCTTACAGAGGGGAAGCAGAGCTATTTGATTGCGAACTTTGGAGGAGAATAGTCGACGTGGTCTCGGAGAAGAGATTTGAGGCTGGGCTCGAAGGTGGGTAGAGAATGAGAGGAGGAGGCCGAGGTCTGCCATTCGCCCCGACGGCGAGGCACGCCGGCCGCTGCATCTCGAGATTACTGAGGCACGTGGTGAGCATTTTGCACTAGGAATATTTAGAGTGAATTTCTCTTACTTCATCGCCTGCTCACTGTAGCAGCAGTCGCTGTCCGATTTAACGCAGTGTAGTAGTTTATTTGAGGTTACAGTTCACAATCACTGTCATTCGCATTACTTACAGGTAGATCACGTTACCCATTTTTTAAATATCAGAATTAGGGTCAAGTCATCACTCTTTGTTCAAGTTTGTCAATTGTCTATCAGAACTCTTCATTTTATATACATGAGGAAGAATATAATCCATTTGTCCGCAGCTCGTGGTCGTGCGGTAGCGTTCTCGCTTCCCGCGCCCGGGTTCGATTCCCGGCGGGGTCAGGGATTTTCTCTGCCTCGTGATGACTGGGTGTTGTGTGATGTCCTTAGGTTAGTTAGGTTTAAGTAGTTCTAAGTTCTATGGGACTGATGACCATAGATGTTAAGTCCCGTAGTGCTCAGAGCCATTTTATAATCCATTTGTTATGTTCACCTATGTTCCATTTAATTAATATTTTGCAGAAATAAATCTGTCATGATATTGAATTGTATCTGTTATTCATGTAGACAAAATCCTTTGATCACCGTTTTTAATTTTAGTTCAAATGGCTGTGAGCACTATGGGACTTAACTTCTGAGGTCATTAGTCCCCTAGAACTTACAACTACTTAAACCTAACTAACCTAAGGACATCACACACACCCATGCCCGAGGCAGGATTCGAACGTGCGACCGTAGCGGTCGCGCGGTTCCAGACTGTTGCGCCCAGAACCGCTCGGACACTCCGGCCGGCTTTAATTTTAGCTATCTATGTGGGAAATAATAGTAGTAGTCTTGGAATAAAAGTTCAATTTGTCGTCTTCAGTTTCAGTACATATGCCACATGTCATGTCATTTGTGTTTAAAATCCGTTGCGTATAATTTTCATTGTGGTGTCACTGATGGGGTGGTCCTATGACTTAGAGATATTGAGAGGCCGAAGTTCATGCTATCCACATACCTGCAACAGAGAAACATTTTGTAGTGTCAAGAAAATACTATTAGGCAGAACGCCTTAGTTGTACATGGCTTTTACATTTTCTCAGACGGTTTTTTAATGTGCGTTTCCTTTCGCCAGTTGACATAGGCCTGTTTCTAAGCTTCGATGCAACTGTGCAGAATTTACAGAGAACCGTCCTTCTTCATAACTAAATGTTCAGGAAAAAACAGCCGAGCGGGGTAGCTGAGCGTTCTGAGGCGTCTTGTGACAGTCAGCGCGGCTTCCCCCGTCGGAGGTTCGAGTCCTCCCTCGGCAAAGGTGTGTGTGTCGTCCTTAGTGTAAGTTAGATTAAGTAGCGTGTAAGCTTAGGGGCCAATGACCTCAGCAGTTTGGTCCCATAAGACCTTACCAAAAATTTCGAAATGAAAAGTCATATGTACAGCAGTTTGGGATATGTGTAAGAGTGCCTCTTCCTCATCGTAATTCACAGGCACACCCTCTTTAACAATATTGTGCTTATCACTGCTGTTTTTATGAAATAACAACCGCTTCTGGTCGACCTTCACGAAATTCATCGCCTACTAAAACACTGCCACGACGTAATTCTACGAAGCAACTGTAAAAAGTCTGACTACAAAGATTAATAGTCAATGCTCCAGTATGTTGTTCACTGGCTAAATTAATTTTAACACTTACATCATCCTCAGTAGCTGATACCAGTGAAGTCTAATCCGCCATTCCTTAAAGAATCGAACTCCCATATATAAAAGAACTGTTTCATGCTTCACAATGTTTATGACGTTCTCTCTCCTAAACTGTGTGTGGCACAGTGACATAATTTTGAAGCTCCATTCACTGCCTGACAAATGTATTGCCAGTAACGTTAATATTAAAGAAGTAATAAATTAAAACATCATACTTGATGCTGAAGACTTAGTGGATGAACAGCGAAAATATAGTAAGCGATAGACTTTTTTCCTTTCATCGTTTTGTAGGAGGTCTCAGCGAAAAATAGCTTCGTAAAGGTTTGAAAATATATGTGAAGTTTGCCAGAAGTCGCTAGGTGCTCTCATCCTCAAATCTGAATGAATATAATCCGCGCAGTGAGTTACGCTGTCTCAAACAGTTTCTAACTGTAATACTTGCCCTGTTACGTTAAATATTTAACATAAGATTATACCTCTTAATGAGTAATTTACAACAGAATTTTAAATTTGTAAATTCAGTCAATAATTGAATTAAATACTGAAAATCATATTTTTATGGCCCCTGGAAGCCATTAGGTAGGCAACCTGCAACTGAGGTGGCTGCCATGAACCGGATTGGTCGTTTAGTAATACAGATGACTTCTTAGTGATGGCTGCCTGAGCATGTAAGAGGAGCAAGTGTCTCCACAAACCTACCACTAGAAGACTCTAGGCGACGATGAATGATAGCCAGAACACGGACGAATCGATTCGAGACACTGAATTAGGACTTCATGGAAATCATAATCAATCACCCCACGAATACATTCACGTGTTATTTTCATTTTCTCACAATACTGTTTCTTCAAGCTCCCAATATAAACATACGAGGGTCACTCCAAAGGAAGTGCACACTATTTTTTAAAATCTATCTTTCATTTTACCCCCCCCCCCCCTCCCATGAACCATGGACCTTGCCGTTGGTGGGGAGGCTTGCGTGCCTCAGCGATACAGATAGCCGTACCGTAGGTGCAACCACAACGGAGGGGTATCTGTTGAGAGGCCGGACAAACGTGTGCTTCCTGAAGAGGGGCAGCAGCCTTTTCGGTAGTTGCAGGGGCAACAAACAGTCTGGATGATTGACTGATCTGGCCTTGTAACATTAACCAAAACAGCCTCGCTGTGCTGGTACTGCGAACGGTTGAAAGCAAGGGGAAACTACAGCCGTTATTTTTCCCGAGGCCATGCAGCTTTACTGTATGCTTAATGATGATGGCGTCCTCTTGGGTAAAATATTCCGGAGGTAAAATAGTCCCCCATTCGGATCTCCGGGAGGGGACTACTCAGGAGGACGTCGTTATCAGGAGAAAGAAAACTGGCGTTCTACGGATCGGAGCGTGGAATGTCAGATCCCTTAATCGGGCAGGTAGGTTAGAAAATTTAAAAAGGGAAATGGATAGGTTAAAGTTAGATATAGTGGGAATTAGTGAAGTTCGGTGGCAGGGGGAACAAGACTTCTGGTCAGGTGAATACAGGGTTATAAATACAAAGTCAAATAGGGGTAATGCAGGAGTAGGTTTAATAATGAATAAAAAAAATAGGAATGCGGGTAAGCTACTACCAACAGCATAGTGAACCCATTATTGTGTCCAAGATATACACGAAACCCACGCCTACTACAGTAGTACAAGCTTATATGCCAACTAGCTCTGCAGATGACGAAGAAATTGAAGAAATATATGACGAAATAAAAGAAATTATTCAGATAGTGAAGGGAGACGAAAATTTAATTGTCATGGGTGACTGGAATTTAGTAGTAGGAAAAGGGAGAGAAGGAAACGTAGTAGGTGAATATGGATTGGGGCTAAGAAATGAAAGAGGAAGCCGCCTGGTAGAATTTTGCACAGAGCATAACTTAATCATAGCTAACACTTGGTTCAAGAATCATAAAAGAAGGTTGTATACATGGAAGAATCCTGGAGATACTAGAAGGTATCAGATAGATTATATAATGGTAAGACAGAGATTTAAGAACCAGGTTTTAAATTGTAAGACATTTCCAGGGGCAGATGTAGACTCTGACCACAATCTATTGGTTATGAACTGTAGATTAAAACTGAAGAAACTGCAAAAAGGTGGGAATTTAATGAGGTAGGACCTGGATAAACTGACTAAACCAGAGGTTGTACAGAGTTTCAGGGAGAGCGTAAGGGAACAAATGGCAGGAATGGGGGAAAGAAATACAGTAGAAGAAGAATGGGTAGCTTTGAGGGGTGAAGTAGTGAAGGCAGCAGAGGATCAAGTAGGTAAAAAGACGAGGGCTAGTAGAAATCCTTGGGTAACAGAAGAGATACTGAATTTAACTGATGAAAGGAGAAAATATAAAAATGCAGTAAATGAAGCAGGCAAAAAGGAATACAAACGTCTCAAAAATGAGATCGACAGGAAGCGCAAAATGACTAAGCAGGGATGGCTAGAGGATAAATGTAAGGATGTAGAGGCTTATCTCACTAGGGGTAAGATAGATACTGCCGACAGGAAAATTAAAGAGACCTTTGGAGAAAAGAGAACCACTTTTATGAATATCAAGAGCTCAGATGGAAACCCAGTTCTAAGTAAAGAAGGGAAAGCAGAAAGGTGGAAGGAGTATATAGAGGGTCTATACAAGGGCGATGTACTTGAGGACAATATTATGGAAAGGAAAGAGGATGTAGATGAAGATGAAATGGGAGATATGATACTGCGTGGAGAGTTTGACAGAGCACTGAAAGACCTAAGTCGAAACAAGGCCCCCGGAGTAGACAACATTCCATTAGAACTACTGACGGCCTTGGGAGAGCCAGTCCTGACAAAACTCTACCATCTGGTGAGCAAGATGTATGAGACAGGCGAAATACCCTAAGACTTCAAGAAGAATATAATAATTCCAGTCCCAAAGAAAGCAGGTATTGACAGATGTGAAAATTACCGAACTATCAGTTTAATAAGCCACAGCTGCAAAATACTAACGCGAATTCTTTACAGACGAATGGAAAAACTAGTAGAAGCCGATCTAGGGGAAGATAAGTTTGGATTCTGTAGAAATATTGGAACTCGTGAGGCAACACTGACCCTAAGACTTATCTTAGAAGCTAGATTAAGCAAAGGCAAACCTACGTTTATAGCATTTGTAGACCTAGAGAAAGCTTTTGACAATGTTGACTGGAATACTCTCTTTCAAATTATGAAGGTGGCAGGGGTAAAATACAGGAAGCGAAAGGCTATTTACAATTTGTATAGAAACCAAATGGCAGTTATAAGAGTTGAGGGGCAAGAAAGGGAAGCAGTGGTTGGGAAGGGAGTGAGACAGGATTGTAGCCTCTCCCCGGTGTTATTCAATCTGTATATTGAGCAAGCAGTAAAGGAAATAAAAGAAAAATCCGGAGTAGGTATTAAAATCCAGGGAGAAGAAATAAAAACTTTGAGGTTCGCCGATGACATTGTAATTCTGTCGGAGACAAAGGACTTGGAAGAGCAGTTGAACGGAATGGACAGTGTCTTGAAAGGAGGATATAAGATGAACATCAACAAAATCAAAACGAGGATAATGGAATGTCGAATTAAGTCGTGTGATGCTGAGGGAATTAGATTAGGAAATGAGACACTTAAAGTAATAAAGAAGTCTTGCTATTTGGGGAGCTAAATAACTGATGATGGTCGAAGTAGAGAGGATATAAAATGTAGACTGGCAATGGGAAGGAAATCGTTTCTGAAGAAGAGAAATTTGTTAACATCGAGTATAGATTTAAATGTCAGGAAGTCGTTTCTGAAAGTACGAGGGCAGTTCAATAAGTAATGCAACACATTTTTTTTCTGAAACAGGGGTTGTTTTATTCAGCATTGAAATACACCAGGTTATTCCCCAATCTTTTAGCTACACAACACTATTTTTCAACGTAATCTCCATTCAATGCTACGGCCTTACGCCACCTTAAAATGAGGGCCTGTATGCCTGCACGGTACCATTCCACTGGTCGATGTCGGAGCCAACGTCGTACTGCATCAATAACTTCTTCATCATCCGCGTAGTGCCTCCCACGGATTGCGTCCTTCATTGGGCCAGACATATGGAAATCCGACGGTGCGAGATCGGGGCTGTAGGGTGCATGAGGAAGAACAGTCCACTGAAGTTTTGTGAGCTCCTCTCGGGTGCGAAGACTTGTGTGAGGTTTTGGGTTGTCATGAAGAAGGAGAAGTTCGTTCAGATTTTTGTGCCTACGAACACACTGAAGTCGTTTCTTCAATTTCTGAAGAGTAGCACAATACACTTCAGAGTTGATCGTTTGACCATGGGGAAGGACATCGAACAGAATAACCCCTTCAGCGTCCCAGAAGACTGTAACCATGACTTTACCGGCTGAGAGTATGGCTTTAAACTTTGTCTTGGTAGGGGAGTGGGTGTGGCGCCACTCCATTGATTGCCGTTTTGTTTCAGGTTCGAAGTGATGAACCCATGTTTCATCGCCTGTAACAATCTTTGACAAGAAATTGTCACCCTCAGCCACATGACGAGCAAGCAATTCCGCACAGATGGTTCTCCTTTGCTCTTTATGGTGTTCGGTTAGACAACGAGGGACCCAGCGGGAACAAACCTTTGAATATCCCAACTGGTGAACAATTGTGACAGCACTACCAACAGAGATGTCAAGTTGAGCACTGAGTTGTTCGATGGTGATCCGTCGATCATCTCGAATGAGTGTGTTCGCACGCTCCGCCATTGCAGGAGTCACAGCTGTGCACGGCCGGCCCGCACACGGGAGATCAGACAGTCTTGCTTGACCTTGCGGCGATGATGACACACGCTTTGCCAACGACTCACCGTGCTTTTGTCCACTGCGAGATCACCGTAGACATTCTGCAAGCGCCTATGAATATCTGAGATGCCCTGGTTTTCCGCCAAAAGAAACTCGATCACTGCCCGTTGTTTGCAACGCACATCCGTTACAGACGCCATTTTAACAGCTCCGTACAGCGCTGCCACCTGTCGGAAGTCAATGAAACTATACGAGACGAAGCGGGAATGTTTGAAAATATTCCACAAGAAATTTCCGGTTTTTTCAACCAAAATTGGCCGAGAAAAAAAATGTGTTGCATTACTTATTGAACTGCCCTCGTATTTGTATGGAGTGTAGCCATGTATGGAAGTGAAACATGGACGATAAATAGTTTAGACAAGAAGAGAATAGAAGCTTTCGAAATGTGGTGCTACAGAAGAATGCTGAAGATTAGATGGGTAGATCACATAACTAATGAGGAGGTGTTGAATAGGATTGGGGGGAAGAGAAGTTTGTGGCACAACTTGACTAGAAGAAGGGATCGGTTGATAGGACATGATCTGAGGCATCAAGGGATCACCAATTTAGTATTGGAGGGCAGCGTAGAGGGTAAAAATCGTAGAGGGAGACCAAGAGATGAATACACCAAGCAGATTCAGAAGGATGTAGGTTGCAGTAGATACTGGGAGATGAAGAAGCTTGCACAGGATAGAGTAGAATGGAGAGCTGCATCAACCAGTCTCAGGACTGAAGACCACAACAACAACAACTTTTATTTTATATGTTTGAAAGTTTTACTGTATGTAGATACATCCTTTAGGAACAATATTTTCATTTCTCCACATAATTTCCATCCCTCTCAACTGCCTTACGCCACCTTAGAACCAGCGCCTGTATATCCCCATGGTAAAATTGTGGACCTACCTGTTGGAGCCACTGGCAGCGTGCACAAGGGAGTCATCATCTTAAAACCTTGTTCTACAAAGAGAGTCTTTCAGTTTCCCAAAGAGATGATAGTCACACGGAGCCAGGTCAGGACTGTAAGGCAGATGTTTCAGTGTTGTCCATCCGAGCTTTGTGATAGCTTCCACTGACATGTGGCCGTGTATTGTCGTGCAACAGCAAAACATCCTGCTTTTGCCGATGTGGACGAACACGACTCAAAATGTTGAAATGTGTGTGAAATCTTATGGAACTTAACTGCTAAGGTCATCAGTCCCTAAGCTTACACACTACTTAACCTAAATTATCCTAAGGACAAACACATGCACCCATACCCGAGGGAGGTCTCGAAACTCCACCGGGATCAGCCCCACAGTCCATGACTGCAGCGCCTTAGACTGCTCGGCTAATCACGTGCGGCAACACGACTCAGTTGAGCTTGAAGTTTCTTCAGTGTCGTCACATATGCATCAGAATTTATGGTGGTTCCACTTGGCATGATGTCCACAAGCAAGAGTCCTTCGGAATCGAAAAACACAGTAGCCATAACTTTTCCAGCAGAAGGTGTGATTTTGAATTGTTTTTTCTTGGATGAATTTGCATGATGCCACTCCAGTTATTGCCTCTTCGTCTCTGGTGGAAAATGATGGAGCCATGTTTCATCACCTGTCACATATCTTCCAAGAAATTCATCTCCACCATTCTCGTACTGTTCCCAAAGTTCGCTGCATACCGTTTTTGTTGTTTCTTTCTGAGCCACTGTCAACATCCTGGGAACCCACCTGGCATAAACCTTTTTAACGCCAACACTTTCAGTATTCTGCAAATACTTCCTTCCCCTATCCTAATGTAGCGTGACAATTCGTTCACTGTGATGCGTCTGTCAGCAGTCACCAATTCGTTAACTCTGTGCACATTGTCTGGAGTGTGTGCAGTACGAGGCCTGCCGCTGCGAGGACAATCCTCAATATTGCCGTGCCCGCTTTCATCACGTAACCTGCTTGCCCACCGACTAACTATACTGTGATCGACAGCAGCAACTCTTGTGGATGTTTCCCATTGTCTCGTTTTCACAACACAGGAATTCTATGACAGCACGTTGCTTCTGACGAACGTCAAGTGTAGCAGCCATCTTGAAGACATGCTGTGATGGCGCTACTCACGGGAACTGGTTGAACTAAGTTTGAAAACAAGCGGGAAGGACGTATCAACACACTGTAAAACTTTCACACATGCAGAATGAAAACTGTATTTTTTTAAAAAATAGTGTGAATTTCTTTTGGAGTGACCCTCGTACTACTCGCCAATTACAGAGCTGCAATTTTTTTCACAATAACAGATGCCAAATTTGAAAACAATAGCGCCTATGGGGACATCGAGAAAAAGAGAATCGCTCACCAGCGCTGCGGAGCCTCTGCGCCCTGGATCCCAGTAGACTGTGGTTCGCATCAAGCGATGTTAGATGATGGACGCCTCCTGCATTTTCCGTAGTTTAATAAATGTTTATTTAGACCTATCGGTGTTTGTGTGTTACCTACGTGTCAAATACTATCATATGTACGTATATTTCCATATTGGTGACACCGACAAATGTGAACGCCATATTATTCGTGAAATATTGTCCTGTGCCACGATATTGTGCGTTGACAATGGACGTGAAGTTTACTCTATTCGCTGTTTCTTGCAACTCTACAGCTAAAAATTCATCAACACCAACCGCCCTGCAGTACGCCCATTCTCTTGATCAACAAATTTTGCGGGATATGGAGCAACGAGTACGCACATACAGGGGATAGGCAAAATAATGTGAACACCGGTTCTTACTTGGGAATGGTTTATTAACAACGAGTTGGACCCCATTTGCCCGTAATACAGCTGCTATTCTTCTTGGAATACTAACATATAATGATTGTATAGTCTCCAGTGGGATGTTATGCCGCTCTTTGATCAGAGCCTCTTCTAACTTTTGTAGTGACGAGGAAGGCGGAAATCTCCTCCAGAGTCTGCACTCCAATACCGCCCACAAGGGTTCGGTAATGTTCGAGTCCGGGGACTGTGCTCGTCAGGGAAGACGCTGCAGTTCAGTTGTATGCTCCTCATACCACGATTTTACTGTCCTGGCTGTGTGAATGGGTGCCTTATCGTCCTGAAATATGACACCATTTTTGGGGAACAACATTTGAATCATTGGGTGCACCTAATCATCTAAAATGTTTACATAATCTTTGGCTATAACACGGCCTTTGAGAGTAATGATGAGACCAGCAGAATGCCATGATATGGCTGCCCACACTGTCACACTTCCATCTCCGTGCTTAACCATTGGAATCAAGCAATCAGGATTGTAGGCTTCTTTCAGCGTTCGCCAGACGTCAGCCCTTCCCGGTGTTGGAAATAATGGATACCTTAACTTGTCGGACCAAATGACGTGTTTCCACTGATCAGTCGTCCAGGATTTATGCTCCTGACACCGTGTTTTACGCTTCTTTGCGTTGGTTGTCGTCACTAATGGTTTCGGTACAACAGCTCGTCTATGAATGTTCGCTTTATGGAGTTCTCGGCGGAGAGTGTCGATAGATAAGGGATCTTTAAGATGGCTACTGAGTTCTGCAGTCGCTTTAGCTGCCGTAGTTTTGTGCTAACACAGTTCGTGTTAGCGTTCGTCGATCTTTGTCATTTAGTTTTCATTTGCGCACACTATTACGGTTACACGAAGATGTCTTTCCATGTTTTGTGTAGGCTGTCATGACTGTTGAAACAGTTGCTCTTGAAACATTCAGTAAGTTGGCTGTCTTGATTACTAATGCTCCAGCTAATCGGACCCCAACAATCTGTCCTCTTTGGTACTCCGTTAGGTCTTTCATTGAACGTCGACCTCAGCCTCTGAATGCAAATACAAAGTCTGAGAGTAGTGCTGGCGGGAATTGACACAATGAATCCTGCAGAGCTGTCCATAAATCTCTAAGAGTACGAGGGGGTGGAGATCTCTTCTGAACAGCACGTTGCAAGGCATGCCAGATATGCTCAATAATGTTCATGTCTGAAGAGCGTAGTGGCCAGGAGAAGTGTGTTGACCAAGTCCATCAGAATGCACAGTGGACATGAATGCATGCAGGTGATCAGAAAGGATGCTTACGTACAGGTCACATGTCAGAGTCATATCTAGACATATCAGGGGTCCCGTATCACTCCAACTGCACACACCTCACACCATTACAGAGCCTCCTCCAGCTTGAACAGTCCTCTGCTGACATGCAGGGTCCATGGATTCATGAGGTTGTCTCCACACCAGTACACGTCCATCCGCTCAGTACAATTTGAAACGAAACTCATCCGACCAGTCATTAGCAGTCCAATGTCGGTGTTGACGGGCCGAGGGGAGATATAAAGCTTTGTGTCGTGCAGTCATCAAGGGTACACGAGTAGGCCTTCGGCTCCAAAAGCCCATGTCGATGATGTTTCATTGAATGGTTCACACGCTGACAATTGATGATGGTCCAGCACTGAAATCTGCAGCAATTTGCGGAAGGGTTGCACTTCTGTCATGTTGAACGATTCTCTTCAGTCGCCGTTGGTCCAGTTTCTACAGGATCTTTTTCAGGCTGCAGAGATATCAGAGATTTTATGTTTTACCAGATTCCTGATGTTCATGGTACACTCGTGAAATGGTCGTATGGGAAAATCCCCACTTCATCTCTACCTCGAAGATGCTGTGTCCCACCACCCATGTGCTGACTATCACACCACGACCAAACTCACGTAAATCTTGGTAACTTGCCATTGTAGCAACAGTAATCCATCAGTCAACTGCGCTAGACACTTGTTGTCTTATATAGGCGTTGTCGACCGCAGCGCCATATTCTGTCTATACCAATTTCTTTGGCACTTCAGTGTATATATGCGTTATATGAATGTGTGGATATGTTCTTTCGGACATGCACAAAAAAACAATGGACAATGAATTTATCTTCTTCAGTGCGGGTGCTCAGTTACGTCTGACCAGTGGGAATCTCAAAGTAGCGAAGTAGCGAGCATGGAGGACATGGGAAGGGTTTTCGGATAGGTGGCTCTATGTGGGTGTGTGGGTCGGCAGAGTTAGTCTGCACAGTTGCGATAAACACTGTGTCCAGATGGCGCAGTGGTTAACACAGCTGCCAAGTCAGGTTCAAATTCCAGTCCAAGAAACATTTTCGTTCGTTGTCACTGATTCCGCGCAAAGAGCCAATGCAGCTGACATTAGCAGTCCGTTCCATTTCTTTTCCTTTCCCCCACTCCACCTTCAATTTACTTATAATGTATCACAGCTGCCGATTCCATTTGGTGTGTGCTCTTTCGGGCATGTCCGAAACGACGGACACCAAGCATTCATATAGTATTATCAGATTCCCATGCACCCAGATGATACTCGGAAAACAGCCAACATCACACCATTCAGGCTATTTGTGTTCTTGGTGACGCCATACAGACTAAAAAACCAGGCACAGACAAGACGTTTCGTGAGTGAAGTACTGTTGAAGACCGATTGTTCCTACGCCTACCTGGATGCTATTTCTATTTTTTTGGTCGACGCCAACAGCCACAAATGGCACATCGAACTCATTCTCACTGCCCGTCACAATGCATTTGTCAGTTAGCTGGTTAGTTAGTTAGGTGTTCCGTAGGTCATTTGAACGGTTCTTTTGTAGAAATGATGAGGAGCGAGTCAATTTGCCAGGAAGTTTAATTTACAGGATATTTATAAATGACTAGTGTTAACATTAAAGGACACATTATTATTTTTGGGCATACTCATGCAACTACACTTATTTGTTTTTAAATTTTTTGGTTGGCTGCTAGCTTTTAAGAAGACATTGGTCAATGGAATAGAAGGAGCTGCCCAGCCGAAATATTTTAAATTAGATTTGGAACTTACTTTGCTGCCTGTCAGACATTTTAAGTTATTGGGCAAATGATCAAAAATTTTTGTTTCTGCGTATTGAACTGTTTTCTGAGCCACTGACAGCTTTAACAGGGAGTAATACAAGTCATTTTTTCCCCTCAAGTGTTGTAGGTACATACTTCACTGTTCTTCTCAAGTTGTGATGTGTTATTTATGTGGAATTTCGCAGTTAAAATGCCTAGTTCCTTGAAGAGATATCTACATGACTTCCGTGGGTGAACAACACATATTTATTACTCACTTCTGTGCAATCAGTATGTTCTTTCTAAGTCGTGAATCACTCCAGAAAATTATTCTGTGTGGCATTATTAAGTGGAAATATGCAAAATAGGTCAGGAGGTTGATACATTTGTTTCCAAGATTAGTAGTTGTAGGAACAGCAAAAGTTGCTAAACTTAATTGTCTGAGAAGCTTTAATACGTACTTCTTCCAGTCCAACTTCTCATCAATAAGTTCACCTGAAAGTTTGGAACATTCTACCTTATTAACTGACTCCTCATGTGCTACATCAGTTGTTGGTATGACTCGATTTGTTGTACAGAACTGAATACCGTCTGTTTTTCAAAATTTAGGGAGAGATGATTTTCAGAGAACCACTTAACAATTCTTTGAAAAATACCACTTACTAAATCTTCTGTTCCTTTCTCTTTAATGGGATTTATTATTTATTATAACACTAGTATTATCTGCAAAAAGTACCAATTTTGCTTGTTGAATGTTAAGTGGAAGGTCATTCACACACACAAGAAATAGTGGGGACACAAAATTGAACCTGGTGGGACTACATTTGTAATTTTTCTTTTTTCCCCAGTCACTGAAATTTTCTACCTTTCCGACATTGTCTGAAATATTCAACACAACTTCATGCATTCTGTTTGTTATATGATTCAAACCAGGTGAGTTTTGAGGAATGATATTTTTAATATATTCTCTTGCTACTGCAACTGAACCAATTAATCCTATATTTGCTGCTACATTTAGAAGATGATTCTTAAAAATTCTGTATTTACAACTTGTGAATTATCAGCTTCATCATTGTCATTTAGTTTAGTTGTTAACGGATCATCAATGACGATAAATCACAGTTGCAAAAACATGAAATTACTTCCTTGGCCATGCCATCAATGTAGACAGAATCAAACCAACTCCAGACTGAGCATAATTCGATTGCGTGCTGCCTCCCTCACAAACTGAGTATGATCTTTGCTAGTTTCTTGGTATTCTCAACTGTTATCAACACCAATTACCTCATGCAGCAGACGTGCAGGAACCTCTGACCAATGCCCTGGTGGGCCTCCACACAGAGGGGAAACAAAAAATAGTGGGGACCACAGAAATGCAAAAGGTGTTCAACCACTGTTAAGAATCTCTGGCGATGGCAGTGTCCTAGCCCACCCAATACCAGACATTCAGATTGCACTTACAACTGAAGCCAGCCACTCAACTGTCATGGCCATACTCCAGCAAGAAGACCAAAGTCTGCTGACTGAGGTAGTTACCATACAGGTGGTTACAGTGTTGCCACCCTTTAACATCCTTTTTCCGCCGGATGTTCTCGGTGGACGAAATTTTGTGAGACACATTTTTTTTATCACTGACATGTGAGGAGTCACACTGCAAAACCCGAGTGCGTGAATTTCGCTTCATCCTGTATAGTGGAACCTTCAGTGGAGTGCTAATTTTGTTCCTCAAGTAACTCCTGGTGTCTTAGTATATAAAACTCTTTAATCTTTACGATTTTCATGTCAAATTCAATTAGCATTACAATATATTTAACTTCATTTACAGTGGTTTTGCTGAAAGGTGGATACACCTTTATAAACTGGTCACATAATCCTGATAGCAATGAATGACATTTGTCTTTATTGTAGTACTGTAGATCAAATCCTGCATTATGAAGTTACAATAAATCTCAAGAAATTATATATTACCACCATCTGTCACATTTAGTCCTTCTCTGCACTGTGTTTTGGAATGGACAACTTCTATATTAACATGACTGAGTGAGCGATACACCTCAGCGAATAAGACATACATTTTCTGAAGGAGCAGTGTGGTTTCAGTTGCCTGAGACTGCATTTGTGTGTGTGAGTTGCATTTGAGAATGCGTGTGTGTATGGGGGGGGGGGGGGGGGGGCAAGGGTGCGCATGGGTTAACGTGTGTTCATTGTTGACGAAGAGAGTCTTTCTGTTATGCCTATGTGCGAGTCAAAACTAAACTTAAATATTCTAATGGAAAGTTCTGGGAAAATGTAAACAATTTAAGAGTAAAAGCAACAATTCACCAAATAGCAAATGTGACTTCCATCTGTCTGATGGCTCCAAAGATACTTCTGTCCATATGAAGCTCACTAATTATTA
This sequence comes from Schistocerca nitens, assembly GCF_023898315.1. NCBI lineage: Eukaryota > Metazoa > Arthropoda > Insecta > Orthoptera > Acrididae > Schistocerca > Schistocerca nitens. Next base: position 425,675,221 of record NC_064614.1, on the reverse strand, counting down.
ACAGTACCTGCATTTTCACAGCTGTCATTCCTTCCAGACCAAAAAATCTCCCTCTATAGTCAGCCAACTGTGACAAGAATTCCCTTGCCTACCACGCTGAAGGTCATACTGAGGCCTTCACAGACACACACTATCCCCCAAACCTAGTCTACAGAAAGATTTCTCACACCATATCCTCACATATTCCTAACCCTCTAATCACTCACAAGAACCAGGTGCAAAGAAACATCCCCATAATCACCCAGTCTCATGCCAAACTGAAACACATCATTAGCCAAAGCTTTGACTGTTTATCATTGTTTTTGGAAATAAGGAATACCCTATTCATGATCCTTCCCATCCCTCCTAAAATGGTTCTGTTTTGGCCAACCAATGTATGCAGTGACCTGGTTCATGTTTAAGGCACATCCATTCCCAAATCCTAGCCACACAGGTCATATCCTTGTGGAAGACCCGGGAGCTAGTCCTGTCCGATACACCCTTCTGGTACATTTCAGCACAGAATTCTAGGTAAATATAACCAGCAACTATGTGTCTACTGAAATGAATGGTCATCACCAAACTGTCTCCAAGAACAGAGCTTCTCACCCAGTTTTGTAACACACTGCCAAAAATGTACCAATGGCTACTTCACAATTTGTGGCACCTGGATCCTTCCCCCAACACCAGTTTTCCTTAACAATGCTCTTTCAACTCATTCTATGTTTCAAATTTTTATTTGTCAGACATCCACAATTATTATAGGTAATGTTCATGATTAAAATATCTGCTACTGCTGTACTGTTATTTTTTGACTGAAGTTTTTACACTATCAGGTGTCAGGTCTCAGCTCCCATCTTCAGGTGTATGGGGCTACGCCCCTGTAACTTGTACAATTGTGGCGGGTGTTTTAATCATGAACATTACATGTTTTGTTCCCTTGGTCCACCTGGCCTCAATCTCTGCTAACTCCCTGACCCACACCCACCTCCATCCTGCTCCTGGAGCTTAACTTCACACTTGCCTGCATCCTCCCCTTCCTCTGTTCCTCAAAAGCCACTTCTCCATATCATCCTCATGTGCTCCACAAACTCATGAGTGCCAGTACTGATGACTGAGCTGTTTTCATACAGCGCACTTGCTGGCTTTCCCTACCATATTCCTTTACTGTGGATCTGCTACCTTCCTCCCAGCTGTAACAGTTGTCAGTCACCCTTCCCCAATCCAATCTCCTGCTCCCCAACAATTTTCTCTCCAAGTCAAGCTGCAGAACTACAGTCCCCATGCAACATATTCAGCCACACAATATAGCTATACAGCAGAGAGAGAGAGAGAGAGAGAGAGAGAGAGAGAGAGAGAGAGTGTGTGTGTGTGTGTGTGTGTGTGTGTGTGTGTGTGCACTCTAACTCAAAAAAGGATTCATCTTAAAGCTACCAAAGTTTCAAACTAAATCTATCCATTGAAGCTAGTACTCTCTCTCTCACTCTCTCTCTCTCTCTCTCTTCTCTCAAGCATGAAGCTCAAACTTCCCTTTGTTATGTACACCGACTCACTCCAGGAAGGACTCTACAAGATGAGAATTATTGGCCTACATGAAACAAAATTGTCATAACTGCTGAACAGTTTGCATCAGGACATTTGAATTGCATGGTTGGCCACAATGCATGATGGGAATTAGTATGCGCTGTATGGTTTGGTTTAGCAGCAAAGTCCACTTTCATTTGGATGTGTTTGTCAATAAGCAAAATTGGTGCATCTGGAGGACTGAGAATTCACATTTTGCATTCGAGAAGTCTTTTCACCCTCAATGGGTGACTGTATGGTGTGCAATGTCCAGTCATGGGATAATTGGTGCAATATTCCTTGATGGCACGGTGAGTACTGAGTGGTACATGTAGGTTTTGGAAGACAATTTCATCCCCATTATCAAAAGTGACCCTGATTTCAGCAAGATGTGGTTCCTGCAAGACGGAGCTTGACCCCATTGAAGCAGGAGAGTGTTTGACGTCCTAGAAGAACACTTTGGGGCCTGAATTCTGGCTCTGGGGTACCCAGATGCCACTGGCAGGGGCCTCTGTTGACCGCCATATTCTCTGGATCTGAATATATGGGGCTATAGTAAAGACAAGGTGTACAGCAACATCCCTAAAACCTTTTCAGAGCTGACAACAGCCGTTCAGGTCATTGACAGCATCAATGTTCTGACACTTCAATGGATCACGCAGGATTTCGCTATTTGCCTGCACCATATCATCACCAATGATGGCATGCATAGCCGGCTGCTGTGGCTGAGCGGTTCTAGGCGCTTCAGTCTGGAACCGCACGACCACTATGGTCACAGGTTCGAATCCTGCCTTGGGCATGGATGTGTTTGATGTCCTTAGGTTAGTTAGATTTAAGTAGTTCTAAGTTCTAGGGGACTGATGACCTCAGATGTTAAGTCCCATAGTGCTCAGAGCCATTTGAACCATTTGATGGCACGCATACTGAACATCTCATAACCTAAATCCAAGTATCTGTAGTAACATTTACTTTTTGAATAAAGTGTGTGCATGCTGCAGTTTGTAAATAATTAACATTTTTTTCATATAGTACAATAATTGTCACCCTGTACTTTGAGATGAGGGGAAGTGTCTTTTCCCACAACATAACTCTTGCCAGTGCAAAGTTCCCATTTGATTTGTCAGCAACGTTTACAAATTCTGAAACTTACTTTGCCTCAAAAATTTTCTCTGATTGATTAATTTGTGTCTTTATTGGATGTTATCTTTTCCTTTCTCCAATGCTAACGGTTCAAAACCTGAATGCCTACAAAGATATAGAGTGTAAAATAAAGCATACATGTCAGGTCTTATACCTTGACCAGCATATGTCAGTGAGAGTGCCTGATGGACACATGTCAATACTATCTACGCAACAGGTAGTTGAAACACTGTCTTGCTAGAAAAATATAAAAACATTTTCCTTCTTTTAAATTTGCATTGATAATAATAATGTGTTTGAATTTAAGATTTTCTTGTTCACAAATCTTTATGGGAGTGATTTTGTGCTTTGAATAATTTCTTGCTAGAAACAACTGTCTAGCACTGAAGATATGTCTATTCATACTTTGTATCAACCTTACTATACCTAAAATCTACAAAAGTAGACTAATTGCAACGGCAGGTCAGATGCAGATGACATACTTGTTGGCAGTACAAACCACAAAGTTACCAGAATGGTCATTACTGACAAGAACTTCAATGGCTAAAATAACATCAAACACATACAATGCACACATAAATAAAATGGAATTCTTGTACAAGAACATTAACTAAAGGAATTGGTTCTTGTGTCATAACACAGATTGGTGGTTAAAATAGTCTCAATAGTTACAACCATGCTGGTGAACATCGCTGCACTTTTTCTTTTCTTACCTAATTACATGTACCATACAGTAGTTCATCAAGCATGTTACACTTGCATTTGCTGCTATTTATGAAAATCAAAAAGAATTTTTTAAATATTATGTAATTCTTACCCATGAACATTTGAAGTGTTGAAAAAGAATCTGAATTTCATCAAACATAGCAAACTGTAGTTTATTAAATAAAATTAGCTCAAATTTATTGTACAAAAATAGGACTGGAAACAGTTTTGTATGTGAAATGACAAGTTCGGCATTAAGTGTGAATGTCGTCACAAAGAGATAAGTGCGATAGTATGTATGTTAACGTCAAAAAATAAAACAGTTGGTGCAGTTTACTGTTAGACATAAGGTGGTGGACACCTTACAGGAGCTCCTGTCTTGTGTAGCACACATATACAAGTAAAGACAAATTTTAAGATATATGAAATAAAGTTTATGTAAAAATATAGGTCAAATATATAAAATGTTTCTCATCTTACAATTTACACTGTATTAGTAAATAAATACAGTTGTGAGAGAAACTAGAAAAATTGGGTAAGTAGCTTTAGTGAACAATCTTCCAGGACTGTCTTAGCACCTACAACTCTATTGTACAGAAGCACCAATTGCTCTCAATGTTAACTAGGACTGTACTCTTTGACAGCTGTAGCCTAGACTCCTATGTAAATATTCAACAATGCACAAACAACGCGCAGCTTTCTTCCATGGCACAGTTTTTATATCACTTCACTTTGAACCATTAAACTGTTACAGTATTTGCACTAGTTGTGGCAATCTGCTACATTGTAACTATTTCATTCAAATTAATGAATTCTTAAACCAGTCTAAAATCATTAAAACTTACATCTGTATCCCTACATATACTTAAGTATTCTCAATAGGTACTACATAGCCTAAAAATAAGAAATATAAAATATAGCACATTTCTACATGTAGCTTGAAAAACAGTAAAATTCACTTGAAATTATTAAAAAGTACTGAATTTTAAAATTTCTGCTAGTGTAAAAGAAGTAAGGTCATGTTTCCCCAGTCTCTAACTTTTTATGCTATCCTGTTGCTTCCTAAAACAGCTGCATTAGCATTGACATCAGCACCAACTAGTGGTAGAGTAGTGAGACAGTGGAAGTTAGTTTCTTCCAGGTCCTGCTGGAGTTTAGCCAATGATGGACATTGCATCACTACACCTTGGATGCCCTGCAACGTCTGTAAAGAATAATATAAATATAGCATTAGGATATACTCTAAATATATGACACTGGAAAAAAGAGAAAGAGAAAGAAGAAAGAAAGAAAGAAAGAAAGAGAGAGAGAGAGAGAGAGAGAGAGAGAGAGAGAGAGTTCAATAGACATTTTACAAAGAGGATATTATCTCAGAATAAAATGTATCAGTATAGTTGATATTTCTCCAAAAACTACAACAATAACATTTACTGCCACGTTTTCTGAGAGCAATCAAATTCTTCATTTCATCTCACATACATTACATAGTTCTATGAGTATGTGAGCTGTTGGAGCAACATATAATCAGTGGCAGCACACAAGTACGTTGACCTGCTTACCTCAAGTGCCCCATCAATAACTTCATACTGTCGACGTACTTCCTGCATAGCAAGACCAGTCAGACTCTCAGGTTTCAAGTCTGGAATCTGTAAAGATAACATTCCATAAATATAGGTTTTCCACAGCTTGTAAGGCAGAAAATGGTATTCTGTTGTCTCAGACTCTCAGTTGTTTTCTGAGTTCAGATGAGGATGCATAATATGATTATAATTGCAAGGATAAATTAATTATTCTAAACTGACACTTGAGCAGGCGTGCCTATGTGTTAAATGCACCACATATAACATTGTCTTGTACATACAAGTGAGCAGCAGTAATGAAGAAAGTCAGCTATGTGAGAGAAAATTTATGATCCATGTGAGAAAATGACCCAGCATCAGAGCTAGCAGCATGGTCCCACAATGAGGCAGTTGTCTATGAGATAATTAGTCACTTAATTAGGATTTGGCTCAGACCAGATGCAATTAAGCTGTTTAATGATCCAAGGGGCTTATTACTACTGGGTAACGCAGTATGTGATATAATGAAAAGTTATTTTACTATTGTTTAGTAAACACTGATTTAGCTCATATAATATAAGTTTATTTTATTGTCATTTAGTTAAACTAAGATTAAACTGTGTTGTTGCACATACATGTTTACCTTGGTAAAAAAAAAGACAACTATTCTTTATATGAGTACAAAGTACACTGCATGTCCATTTGTGTTGAGAAAATTGGTGCACCCGCTTGAGGGTTATTGGTTTGTGTGTGTGTGTGTGTGAGAGAGAGAGAGAGAGAGAGAGGGGGGGGGGGGGGGGGAGAGAGCGACAATTTTCACACTATGCACCACAGAAATAACTTTTTAGTTGTTTTCCAGTCACCCTGAATTCATAATATTTCAAGAGGTTTAGCATGCTGTCACAGAACTGAGTAATCCCAGATAGATGAAAAAGAAGTTTTGATCATGATCATGAGAAAAAGAATGAGCCCCACTCTAATGTAAAGGTGTCATCTGTAATTTTAATACTGGTTCCATAATGAATTTACTCAAATGGAAAACCTTGCTGTATTGTGAGTCTTTTAACTATGTGTATGCAAAGAGATTTTGTACGAGGGCCATTCAATAAGTAATGAAACACTTTTTTTTTTTCAGCCAATTACAGTTGGAAAAATGTAGAATTTGTTGTGGGACAGTGTGGTATATTCCTGCTTCAGCCCATAAGACCTTCATAGAGTTCCAGTTGTGACAGCACTATAAATAGCCTTCAAAATTATGTCTGCAACTGAGGTGTGTTCCAAACAGAACTGTCATTGAGATTCTTTTGATGGAAAACAAGAGCATCACAGATATTCATAGGTGCTACCAAAAAGACTACACAGATCTGACAGTGAACAAAAGCATGGTGAGTCATTGGGCAAGGTGTCTGTTATCATTGCAACAAGGTCTCACAAACCTGTTCGATCTCCTATGTGCCAGTCAATTGCACACAGCTGTGAATTCTGCAATGTTGGAATTTGCAGAAACTCTCATTCTAGGAGATTGACAGAGACACAACAGTTCACCAGGTGTGTGTGCACAAGGTTCCTTGCTGCCTACCAGAAAACCATAAAGAGCACTGAAGGACCATCTGTGAAGAATTGCCTATGCATTTTGAGGTTGCATGTGAGAATTTTTTGTCAAATATCATCTCAGGCAATGAAACATAAGTTCATCACTTTGAACCGGAAACAAAGCAGAAACCCACAGAGTGGTGCCATACCACTGTTCCTCCAAACAGAAAGGTCAAAGCTGCAACCTAAACGGGTCAAGTCATGGTGCCAGTCTTCTGGGACTCTGAAGGGGTTATTCTGTTTGATGCCTTTTCTCAACAATCAACCATGAAGTGTATTGTGCTACCCCTAGGAAATTGAAGAAATGAGTTCTATACATCACCACGAAAATGCAAATGAACTTCTTCTTCTTCTCCACAATAACACAAGGCCTCACACAAGTCTGCACACCTCAGAGCAGCTCACAAAACTTTATTGGACTGTTCTTCCTCATTCATCCTACATCCCAGATCTCACATCTTCTGACTTCCATCTGTATGGCCCAGTGAAGGATGCATTCTGTGGGAAGCAAAATGTGGTTGATGGGGAGGTTATTGATGCAGCAAGATGTTTGCTCCAGTGTTGCCCAGCAGAGTATACCACAGGAGCATACATTCTCTCCCAGTAAGGTGGCATAATTCATCGCACTGAACAAAGATTATGTTAAGAAACAGGATTTTATAGCCAAAATAGTGGGAAATAATATAATGTATTGGAATCCTAGATAAAGCCAACCTGCTTTCACAAAAAAATGTGTTGCTCTTGTAATATCCAGCCTCTGCTGCGTCTCCAACACGAGCCAATATACACCCCCCCCCCCCCCCCCCTCCCGCTTCCGACATACACACTGTTAAACTACGTTGCACATATCTCCATAGCGTCCAAGTTATATTCTATACACTCAATAAATATCTTAACAAATACATTTAATACTAGCCACCTGTAACCTACTGCCCATTGGAGTCTCCATAAACTGTGGCACACACCTATATTGGTAACCTAGTAGTTAACTGTAACATTCTATAGCAAAATTTTCTTGGTTTACTTGCTGCGTCAAGTTATAGTGCAGCTCTGTGTACCACAATCAGGTCCACACTGACTTATATCTCAGAAGAGAGTCAATAGGAAGGAAGGAAGATTAAGGCTTAATGTCCCTTCGACATAGTGGTTATTTGAGACAGACAATAAGCTCAGACTGTCTCAAGGATGGTGTAGGAAAAAAGCCTTGCTTTTTTAAAGGAACCATCCCAACGTTTTCCTGGAGCAATTTACGGAAACCACAGAAAACCTATACCAAGATGGTTGGATGAGAATGTGAATCGTCATCCTCCCCAACCCAAGTCTAGTGTACTAACCACTGCACCACCCCCCTAAGTGTCAGAGAATAGGGCTATAATGATGTTCTCTAAGAACCACCTTTATTCAGTCATTGGATGACTGAAGAATGTGCTATTAAAGAACAGCTGTAGTAAATACAACATTAATAGAGCACTCTTTAAAAAATGAAAACACATAGCACATGACAAAGCACTCCTTTCCTTTCTGCAGAATTACACTAACATAAACAGGGTTCTGGGCAGATAAGCTTATTTACCAACCATGTAAGTCAAAGAGGATGTGCTATATTCAGTAAGACAATCTTAGGGCTTTGAGATTTATAACATTCTTTGCAAATGTGCTCGCAATCAAATTGGTCAGTCCATATGTACAATTTCAGAAAATTCTACAGCACATTAAATAGCAAGGTCTAAATAAATGACCATTCAACAAGCACAGACTCACAAAGAAGCAGAGAACTATGTCTGACAAGAGAAATATCTTGTTCCATGCATCAAAATAAGGGAATTCTGTCAAGTAAACTGTAGAAATCAGATTGTACAACAGCAGCTATAACTGGAACAGAGAAATGTGCTGAGGTCTTTGCTTTCCAAAGGAATCCATGGCATTACTTGCATCCTTCCAACAAAGTCAACAACATTATTTTGGGAATCATATTTACATTTTTTAGTGGTGATGGTGGTTATACAAGAAGCCATTTTTTCGTTTTCTCTACCTGCAATTTTGAAGAGAATGTTTTAAAATTTGACTGTCCTTTAATGGAAAAGGTAGTATATCATAAACACTATGTTGAGAACACATTACTCATAGAAACAGCTAAGGAGGACATCAATCAAATAATCAGTAAATTAAATGGGTTCCATGAAAAAATTAACTTCACTGTAGAGCTAAAATGCAATAATCATACTCAGTTTTTACACACTGAGGTAATGAGACAAGACCAACTGCATGCTTTTAAAAAAGAAAGCAAGCAGCAGCAAATGTTGTGATTCTTAATGAATCATGTTACCCACATGAAGGAGCTGTGCTCAGATTTTAGTGAACAAAGGGAGGAGATTGCGAATGGGTGCAGTGGATAGACTGAATGAGTTAAAACATTACTAAGCAACCAGCAATAAATAACAAATTTGATTTACGCATGATGAACTACCTTATCCACAAGAGGAAGAGGAAATAGCTAAGGCTAATAAGAAGATCATTACTGTGCTATATTTTGGAAAAATCTCTGAGAAATTGGCAAATACATTTAAACCATACAATGTCCAGTTGGAATTCAAAGTGAAAAACTTAGATATAATTTAAGACATATGGTAGGGAATGGGAAACGTAAACTAGAACAACAAGCAAGAGTATGTAAAATACACTCTCCATAATACAATGTGAGGGACACCACAGCGCAATTTCTTGCATTCTAACATTTCAAAAATGCCTTGAAGAAACTTTCATCCCATACATATTTTCAGTAGAAAAAAAGATGTAATCCACATGTCACAAGAGTGGTTATTCAATACTGTATATCTGCACTGCATAGTTAGTGCACTGGATAGAATTTTGGGTTAGCATACTTGAGTTCAAGAGTTCAGTTCCGGGTCTAGGTGTAATTTTTATTTTCACATTTTAATATGCTTTAGCATATGCTGTTTATTAAATGATACATATTCTATTATTGCAACTTTTTTTTAACATTGTAAACAACAATTATTGGTAAGATATGTCAAAAATATTCATGAGGAGTAATAATCAATTAAAAATAATTTGTCAAAGGACAGAAATAACTACAAAACTAATCACTGCGGTCACATTAATATGCTACTTTCAGCAAGAGCACCTGATTGAAATATTTTGAATAAAGTGCCAATGACAGCATGTTTTCACAAAACAGTCTTCAGTGCAGATGCTTAAAGTCATCTCTCTGGACTTCACAGTTACAAGAACAGCATAGAAGCACAGTAACAGTTCTTCTACATCCATCGGTAAAGTACAATAAACATTACTGAGTTTGGTAAATACTTGTGAAGGGGTTTGTTAGACGTACTGGTGATTTAACACCTTAAACGAATATGATGGACATAAAAGTGGTAAGCTTGGTACCTGGTACTTATCAATAGCACCATTGCTGGGATGTGTGCTGCAAACTGGGTTTGAAAGTAGTTGATAAAGTCATATTAAAGAATGTGGCTATGTGATTTTCATGGGAAGTACCTAGGATAAAAGATACAGGTATAGATGAAGAAAGAGAATGGTGGAATCCTTTTTTCCTGTTTTTGCTCTGGGGTAAGAAGTTTAACTGACAAAAGGGGAATCAACACTGACAATAAGGCAAAAAGCATGGAGGGGCATAGAAGAGAATGGAGTATACAAGACAAAATATGTCTTTAAAAGGGGAACGATAAGAATAATTGTAATTTCATTTATATGTTAGTGTTCAGTAACTGTACATGTTTATACAAGATGTGCTATAATTTCTGTATGACAATTAAGTCAAGATGCCACAACACAGTCTAAACGTAGAAAATGAAAAAATAATGTTATGAAAAGGATAGACTGCTACCCATTATGTAGAGTAGTTGTTGAGTCACAGACAGACACAACAAAAGGACTGCTCTACATGTGGGCTTCCAGCCAGAAGGACTTCTAATACAATAAAAAAACACACACACATTCTTGTAAGCACAACTCATATAAACATGACCACTGTCTCTGGCAAGAGAAGCCATTGGTCTGGCTTCAGTGGCCAGTGACAGGGGTAATATGTGTGCGAGTTGTGAATGTGTGTGTATTTTCTACTTTAGCATATGTCCTTTTGCCCGAAAGCTTACATGTACAGCAATCTTTTTGTTTTACCTGTCTGTGACTCAACATCTTCTCTATATGGTGAGTAGCAGTCTATCCTTTTGATAATACTGTCACTATTCCATCCCAGATTTTCCATTGTTTAAAAATAAAAAAAAAAATGCACTATAATTGGTACTGACCTCGAGTATTTTCATGTGAAACTCTACCTACTTCATTAACTGTACAGTTCAGGTAGACAGTACTTTAAAACAGTTGTTGTATAGGTGACCGCAGTGTTGACAGACTGCCTTTCTTTTCTGTCCATTTTCTACCAAAAAACAGAAGTTCATTACAGGCATTTTTGTACTGCCAGTGTGCAAGGAATAATGCTATGGCATCTGAATGCACAAATTTTGGATCAGCTTGTACAAGACAGGTATAAACAGCACAAAGATTCTTTCACATTGGGCACATCTGGAAAATTTGTTGGAGCCAAACACTTAAGGCTTTATGGAAGGTAGTGAAATGAGAGACACGGCAACCAGCTACAGAAAAAAACATGACAATTGAACTGAATGGAATGGTTATAAATGATGAGTCACAGGTAGAAAATACATTTACTAATCATTTCTTAAATACAGTAGAAAGCAAAGACTTTAAGAGAAAAATCAGAGCAATATTTTGCAATCATAACTCTCATGAAATTCAATCACTTGAATATATCACCCACTTCTCCTTTTGAAATTAAGAAAATTATACATTCTCTCAAAAATAAAAGCTCATCTGGTTTTGATGGTGTTTCCAACAAAGTACCAAAAATTTATTCCCACATGAGAATCCCAGTCTTATCTGAAATATGTAATGCTTAACTAACTCAAGGCAGTTTGCCAGAGAGACTGAAATATGCCATTGTTGAAACCCTGTTTAAGAAATATGGTAAGACAGATGTCAATAACTGCTGATCTGTTTCACTGCTGACATCATTTTCCAAAATTTTTGAGAATGTGATGTATTTTAGAATAGTATCTCACCTTAGCAACAATAATATCCTCAGGAAATCACAGTTTGGGTTTCAGAAGAGTTGCTCTCCTGAGAACGCATTTCCGTGATCCCTCACCAAATTTCACAAGCATTAAATAATGAAATGGGCAGATTAATATTTTCTGTGACCTAACTAAGGCATTTGAAGGGGTGAATCACAACATTCTCCTAGATAAATAGAAGTTTTATGGGACTGATAGTACAGCGAAACAATGGATAATGTCATATCTAACCAAAATAATGCAGGAAGTTGTACTTAGTAATTCAGTCAGTGTAGTCTGGGGACACTATTCTGACAGGAGAAATCGTGTATGGGGTTCCCCAAGACTCAGTCTTAGGACCACCATTGTTCCTCATACATGTAAACAATCTGCTGACATATACATTATTAGTTCTTTTTGCAGATGACACTAGTACTGCAATCAATTCAAGTACACATAATAAACAGAAGAAATGGTAAATAATGTCCTTGAAAATATCACTGACTGGTTTTTTTATTAATGGTATCAACCTCAATTTTAGAGACACAGCGTATTCAGTTCTGCACGTTTGGGGTACTACAACAGTTGAAACTTCAAAATTCTTGTGTGTTCATACTGAAGAGAATTTAAACTGGAAAAAGGACATTTCTGAACTCCTAACACAACTTAGTTCAGCCGCATTTGCATTTAGAATCACTGCATATTTTCATTCAATAATGTCATATGGAATAATGTTCTGGGGTAACTCATACTTAAGAAAGAAAAGTTTTCAGGGTTCAAAAATGTGCTGATGGTCGTCCAAGATTATCTTGTAGACATCTGCTTAAAGAGTTGGGCATTCCGCTATTGCTTCATAGTATACGTATTCCCTCATGAAGATGGTTGTAAAAAATCTACTACATTTCAAAAGGAACAATGATGTAGATAATTACAATACCAGAAAGAAAAATGTCATTCACCACTCCATATTAAGGTTATCTTTAGCACAAAAAGGGGCACACAATGGTCCAAAAAATTGTTTTCACTTACCTAGAGATACGAAATGTGTGACAGCTAAATAAAATTTGAAAACAAAATCAAAAAGTTTATTCTTGACAACTCCTATTTTTTACAATAATTTCTATTAATGTTTTAAAAGGTGGTGAGTAGGAATTACTAATTCGTGTCTGTATACACTGATGGAATAAAATTGCAACACCAACGTGGAGTTGTGGGACATAAACAAAAGTTCGTAGTTGAGGTTCTACATCTGAAGATGACATTTATTAAAATATCACACCAATATTAAGAAAAGGAAAGTTGCTACTCACCATATAGTGGAGAGGTTGAGTCGCAGATAGGCACAAGAGAAAGACTGTCACAATATAATTTCATTACTTTACATTAATTATTTTTTGGTGTTGTAATTTTTTTCCAGCACTGTATTTGTAAAAAATATAAATGTTAAGCATGTAGCCAGATTTACAAATCAATTTGTGATGTGAATCTGAAATGACTCATTCCACATCATTACAATTTATCTTGCAAAATGATCCACGGAAGAAGAAACCAACTAACTAACAAACTTACACATATGAGAGATATGTCACCTACTAAAAGATTCTAAGGAGGATTTAAAAGTGGCACAAATAGTGAAGAAAGGAAGGAAAGTTAACCTACTTGAAGAACTAGAAATATCAGTTCACCAGGACAGATCTGGTAATGTGCTCAATGCAAAAATGGGAGAGTGGTAACAGATTCTTCAACAGGTTCATGGATCTTTTTTGAATTTAGAGGTAATATGACATATATAAGCTGTTTTTACAGATGTCCCCTGTGTCATTTCTGGACTAGAGAAGAATGGTTGGTGGCTTAATGCAGTCAGTGGCACTGTGTGCCTGATGTTTGCAGAACAAGCCAGTGTACTGGAAGGCAATTGGTATGATATTAAGTCAGGTACTGTTACAGAAAAGGAACACTTTGGCAAAAGGGCAGTAATATGAGGAAGCAAAACAGAAGGACAATGCTGCCAATTTTAAAGTAAAACATGGACTTCAACTCTGATTACTTCTGTTCAGTTTTACGACTGTTTTTATGCATTTTTAAGCATTTATGAATGAAGAGTTAAACATAGACAGGCAGATGATGGGAGCACAGCTCCCAAAACATGTAGCTGTTGATAAAATTCCTTATATTTGAGTGTTGTTTGCTTAATAACTATAACTATATACCTTTGTTTCTGACATTCCATTTTCCTCATTACGCTAATCTCAAACCATCTGACTACAGATGATGCCACTAGTATAATCTTGTTGCTTCCATGTTCTGTTTCAATTACATTTTGCTTATTAAATCTTGTACACGATTACCAATTTTATTTAACTGCAGCACTTTAAAAAGATTTACTTGGTCTCAAATACTCAGGTCAGCCAATTATATCTTCATTGCCTTTGTAGGCTTACTTCAGGCTCTGTAGTTGGAGAGTATAGCTTTTTATCTAAATTTCCACAGTTACTAGCTTTCATTTATTTCTTTTATGTCTATTTTAAGATGCTGTATTGAAAGAAAACCTGCCAATCTTACCTCACTAGGGAGGCTAGACTACTACCCTCATAAACCAGGATAAATCAGTGGGAATAATGAAGGAGTCAAAGTGAACACCAATATATTTCACACACTGGAAGCACCAACTTTCTCTATTGATATTGTTACAATGAGAAGCTTCATGTAGAATAAGTCAGCAGTTACTCCAATAGTCAAGGTTGAAGGAAATCAGGGAGGAGGTACAGCAACTAACTGCATGCATGATCAGGATGACTTTAAACAGAGACAGTATTGCAGTATTGAAGATAACGGAGAAACCACCCCATTGTATTTCCCTGGTACATGCAGCCCTGCAATAGAAGTGTCATGATGGCTTTGTCTCAGTTAAAATAGTCCATCAAACCTCCATGTGGTGATTGAGAGGAGAGAGACAGAAATGGAAAGTACACAGGTATTTTAGAAAGCAGTGAGATGCAGTTCCAGGAGACATGCTTTTTTGGAACGAGGATGGTACGATCATTTATACTAGAACAGATAACAACAGAGCAGGAGTAACAATTGTTAATGAGTAGGGAAACTGGTAACGGAGAAAAAGTTTATCTACAGCAAGCAGAAAGAATACCGATTGTGAAATTCAGTGGATATCCAATAGATACTTCAATAATTAATACGTATTCCATAATTATAGATTTAGATCACAGTGAAACTGAATTGTATGATGATAACAAACTCTTAAAATATGTCAAAGAGGATGAGAATTTAATCATAATGGCAGATTAGACTGCAATCATCAGCAAAGGAAGGGAACAGAAAATAACAAGAGCATACAGTCTCAGCAAGTAAGATGAGAGGAGAGTGAAATTAATAGACTTCTTTGTTGGGCATAGGTTAACACTTCCAGCATGGTGCCTGTATGCCACACAGGAGGGCCGACCCTCACATTCCCAATGGCGCCCATATCAAGTATGACTGAGAATCTACCATCTGCCTCAAGGTCATTTAGTGGAGAATGGAAGCTGTTTCAGCACTTGTTGTAGAGGTAGTTTCTTGTTCTGTTGTCAGAGGCTGAACTTACAGGCTCTGTCAACCTAGTGGTAGTTGAGAGAAGTACAAGGAGCACTTCATTTGTAGTTCTTTCATGGATGTTTACAAAGACAGAAATGTCATGAAGGAAGCTAACAAGAAATTTGGATATTTTCGATATTTTATATGGAGTGCCAGGATCAGAAATAGAAGATACTGATAGAGAAGATTCATACTTTCCAGGCAAAAATACATATGATGAATCACTCACACAAGGGTTTCAGTCATCTGTGAAGCAAGTAGCTCATTCTCGTATTTTGTATTGTGAGTGATATACACGTCTTTATTTCCATTTGTGACTTCTGAATATTGATCTAAGTACTCTTGCTCTATTCTGGTAATGGCACAGACCATAAGTCATCATCTATAGTGTCTAGTTGTGTGCATATCTCTAAGGACGGTGAACAAGATTGAGAAAGTTGGTATAGCCTCTCAGTTTTCAGGTGCGGCTGAGGAGTATGATTATTTTACTCATTTCTTTGATGACTGAATGATTCAACACATCAAAGGTGAAACAAATTGACATGCTGGTATGTAATAATATTTGAACCACATGAAATATTCTCAGTTACCTATATCTACTTTTTAAACATTCCTATTTTTGTGACTGCAAAGAGAAACATAACTGTATCACTCTAGGGGGAGAGCATGCAATTTTTTTTCCCAGGCTTTTCATGTGTTTCTTGTTCTAATTATATTGCCAGTTTGAATTGTACATTCTGAAATAAACTAATTTGTCTACTTACTTTTCCATTTTAAATGCTTTAAGAATCATTATCTTATCACACTTTCATATATTGCAATGATATTTAAGTAAAACCCAAAATTACGCCAATTCACAGCCAAGTGCTGAGGAGGCCAGTATTGAAAGTGTTAATAACTGTGAATACACTTTAAAACAAAACAAAAAAAACCTTGGAAAAAGAGGTATATATCTAAGATGCCAAGGGATCAAAGATGACATCAGATTGATTACATTTTGGTAAAACAAATATTCAGGAATCAATAACAGCAAGAGTTACTGAAGTGCTGACATTTGTAGTGGTCATAATATGGTATTAGCAAAATGCCAGTTTAAATTCATGAACTTATAGGAAAAGCAACCAAAACCTGTAACCTAGGCAAGATGAAGTAACTAAAAGCCTAGAATGTGGCAGAACATGTGATAAAAGTAATAACTGAACTTCCAGGAAAAAAATAATGTGAAAAACTAGTAGAACGGTCTCAAGGACACATGGTAATTTTGGATGATGGAAAAATTGATTTTTTAAATAGCTTTATTAAATTCTATAGCCTTTACTGGTTACATTGGCATATAGTTACTGGGTTTAGGAGTCCCAGTCATTTACACTGCCATGCAACCATTATTTAAATTGCAGAAGACCATTAGTATTTCACAAAATAACTGCAAAATATTTGCTTGTAGCAATTCTGTTTGTGATACATTGTGTATGTTAGTAACACAGTTGGTTTCCAGCACCTATATAGGATCATTTTTGCTCCTGTTTGTTTTTGCTCTGAGGGAATGTTTCGTTTACATACTACTGAAAGTTTGTTGCATAATTTGTAGAGGATTTTTTGGGTGAATATGTTCATTAGTGTGCAATAAATACTAGCAATGACAACCATCAGGAAATTTGATAAAAGAAAATTCTAGTCTAACTCGTTTACAAATGAAGCAGTCCATAGTACTGAGAGGTATCTGAGTGTCACTTCACTGGTTTAGTGATGCTGTTTGTTGTGGATGCAAAACCTTGTTACTACTTTGTTCCTCAGTTACTTTAAAGCAATCTGCAGCATCACATTGTTTGTATATCACCCCTTCCTTTTTCAAGGATGCTTTGATAATCAACAACTAATTACAAAATTATATCACAGTACCTCCCAGAATTTTACACATAATAGTGAATTAGGTGTAGAAGTGTACTGCTAGGCACATGTAATTTCTTTCAATCAACATTTATGTAAACTTTATTTATCTGCCTAGTAAACCCATGCTACAAAAAAGGGATTTAATAGTTATTTTTGCTGAAGTCTGTTGATGTAAAAATAATTAGTATACATTCTCTGAAGTAAGTTATAAATACCAAAAGGAATGCCAAGAGGAAGCTTGGAGACAAAATGCAGCAATATGTATACTCTGTTTCAATGAAGCTCACAATTTGCAGTGTTGTCCCCAGAACTGATCTTGGTGCTTTGGTTCTGAGTCAAGTGGAAGAACTGAACCAAAGAGTTCAAAGATTCTGTGACAAACTAGGCTGTGACTTCCTGGACTTGTGCTATAGGGTTGAGAACTGTAGGGTCTTTCTAAATAGGTCAGGTGTGCACTACACATCAGAGGCTGCTCTCAGGTAGCTGACTGTGTGTGAGGTGCACACAATGGTTTTATAGATTAGGTGACACTCTGTCCAATCCAGATAATTATAGCTGTAGGAAACCCAGAAGTGTCAGTGTAATACTGAATGAAATGACTCCCACAGGTGAGAGTATTAAAAGCCTAATGGTAAATTGTTGAAGCATTCACAACAAAGTAACAGAGTTGGAAGCACTCATGAAAAGCAGTGAAGCTCATATGATACTAGGTACAGAAAGCTAGTTGAAACCTGTAATTGACAGCAGTGAGATTTTTGGGGAAAATTTAAGTGTATATTGAAAGGATAAGCAAATGGGGAAAAATGGAAGTGGTTTATTTGTAACAGTAGACAAGAAACTCAAATCCAGCAAGACAGAAATTGAAGCTGCATGTGAGACTGTTTGGGGAAGACTCAGTATCAGGGTGGGCATAAAATGATAATTAGATCCATCTATTGCCCACCAGACTCATCTCCTAATGTAATCCATTAATCATCCAACAATTAATTGGGAAAATTACAGTTTTGTTAGTGGTGGGCATGATAAGACATCCTGTGAAACATCACAAAGTGCTTTCTCTGAAAGCTACCTAGAACAGATAGTTAGGAATCCCACTCATGATGGAAATATATTGGATCTAATAGCAACAAATAGACCTGACCTCTTTGAGGATGTCCACATCGAAACTGGTATCAGTGACCAGGATGCAGTTGTGGCAACAATGATTAACAAAGTAGGAAGTTTAACTAAAACAAAGCAGAAAGATATATATGTTCAGTAAACTACAGAGAAATCATTAGTGTCATATCTCAGAGAGGAACTAAAACCTTTCAACACATGCCAGGAATATGTAGAGGAACTCTGGCTCAAGTTTAAAAGACTAGTTGACCAATCACTGAATATATATGTGCCCAGTAGAACAGTACATAATGGGATGGAACCTCGAGGGTATATGGTCACTGTAACGAAACGTCCAAGGAAATAGAATTACTGCATATTAGATGTAAAACAAAAGTGCAGGGCTATAGATAGAGAGATACTGAATGAAACATGTTTGGCTGTCATGAAGAGCAATGCATGATGCCCTCAATGGCTATCGTAGCAAAATATTGTCAAATTACATTTTACAAAATCCAAAGAAATGCTGTTAGTGGCACCAAAGCCAGTCGCCTCCAGTGAATGAGACAGGAAATGAAATCATGGGTAGTGAAGCAAAAGCTGAAATGCTTAACTCAATTTTCAAATGTTCCTTTACAAAGGAAAACCCAGGATAACAACACCAATTTAATCCTGAAAGATGAATGAAATAAGGATTAGTGTGAGAAACAGATGTGTTGAGAAACAGTTGAAATTGTTAAAACTGAACAAAGGTCCATGCCCTGATGAAATTCATGTGAATTTGTGGCTGAGTTAGCCCCTCTTCTAACTACAATCTGTTGTAGATCCCTCGAACAAAAAACTGTGCCCAATTCTTGGAAAAAGGTACAGGTTACACCCGTCTACAAGAAGGGTAGTAGCAGTTATCCACAAAAGTACCATCCATACCCTTCACATTGATTTGTTGTAGAATCTTAGAACAAATTCTGAGCCAAAACATAATGAGGTATCTTGAACAGAATGACCTCCTCAATGCCAACCAGCATCAACTTCGAAAACATCGATCATGTGAAGCCCAACTTGCACTTTTCTCATGTGACATACTGAAAGCTTTGGATCAAAGCAATCAGATAGACAAAGTGTTCCTTGCTTTCTGAAAAGTATTTGACTCAGTATCACACCTATGCTTATTGTCAAACGTGTGATCATTAAGTGCAATTTTTGACTGGATTGAGGACTTTTTGGTAGGGAGGATGCAGCATGTTATATTGGAGGCAGAGCCATTGTCAGATGTACAAGTAACTTCAGGTGTGTCCCAAGAAAGTGTGCTTGTACCCATGCTGTTCATGTTGTATATTAATGACCTTGCTGACAATATTAATAGTAATATAATGCTCTTTGCAGATGATGCAGTTATCTATAATGAAGTACTATTTGAGAGAAGCTGCATAAATACTAAGTCAGATCTTTATAAGATTTCAACATGGTGCAAAGATTGGCAACTTGCTGTAAATGTTCGTATGAAATGGGATGATCACTTAGATTCAGTAGCGAGTAAGGCAGGTGGTAGACCTTGGTTTATTGGTAGAATATTGGGGAAGTGCAATCAGTCTGCAAAAGATATTGCTTACAGATCACTCATGCGTCCCATCCTAGAATATTGCTCAAGTGTGTGGGACCCGTACCAGATGGGACTAACAGAAGATACTGAAAATACACAGAGAAGGGCATCACAAATGGTCACAGGTTTGTTTAATCCATGGGGGAGAATCACAGAGATACTGAAGGGATACTGGCAGACTCTTGAAGACAGGTGTAAACTATCCCAAGAAACTCTATTAATGAGGTTTCAAGAACCAGCTTTAAATGATTACTCTAGGGATGTACTACTAAACCTTATGTGTTGCTCACATAGGGATCATAGGGTGACATTACAACAATTACTGCAAGCACAGAGGCATTCCAACAATCATTCTTCCCATGCTTCTTACAAGAATGGAACAGGGAGAACCCTAATAATTGTTACAGTAGGATGTACCCTCTGCCCTTCATCTCATGGTGGTTTGCAGAGTATAGAGTATAAGTATAGATGTCGATGTGGACACTTCAGTAATGTTTTGAGGCACAATGTAGTATGACTCAAATCTTAATTCGCTATTTCCCACACGTTGTGCATATCGGAATTTAGGTATACATACCTCCTTAGTTCACAAAGCAATGAACTAATTTTTTCTTGTAACTTACAATAGCCTATACCTATCTAGTAAACCTAAACTTTGTTGCAGGTTCAATTAAATAATAGAAAAATAAAAAGTTTTCTAAAAATTAAAATATAAGACACAATAATTTTTATTCTTATTGATATAGTTAATGTGCAGAATTATTAAATAGATCTAGTATCTCAGCCAACAAATCATACATATTTGGTAAATATTTGGTCTCCTTGATGTCTGGATTGTGAGACTGAATGATACCTAATGAATAAGAATTTTATAAAATTTAGTGCATCACTTTTTAATTATTGTTTTTTATAAGCTTCAGTGCAGTCTAAATTGTTCAAAATACATGAAAATTGTTTAGAAAGTGTTCTGTATTAACTAGGATAAACTACAAAACTGTAAAACTTACACAAAATACCTAAATAGTGCATGAAAGAAGTAAGTGCTGTTTTTCATGTAATATGGAACCAAAAAAAGTACTCTGTGTCCTTAAAATAAATGTACTTAATGTAGAAGAAAAAGTATTAGGATTGAAAAAGGCAGGCATGGAAAACAGATCAAATTGCAAAATCAATAACAAAATGGCTAAAACATATTCTTGTTATGGTGTTCAGTATGAAGTCTGCTTTGATGTAGCTCTCCATGGTAATAAGTCTCCAGTCGAACCTGTTTGCTGCAGTCAAGCCTTGGTCTCCCTCTAGACCATTCCTTGATGCCCCAGGAAATGTGATATCAACTGATCCCTTCAGTAGTCAAGTTGTACCATAAATTTTTTTTCTTCTAACTTTGGTTCAGTACCTCTTCTTCAGTTATCCAATTGACCCATCTACTGTTCAGCATTTTTTGTTTTGTTTTTCTTTTTCTTTTTTGTTTTTTTAGAATCACATTTCAAAGTTTCTATTCCCTTCTTCCCTGCACTTTTTATTGCCCATATTCTACTTCCTTACAATACTACATTCCATGAAAATATCTACCAACACTTGAATTTATATCTGATGTTAAAATACTTATCTTTTCCAGGAGAGCAAGTCTGCAGTTTATATCCTCTCTACTTCAGCGTTTGTCAGTTATTCTGATCCCCAAAAAGCAAAACTCATCCACTAGGTACTTTTAATGTCTGAATTCCTAATCTAATTGCTCTCCACAGTTTTGGAACAAGAAGATTAGCGTGTTCCAAAAGCTAGGAATTATGTGTGTTTTCTACTCATCTGCAAATGCTCGATTCATTAACTAATTTTATAAAAATACAGGAAATGCTGTAGGTCAAACTAAACTTAAGATCCAAAAATTCTTGGGTAGCCACCATTGCACTCCAATATTGTTCAGTTACAAATAATGGAAGCTTTTGTTCCAGTTTTCAGATCGCAGTAGTTGCAAAGCATTTGCAATTTATGTGCATAGCAACCATGGGTTTCCTAGAAACACTGTCGTCATTAGTTGCTCTGCAACTACTAGAATCTGAAGACATCCAATATCTGTATGAAACTAGTTATCAGTATTTTAAAAAGGTATGACTTGTATTATAAAAAAAGACATTTCAAACAGAAACTCTTGAAGTTCTCCAGTTTCCTGTGTGCATAACAACAGAAGCACTGGACTCTCCTTGACATGAGTTTTACTACCTAGTCATGTAAGAATGAAAGTCACAAGGTGACTAACATAATGAGATAACATGTCTTAAGAATTTTTTGGTTGATATGGATGTAGTACTAAAAGAAAATAATTACTAGAGCAGTAGATGGACAGTAAATAATCTGAAGGAAAAACACAAACACAAACCCATGCACACACTAGACAAACAGTATATTCCCTAGGTTTACATATTTTGTTAATGTTTTAAAACAGACTAATACAAATATCTATGGCTACACAATATGCAGAGGCTACTGAAAGTAATTTGTAGTGAGCTTAAAGGTCATTTATCAGCTGGTGACAAGAACAGAAACATTGTAGAGGCTCTAGCAAATATACATTTGTAATATGCTGAGTGCTATTTGTTGTTCTTCTAAGGATTGTTTATAACATTATTTGCTATTATAAATCACAGTCATGGGGAGCCCTTGAGAACATCATTTATTTCAGATGATGAAACTGCCAGACAGTGGCCAGTAAAATCTGATCCACTACAGTTGAGAATTTTACTGTCAAATTCTAACATCTTATCTGGCAAATGCATTTGCCATAATGAATTGAATTTTATCTGCACATATCAAATCTCTAACAGCAATTTCTTGGTCATGTTTCCTAATCACACTCACCTCCCGGGAAGCTGCACTGGTCAGCCACTGACGGAGCAGCTGCTGTTTCTCCTGCCAACTCTCTTGCTGCATTCACAGACATAAACCCACAATACAACTAATTAATAGCAGGAATTATCAATGCTAATGAAGCATTTCTAATCTGCATGTCTGGCTTTGCCCTCTAGCAAAACTCAGCATAAGATACACATCAAATGAATTATGTTTACCATTACTCAATGACCCTTTAGCATTATTGACATTTGTGGAAAATCAAATGGGAAAATTCAGCCGAACTTCTGATATTTGTTTCTGGTGCCTTGCATAAATGTGCATGTTAAGTTGTCTGCAACGGTCAAAACAATTATATCAGACCAATGATCAAACATTATGGAAATCTAAGGTTTTTATTTCACACTGATATTTCATTTCAGGGCATAATGATAGGTAATCAAAGTCCTGGAGAAGTATGTGGTTCAGTTGTTGCAGTCCAGCATGGTACTGGGTGATGAAGAGGCAATTTTTGGTGGACAGTTCTTGGAGGTGGTGGGAGGGTTGGGGGTTTGAGGGGAGATGACACAGGAGATCTGTTTGTGGACTAGGTTTGGCAGACAGTACCTTTCTGTGAAGGCCTTGGTGAGATGATCAGCATACTAAGCAAGACAGTTCTTGTCACTGCATATATGCCACCGCCAGGTGGCCAGGTTGTATGGAAGGGACTTTTGGTGTCAAAGGAGGATCAAACTTAATATACCATGTTTTATGTTGAAATTCATTGCTGTTAAGTGATATGTTAATGCAGTATAACCATGTAAATACATGATAAGCTAATTAACAGAAATAAAAGAAGATTGTCCTTTGCACCATTAGGGTGCTAAATCCAAGAGATTATTGATCACATATATAAGGAATATCAATATGCAACTCTGGACTAGTTCTGAAATGTTGGACTAGCTGCCTACATTTTTCAGGCAAATCACAGACATGTTCAATAGAACTGAAGTTCAAACAGCATCCTGGCCATGGCATTTGTGTTATATCTCAGCTGCTGGTATATTCTCCAAAGTAAGCTCTATGAGAATGAGCATTGTGCAATGTAAAAATGAAATAATCTACAATAGTCTCATCATATGGTAGAACAAAAAGTAATGCTGACACCTTCAAACTGTCAGAAACTCATTGCTGACATGGAGTTTGTCATGCACAACAATGCTTATTTAGACCACCAAAGCCAGTCTGCTATCACAATATTGGGATTTTTCATGCAGAGGTGTGCATTTTTCACATTCATTGCTCTTCCAGATGTATAAAGGTTAGTTTTCAGGCTAAATATTTAAACTAAACTGCAGATAAATATGGCCAGAGTGGGCAGGAATCTATTACACTCAGTGAGTCTCCATCAGTTCATCTCACATCTTCAGGCACTAAGGTGGTGTGTGGCAAACCACATTTGTAGACAAATGCATGAAGCTTGAGCTGATATCTGTCTGTATTGCTGTTAGTAGTGCCCACTGCAGCTGAGTTCCTTTCTTCCATTTATTCCAATTGTCTTTGAGAAATATGTAACAATTGTCTCTGGGAGTGGTTGCTTGGGGATGACCTTGTCTTAATTACTTTGACTATTTCCCATTTTTAAGTAATTTCATAGGGTTCTCCAACAGTGTTATGTAATGCCATGACTAAATGGATTCTACTGCACCAGTGGACTGAAACACCAGCGATCCTGGCAAATTATACTTTTGGACATCACAACACTCTTATTCATATGAAAATTAACATTAATGCAGTATACTGATAACTATTCAAGTGTCTGAAGTGAGTACAAGAGCCCTTCCCTACTTCCTGTTGTAATGGTGAGTGTGCTTTAGACACATATTCTCCCAATGTGTATCACAATGTACTGATTGATCCTTTAATTGCTACAAGCAGCAGAGTATCTTTCAACAATGAAGGAAAAGATGGATTGCTGCTTACCTAAAAGAAGACATGCTAAGTTGCAGCAGGCCCAATTAAAAGACACTTACACAAAGCTTTCGGTCACAGTCCTCATCAGAAAAAGAGAAACAGAGAAACACACACCATTCAAACACACAAGCAAGCATAACTCTCACACACATGGCCACCAGCACTGGTAGCTCAGGCCAAAATGCGACTATCATGTGGGATGGCAGCAGTGATCTGCAGGGGGTGGGGAAGGGTAAGGGATAGTAGTATATGGGTGGGGGGACAGAGTGTGCAAGGACTAGAATGCCAACAGGTGCAGCATCAGAAAGTTGTGGGGGAGGTGAGGGAAAAAGGAGCAAAAAGGACGGGAGCTGGGAAAGAAGGGCTGGTGCATTCACAGAGGGCAGCAAACAAAGAGGCTGGGAGACAAGAATGGGGAGGTGATGTTAGGACGGAGGTAGAAACGGTTGGGTAGAGGGTGTGGAGACAGCATGTTACCATAGTTTAGGCCAGGATAATTACAGTAACAGAGAATGTGTTGTAAGGATAACTCCTGTCTGAGCAGTTCAGAAAAGCTGGTGGTGGAGGGGAGGATCCAGATGGTTTGGGTAGTGAAGCAGCCACTGAAATCAAGCTTTTTATGATCAGCTGTATGTTGTGCCACACGGTGGTCTACTTTGCTCTTGGCCATGGTTCGGTGGTGGTCATTCATCCTGGTGGACAGCTGGTTGGTAGTTGTACCAAAATAAAAAGCTGCACAATGATTGCAGCAGAGCTGGTAAATAACATGGCTGCTTTCACAGGTGGCCCGGCCCCTGATGGGGTAGGATAAACCTGTTTCAGGACTGGAATAGGAAGTGCTGGGTGGATGGCGGGCACGTTTTGTACCTGGATCTCCCACTGGGATATGATCCTTGTGGCAAGGAACTGGGATTGGGAGTGGCATAGTGATGGACTAGGATGTTATGGAGGTTGGGTGGGCAACGGAACACCACTTTAAGAGTAGTAGGAAGGATCTGGAATAGGATATCCCTCATTTCAGGGCATAATGATAGGTAATCAAAGTCCTGGAGAAGTATGTGGTTCAGTTTTTGCAGTCCAGCATGGTACTGGGTGACGAAGAGGCAATTTTTGGTGGACAGTTCTTGGAGGTGGTGGGAGGGTTGGGGGTTTGAGGGGAGATGACACAGGAGACCTGTTTGTGGACTAGGTTTGGCAGACAGCACCTTTCTGTGAAGGCCTTGGTGAGATGATCAGCATACTAAGCAAGACAGTTCTTGTCACTGCATATATGCCACCACCAGGTGGCCAGGCTGTATGGAAGGGACTTTTGGTATCAAAATGCAGGTACTGTTGGTGGTAAGTGGGTTTAATGTGGGCAGAAGTGAAGATGAAGCCATCAGAGAGGATGAGTTCAATATCTAGGAAGGTGGCACACTGGGTTGAGGAGGACCAGGTGAAGTGGACGGGAGAGGAGGGCTTGAGGATGTGAAAGAATGAAGATAGGTTGTCTTTGCTCTGAATCAAGATCACGAAGGTATCATCAATTAACCTGAACCAGACTAAGGGTTTGGAGTTTTGGGGGGCTAGGAAGGTCTCCTCTAGATGGCCCTTGAACAGGTTTTTATAGGAGGTGCCCATGGCTGTGCTGCACATTCATCTGTATACCTTTCCTTCAAAGGAGATGTAGTTGTAGGTTAAGATATGCTGAGAATTATCGCATAATCAGCTTAATAGCTCATGCATCAAAGCTGCTGACAAGGATAATATACAGAATATTGGAAAATAAAATTGAGGGTGTGTTAGATGACGGTTAGTTTGGCTTTAGGGGATGTAAAGGCACTAAAGACGCATTTCTGATGTTGTGGTTGATAATGGAAACAAGGCTAAAGAAAAATCAAGGTACATTCATAGGATTTGTCGACCTGGAAAAAGTGGTTGACAATGTAAAATGGTGCAAGATGTTTGAAATTCTGAGAAAAGTGGGGTGTAAGCTATAGAGAGAGTAGGGTAATATACAATATGTACAAGAGCCCAGAGGGACTAGTAAGAGCAGCTGACCAAGAACGAAGTGCTTGGATTAAAAAGGATGTAATACAGGGATATAGTCTTTCACCCCTACTGTTCATCCTGTACATCAAGGAAGCAATGATGGAAATAACAGAAAGGTTCAGGAGTGGAATTAAAATTCAAGATGAAAGGATACCAATGATACAATTCACTGATGATATTGCTATCCTCAGTGAAAGTGAAGAAGAATTACATGGTCTGCTGAATGGAATTAACAGTCTAATGAGTACAGAATGTGGATTGAGTGTAAACTGAAGAAAGACGAAAATAATGAGAAGTAGAAGAAACGATAACAGTGAGAAACTTAACACCAGGCTTGATGGTCACAAAATATATGAAGATAAGGAATTCTGCTACCTAGGCAGTAAAATAACCAATGATGTACAGAGCAAGAAAGACATTAATAGCAGACTAGTACTGGTAAAAAGGGCAGTCCTGGCCAAGAGAAGCCTACTAGTATCAAACATAGGCCTTAATTTGAGGAAGAAATTTCTGGGAATGCACATTTGGAGCACAGCATTGTAAGGTAGTAAAAAATGGACTGTGGAAAAACTGGAACAGAAGAGAATTGAAGCATTTGAGCTGAGGTGCTATAGATAAATGTTGAAAATTAAGTGGACTGATAAGATTAGGAATGAATATGTTCTACACAGAATCAGAGAGGAAAGCAATATGTGGAAAACACTGACAGGAACAGGATGATAGGATATCTGTTAAGACATGAGAGGTTGGCACAGGAGGGGAATTATTGGTGGCGGGCTGCATCAAACCAGTTAGAAGACTGGTCAATATATATATATATATATATTCTTTCTTCTGTGTAAATATTCTGAAGAAGGGACCTGAGGAAGGATGGTGAGGCTAAGCTGAAGGTAAGGAATTCCTGGAAGGTTGGAGGGGGGATGGAAGATCATGGTTGGATTGTAGTATGAAATGGGAGACCCAGGGTTCAATGTTTGAATTAGGTTGGTTTTGATTGGAAGGATTGGCAGCATATAAGTGCTTCCATTGCACAGACTGGGAGAAGGAGAGTGAATCTCTGACAAGCCCAGCATGGTTAAATTCGGTGTAGGGCTAAAGTTACCCTATGCCATCAGGGGCTGGGCCACCTGTGAAGCAGCCTTGTCATTTATCACCTCTGCTGCAACCTCTGCACAGCTTTTTATATTGGTGTGACAACCAACTGGCTGTCTACCAGGATGAATGGCCACCACCAAGCTACGGCTGAGAGCAAAGTAAGCCATCATGTGGCATAACATGCAGCTGCATAAACATCCTTGATTTCAATGGGTGTTTCACAACCCAAGCCATCTGGTCCCTCCCTTCCATCGCCAGCTTTTCTGAACTGCCTATATGAGAGTTATTTTTACAGCACATTCTCTGTTCCTGTAATTATTCTGGTCTCAACCTACAGTAACCTACTGTTCCCACATGTCTGTGCCTGTTGGCATTCTAGTCCCTGCACACACTGCCAGACAGTGTTCCTCTGTACCACCGCCTCCTGCACCTGGACACTACTATCCCTTCCCCTTCCCCACCCCTCCAGGCTGCTGCCGCCATCCCATGTGATAGTTGCATTCTGGCTTGAGCTGCTGTACATGGCGATTGTGCGATTTTTGTGTGTGTGTGTTTCTCTTTTGCTGGTGAAGGCTGTGGCCAAATGTTTTGTGTATGTGTCTTTTAACTGTGTCTGTCAGCAACTTAATGTGTCTTCTTTATGGTAAGTAGCAATTGACCATTTGCTTCATTGCTGATATTGCTGCATAGAATACTTTCAGATTGTACTGACAGACATTATTCTCCCTTTCTGCTAGCTTCATCATCATGCTGCAAATATTTTTGTATTTTCTTCTCCAACCCCCCCCCCCCCCAATAATACAACAACAAATAAATTTAAGACTTAAAATTTAAAAAAAAATGACACTATAAGTGCCGTGATAAGGAATTCTGAAGTTTTGTGTAAAATGAGATCTAGATACCAAACCCAACAACACGTAAAAGGCTCCAACTGCCACAAATAAAAAAAAATAGCACCAAATGCAATCAACAGATGGCACGCAGTTTTAACAGTCATTGCAGCAACATGTAGAAGGCACTGGATTCCATATGATTATTCCTCAGGGTTAGATAAAACAGCAGAGGCAGAAAATGTTTATAACAGTTTGACTGGAAAGAAATGACATTTTTAAAAAAGAATATGTTGCGGCTGCAATCAGGAAAAGCTGAAAAATGGAGGGAATGAATACATAGGTTCAAGCAATAAGCATATTCCTGAAAAAGCTCATCCAGTACAGGATGTAAATCTTATTACCGATTGATAACTACACCATACCTTGACAGAATGTTTCTTTTTGTTCTTTTTGCATGAAAGCAACAATGAAGTCTAACTAAATCATGCTGACTTTGATGAAAGAAAAAGAAAAAAAAAGAGTATCATGAGGTATAGTGCACAGAGTTTTCCTTGCTTTCAGAGTCAGTGTGCATGCAAGTATAAATGCGAGAGCCTCAGCTATGAACACATTCAGTCTTTTTGAAGATGTTTATGCCCCGTAAGATATTTAAAGATAAGAGAGTTACTTGATGGTGTTGATGCAAATATTGCATGTTAAAAGAAGACCTCATCGTACCTCTAATGATCCATCACAGAGCAGGAGACAATCACCTGTTCATTACATTGTTCCAGATTGAACAAGACGCTTTGGTGCTCATTTACAGAGGAATGTCTTTGGTGCTATTTACAGAGGAATGTTTTCTGAAATATCTTCATTAATTCAGAAGAAAATCCAGGTACTATCTGAAAAGAAGGAAGGTCTTACCACTTACAAGAAAACCAGGTGTTACAAAAGACAACTCCGAAAATTCAGTGTCAAAACGGAAAATCAAGTGATACAGCATACACAGTCTTTTCAATGAGAGTGAATCACTATAGCAGGCACACTTCCAAAGTACAGTGGCTACAGGTGGACAGACAGAAGTCTTGTGCACTTAAACCAGCATAAGCTTAATCGACATTGATGCCTGGGAAGTTACTGCTATTTTGAGAAAATGTATGCAACTGCAGGACATCAAGAAAATGCAACTCCCTGCCCTGGATGTTACATGCCACATCTCTGAAGAAAAGAAGGAAGATCTAACAGAAATAATGCAGTACCTGACAAATAATGACAAGATATAGTTTTATAAAAGTACTACAGAATGAATGTTTGGAGTATGAACAAAAAACATATTTGTTTCATTCATTTGTCCTCTTTACTATCTTTTTGGTGGGTACTGAACTATGGCATTTAGAGGTCTTCATCACATTTCCACTTTCAGGAAGTTTTCCTTGAATTCACGTTTTGATGCTAAGAGCCTTTTTTATTTCAAGTCTTCAGTTAACAGCCGTGGACTAGTCAGCATCTCTGTCAGTTACTGCAGAGGACTCCCACTGCAGCTCAGGTGCAGACATCAGTAACAAGACAAACTGTCACAATATGACAGGATTCAATGTTCAACTGTCAATAACTGGCTGCGTACAGAAGTGAATACATGTTATTGCCTAGAATGGTGCAGACAATGCAATTTTTGTTCCATGGAGCAGTGGAAGAATGTTTACAGACAGAGTCACAGTACATAGTGGCTCACTTAGATGGATGTTTGTGGTTCTGGTAAATTCCTGGTGAATAGTATTGTAGTAATTAAGTAGTGATGGTGTGATGGTTTGATCACAGTATGATAATACTCCTGTCTACAAATCAAGCACTAGTACAATGTAAGAATGGATATATAAACTATTTTCTGGAATGGTTTATCCAAAACCTCAACCAAACCTTGATGCACTACAGCTTTGATTGTGTGTGAAATCAATTTTTCACCATCCATCTGGAAGAATGGTAGTAAATTCTTTATGTGCACCACAACATTGCAGGAAGCTTATTCTGTAAATAAAAACTAACAGGCTATTTGTTACATGATTGATATTTGTTGGAATGGGCACCAATGGCTGTGCAGAGTCTTGTGGGCACATAGTGGGGCTTACCAGAATCTTGTGTCATTCATCCTGATATGAGTGTCAGATAATTCACCTGTATTCAAATTCAGATTAGGTGAAGTAATGAATAATTTCAAAGAAGAGGTGCGCAATTAGTAACACTCATTTTGCTGGAATGAATGGAATGCATAAGTACTTACTAAATTCTAATTAGATTTTCTGCAACAAGGGCATTCATAGAAATTTTAAGAACATGTAATTACATGGAAGTAGAGATGACAGACATAAAACTTTAAGAACATAATTTAATTTCCAGTTTTTGATAATTTTCAAAAATCTGTCACTAGGAGAAAGGTAAACACCTGAAACAAGAAAAGGAAACTAAATGTTTCAGCATTGTAAGGAATAAAAAGTTGTTCCATGCCCTGGAGCAACACAAGATATAGGAAACATTTGAAAGTGACAAGTTCTAAACCACATAAAGCAACAGTCATGGAGTTCAACTGCATCCATTATGGATAAAATACATTCAAATGCAATTTTTTTAAATATTCCAGAGTGAGTCATCTTCCAGTGAAATGCACCTGCAAATCATGTCTGTTATTCCTCCTGTTACCAATTTTATCTATTCTCCTGATTTGGGAATTTTTGGAAATTCTGAAATCCTGAGATTCTACTGTATGTTTAAATTTGACTACCACTCCCTGTCCAATTTACTTATGTTTCAGTAAATGGTTAAGAGCATGTTCCTCCTTTGCCACAAATATTTTAATTTATATTTCTAACTTCCTTCTGACTGAAACAATATTATGAAAAGGAAAGTGTGTACTCACCATATAGTGGAAATGCTGAGTTGCAGATGGGCACAACAAAAAGATAGCCTTTTTGTTGTGCCTACCTGTGACTCAGCATCTCTGCTATTTGGTGAATAGCAATGTTCCTTTTATAATATTGTTACATTCCATCCTGGATTTTCCACTGTTTGATCTTTGTCCTTCTGAATTACTCACATATGCCTACAGATACATGGTAAAGTTCTGCCCCACATGGGAAAATCAGGTCCAGTCATTTTCCATGTCATTCGCTCTCTATGGCATCACTACATGGGTATACACAATTTCATAACTGATAAATTCTTCACATTACAGTACATGTTTTTAGACTCCCTCTTTTTGTGCCCTGTTGAAGCAACATCTTCACTCATGGTCTTGAACATTTTATCAGTATGTTTCTGTTTCTATTACTCACATTACTGGGGAACCTAATAAACAAGAGCAGGCTGTTTTTGTAACTGGATTATAAACTCTAAATACAGGAAAACAAAATAAAGGAAATTTACCTACACAGTATTGTTAACTGTAAGAAGTATCTACATCTAGGTACACAAATGAGTGAAGGAAAATAGGAAACAAGTACTAGGTACACAAATGAGTGAAGGAAAACAGGGGGAATGAAGTACTAGGTACAAAAATGGGTGTATTACCAACATATACAGACAAAAAACTATATTTTGTATTAAAAATTTATGAATCTCATACAAACATACATCATTTATAGAAGGTGTTGCTAAGAGTAATAAAAATAAGTCCACTGCAAAAATACAGGGTATTTAAAATTAAATACAAAGTTGTTTATATAAATCTCAGTAAAGAGAAAGAAATACAATTACTGATTTTTTTTACTCAGTATTCACTATTCCTGCAGACTACATACATGGAGTTTGCACATGTACTTCATGTACCTCACACAGCCAGAAGCGTGTATCGTGTGCAAAGGGCAATCTTAACTAGCACCTTTAAAGATGGTACAGGCTTAGAGTGTACAGAAAAGCACCCATGTAACTAATCACAAACCTTATGTATAAAACTTCTGTTTGACAGTATAAAACAAATCATACATTCTATGAATGCAAAAGCAGTGAGTATATTCATATGCAAAAGCTTTTAACTCCGATTCTAGCTTGGAAAATGTCTTTTTACAATTACATGTACGACTGTTTACTCCAGGTGTATAGGGGGAAGGTTATTCCTGCCCTGTCTCCATTTCAACTTGAACAGTGATGTATTATACACTTATCCAAAATATGGCAAATAAAATATGATTGAAAATTTAGTAGTCACTAAACAAAGTGATTGCAATGGAGCATAATCATAAAAAAAATAGAAACAAAGTGCTTAATCAAAAACAAATCTATGAAACATGCAGCATCAAAACAGTGGCAGTAAGTCTTTGACCAGTCTGCTTTTTGCACTATAGGGTAATGTAAACAGAGTTTGACAAGCCACTCCCCATTACTGAACAATTGTGGTTTTTTTAAATTATTTGTTAACTGATTTTGTTTCCACTCAAGTGTTAAACAACATTCAAGACCTGGAGGTAGAGTTTGAGATGCAAGTTCTACAATTTTCCTTTACAGGTGAAACATGATGATAAACTGAAATATGAAGGTACAGTTTCTTAATACCAGTGTTACAATTTCATAGGAAACAAGTATGAGGAATACAAATCTGTGTAGTGGAGGATGCCAAAACAATGTAAAAAGAGTGTAATTCTGAACTATTAAAACTGAACACTAAAATCCAACAAATATAAAGCTACTGGGACATGTTACTAAAGAGTGTGACACTCAAAAACCAGGGCTTAATGCTTGTATTTCTTACATTAAGAAAGAAGAACTGTTACTGCATCTTAATGGAAAACCAAATCATTGATGCATCTGGAAGTAAATTAGATTTAGAATGAGTTAGGGATAGATAATCACTGTTGCACAACATCAACAGCTGATTTCCAAGATCAACAGTGGGATATCATTAAAGGCTTTGGACAATCAAATGTTGCAAGGTAGAACACAGATACAGAAAATTCCATGATAGTTGTACATCAATGCTAAGGTCCTAAAAGAAAAATGACTATCAAGAGCTATTAAAGCCAATGGTGAGACTGATGGGTAAAGCACAAATTAAGAAGAGCAACATGACTATTCAGTGCCAAAATTGGGAAAGCTATCATAAATATGAAGTGATCTATTACCTAAGGCCAGAATTTCATACAAGTAGCAACAAAGGAATGCAAGGAATAGACTAGCATAGACAAAGCAAATTTTCTAGAACAAATTTAGTCAAACTGTGGAATAATTTTTCAAATATATGTCTGGAACATAGCACTGCTTGAAAGTGAAAAGTGAATTGAGAAAACTAGGGACACTTGAAACATAGTGAATATTGGAAATTAAGTGGAGAGATGAATTAAGAAGTTTTAGACACATTTGGTAAAGCAAAAAATGTTAGAAAGATCCACACCAATAAGTGGAAAATTTTGTGAAACATATGCTTAGTAGTCCAGGCTTGACAATTAAACAAAAGAGGGACCAAAATGGCCTGTAGGAGATGCCACAGAATGGTATTCATTCGACAAATTTACAGAGTGTATAAATTACTTCCTGATGAAAGTGTGGCACAAAATTGAAAGAAACTAATGCACAACTTTGAAATTCTAACATTTTATATCAGCTGAGATATTGAACCAACTATCATTTACTGTTTTTTTTTTCATTTTCTAAAACACAGCTACAGGTATTTTTTTTTATTTGCAGGTGACAGCTATAAAAATAAGATGAGTCCAATTACATAATGCTTACTCACATTTCAAATGAAACTTCTAGAAATAATGCCAGGCAAATTTGTCACGTTTGAGGACAAAGGCTGCTGCTAGTGGGCATCATGTTGTGTGAATATTGTGTAACAGTACCCCGGCCAGTTTTGAAATCTGCACAAACCAGTTAATGTCTATCGTTTATTAACTTCATCCTTCTAAGTGATGCATTTCCTATCTATACATTGCAAGTATTATTGTACTTTACATTACCTGTCTTTTAAAGACCCTTTAAATGCCTTCTAGGTCCACTTGTTTGAATTTGACATATTTGATTCATTATATCTGTACGTGAGAGAATTTTTTATAACAATTACACATGAAGATACTCTCAAAAACGTGCTCCCAATAAAATATTCACAAGGAATCCATATGAGTCATGTAATTAAGGGTTTTATGAAAGTTTATGTAATTAGAACCATACTGATGTAAGTAAACAATATGACAAGCATCAAGAAGGTTGCAATGTCACTGTAAACATCATAAATTTTTCTTGAATCACATGGTGGATGACAGAAATTACTGAACAATATTCTGTGGTCTGCAACAGAAATGAATTTTACATATTATACAGTTAATAAATATAAATCTATGGTTCAGGAGAAATGAAAAACCTGCACATCTGTGCTGGAACGATAGAGAAAAGTGAACATTAAAGGCACAATGAGCTATCCATTGGTGGTCCTTTTTTTCACTAAATAATGACTGCTATAAGATGGCAAGGAATACTAAAAGATTTGTGTGAATAGTACTTCCTGTGTACGATAACGCAGCGTGGCCACAGCCTAAGTAAGGATTTTACAGAGTTTTATGATGCAAATGACTTGCCTGCAGAGTATTTTTGAGTTCACACAAAGTATCTGCATGAATTATATAGACAGCTATGTCATGGAAAACTGAACTCTTCAATCAACTGGTGAGATCAATTCTAACTTTAATCAGCAATTTACTGCAATGGTAAACACATCAGAAGTCATGATAGTACAACTTCATTTAAGGTGTCAGAAACACCTGGAACCCTAAATTCCATAAAATCATTTCAAAATTAAAAACCACATTAATTCTGAAATAGGGAGAAACTTATCAAATCAGCATATAAATATTTATGTTATTTGTATGTTGTGCTATGATAAATTACATCTGTAAGATAGGCAAATATTTTAAACAATTACTCTCTTCTAGTAAATAAAACTTCCACAACCAAATTATGAACAAAACCCTTGCATACATTCAACCACAATCTCAGTAGCTGTTTGTTGATACCAGCAGCTGTATAATACAATTTAAAAAAGAAGTTCGTAGTCAACAGTGCATTACTGTGCTCTTTAAAATATTGTACAAATTTTTAATGTTGGCATGTTCCAGTCACAATATTTGTTCTATGTATTCATAACTCCTTTTCATTATTAGTGCTACATGTGGAACATGCAGTACCTTTCTGTTTGACACTTTCTGTCATTTTGTTTGTATTTATAGCATCTCTATTGAAAACTTTTATGCTGTTACACACACCACAGTGCAGGAAGCAAAGGGAACACAGCAGAAATGTATTATCAAAAGTGCATAATTAGACTTCATGATGTATAAATTAGGAATTCATCAAGCAACAGCAAGGGTTAAACAGCAGAGCACTTCATTCCAAAATTTACCCAAAACCAAAACACTTAATAAAACCTCAGGCCAAACTGTGTTACATGAGTGCAGGGAACAGACCACCAAATGAAGTGAGTGACCTAGTGCAAGTGTTCAGGAGTATGGTTGTTGTAGCAGACCTGGAGTTGCTGTGCCTTCTCCAGCTGCCTTGTGCAAACTGCAAGATCCTCGTGGGCACGTTGCAGTTCCACACGCAGCTGTTCACTTGTTGTTTCCCAGTTGCGAGTAAGCTCCTCTTGATGTCTCAGTCTCTCTAGAAGTGCAGACCTGTAAATCAGAGCAAAACCACTAGTACAAAAATAAGAAAGTTATATTAACAAAAGATATAATACACACAATGGAAGTAGGCAGTGTGTCACAAGGCACTATCTCAAAGAGGAGTAGAACACACTTCAAACATTAAGGCAGTCAGAAAAAGATGAATGTATGTAATGAGAGGGAAGGTTCAAACTTATGGACAGAAGGGCAACAACCAAGAAAAATATGTACAGAGAGTTACAAGTGGAAATATGGAGCTAGACAATAGATTATAAAAGATTATAACAGGATAATATATGACCAGAGTATTGAAGGAAACTTGTGATGAAAATTGAGCCTTCTAATGCAGTGTCTGGAGTTATCAGTTTTGTGGAATGTATTTACAAAACACAATGCAACACACCCAGACAGCTGAGCACATTAACATACCACTTCCGCGATTTGGAGAGGCGAACCTGCCCTGGGTCAAATAGTGGATTAATGACATGGGCTGGTGGGTCAGCCAGCTTGGAAGAGGATTTTGGCCCACTTCCCACATCCATCTACATAATTACCACACTGGTACCCATGCCATCCCTCAGATACACACTGCACAAACATTTCAAAGAATATTCTCACACTTGAAGATGTTATTTATTCTATACACAGACAGATGGGTTATACAAATTCTGTTCCAGCTGTATTGTGGTGTCACAAAGGGCGTCAGTCCACCAACTGTCACTAACAAAGCCAAAACCCATTCATATAACAATGTTGATCCTGTAAAGAAATGAGAAAAGGGGAAAAAAGAGGAAAAATAACAAGAAGGAAAAGAAGACTATACAAGACTCAGTGTAGATCTCTGCTACTGTGTTCCAGAGAAACAGGGCATATTGTGCTACCAGTAAACATAGTCTATCAATGTATTTCACTCTTATTGTATGTACAATGTGAGTTTATGTAAATTTGCCTAGTCTCTCAAGTGGGCTATTGCTTGATAAAATAAATGTTATGAACAGTAGGGTCAGAATAGGTAGCAACAGAAGTGCTGGCTGGGCAACTTTGGAACCTATAGTTGGTATAAAAGAAACATTATGTTCAAACACTTAAAAGTTGTCATGCATCAAATAACAAAAGATTGTGTAAATAAGGTGGTCAACAAAAAGATACAACAGGTTAGATATGAAATATGTCTGCTTGTGTCTGTATATGTGTGGATGGATATGTGTGTGTGTGCGAGTGTATACCTGTCCTTTTTTCCCCCTAAGGTAAGTCTTTCCGCTCCCGGGATTGGAATGACTCCTTACCCTCTCCCTTAAAACCCACATCCTTTCGTCTTTCCCTCTCCTTCCCCTCTTTCCTGATGAGGCAACAGTTTGTTGCGAAAGCTTGAATTTTGTGTGTGTGTTTGTGTTTGTTTGTGTATCTATCGACCTGCCAGTGCTTTCGTTCGGTAAGTCACATCATGAGAGAGAGAGAGAGAGAGAGAGAGAGAGAGAGAGAGAGATTAGGTTTTAATGTCCCATCAACATAAGTGTCATTACAGACAAACTTTGAATGTTTCAAGAATGAGTTCCTTTCAAAGGAACCATCCTGGCACTTGCATGGAGTGATTTAGGGAAATCACACAAAACTTAAATCTGGATAGATAAATGGGAATTTCAGCCATACTCCTCCAAAGTGTGAGTCCAGTGCACTAATCACTGTACCACATTGCTTGGAACACATTGTTTCATGTCAATTGCTGCTAGTGCTCATAGTTTAAATACATCTACCTGTAATTTGTCTTTATTATTGTACTTCTCTTGAAGGAATGTAATCTGTGTTTTTTTTTCTTCTCACTGTAATAATTCCTGTACCTCAGAAGTGTAATCTCCAGGAACAATGTGATCAGACAGGAGATTACCAACAGGGTGCAAAAGAGTTCTGAATTCTACCAGCAAATGAGAACCCTCTGGTGGACAACATGACTCCATAAAAAACAAAATCACTGATGTTCAGCAGATACTTTGATACCTAAGGTACCAAAGCACACACCCTAACAAGGAGAGAGTCATTGAGACTCCAGGCATCAGAAATGAAATTTATTAGATCCACTACCAGAAGACCAAGAATGATAAGTTAAGGAATGAGGAGGTGAGGAAGAAAGCTGGAAACAAGACATTCCTTTTAAACTCAATCAGAACATCCACAATGAACATCATTAAGGATGACCATGATGACAGAGAAAGGACAATGGACAACCTTCTCCATGGCAGGTTACACATGAATGGAAGTAAGTGGAAGAGGCTTCTTAACAGTACTATAGGAACTCGAACTGTAAAATGATAATGATAATGATGATGATGATGATGATGACGACGGTAATTTATAACTGTTGGATTCTATATCAGCTGTAACTTATAACATGCTTATCACAGTGCATGTAATAATATGTGGAACGCCTGGATTTTAGCAAGGGCTCCTACAATCGTGTATGCTGTAGCCGTGGCCTCTAGGATTGTATATGCTAGGGCCAGGCTCCCTGACTAATCACCAGTCAGTTGTGTTGGCCACCCTGTCCATCTGTGCCCCTAGGAACCCACTATATGACTGAGTTTCCCCTCTACTTGTTATACACCAGCATAGCTAAGGAAGGTATGTCATTATTGATATCCCTTGAAAAAACAATATGCCAAAAACTAATTCCGTGCACATATCTTTGAATAAATACTCAAATAAGAGTTAAGGCTCATATCACTGTCAACAGCCAATACAATCATTGCAAAACTTTATAACAGTAAAGGGCACTGGTCTGCAGTTCATGTACTTCACTTACTTTGTTTATGTGCCAATGTGGCAAATCACCTACACAGGTAATGTTTGTTATAAAAGCAGAAATACTTGTTGAAAGGTGAAGTCACCAGAGAACTGGTATCATTAATTAATTAATTAATAAGCAAATTATGTACTTGATAACCAATGAGAAACAGAATTTTTGTCTCCTTTCTTTTATTGTATATCTTTTTTATTCTGTTTTTACTGGGTGAGAATATAGCTGATGTCAACAACAAGAAAAGAAGAACCTGCTACTGAGAGAATAATATTGGCTGTTTACCATATAGAAGATCAGATGGAAAGAAGTTTACATGACCTCATTTACACACAAATACAACATATTTTAATGATATAGAAGGAAAAAAAAAAACGTAATGGAAAATTAAACCATTATTGTTTATAGCTGTAAATTACGGCAATTCTCCACAAAAAAAATTGAAGCGATTACAGTAATTTTCATTCATTGATATTTGAATAAGAACACTAAAAATTTCAAATGGGAGAAAGGTCCAAAATACTTTGGAAGTCCTGTTATCTTGCATGCTGGAAGTAACCCAATAATAAGAACATTATCATTTAAATGCAGTAGCTCATTCCACATGTTAAAGTAACAAAGAATTCTGGAAGAAAATACTACATTATCACATGAAGCTGTTTTGGAAAGAAATAAAAAAAACAAGTTTTAACAATAGTGTCTACAGTTCTACTACTGAAGGCATCACAAATAGTATAGTGGTGGATGCCTTATTTCAGTTCAACTTCATCATCCTATCATTTCTGAAAGCTGGATAATCTGAATGCACATACTATGACTTGAATCTGTTTAATATCAGTGGTAACAAGAGAGGCAGTCAGTGTTCTGTGAGCTGTTTCAAGAATATGCTGCACATCACAATGACTTCACAAAATATTTATATTGTGGAACAAATGTTAGGCAGGGATATAATTTTTTCTGAGTTACTTGTGTAGTAAGCATGTGTGTTCGATTCAAATTCTTGTATTTTGTATTCTTCAATTTGGTTTTTCAGATGCACTGTAATAAGAAAATATTTTTATGTTTTAGAGACAGTGGTAATACTATTTCTTGATGGAAAGAAAAGAGACGTGCTGCTTCTTCTTCTTCTTTTTTTTAAAAAAATGTAATGTGGAAAATATACTATATTTACTCAGTTGTCAAGTAACATTTATAAACAATGGATCCTTTATGTTGTTTATCATACTAATAAAACTTCCCACACCATAGATTGATCAGAGAGATTTTTGATCACACTTATCTCAAAAATTGCAGATAAAAACAGCTGAACATTCATTTTCATTAAAAAAATACATTCAGGAAAAAGGAACCGACTAGAACTTTATTTTTCACACAAAACCTAAAACTGAGTAATCTAAGATGATTGAACAGACCAGTCAATTTCAATGAAGACAGTAATTATGAAAATGAATAAGACAATTTTAAAGCTGTAAGACTTATTCAAATATTAATTACTTTTGGAACAATTGCAGTCAAGTCACAGAAAATCCAGCCTTATATAAATTACTTGCTGGTGAAATATGCAATATGCAGGTTGTATGGTTGTGGTCCATGAAACCTTATTGTTCCTCACAGATCATTCAGAGCTACACTGTACAACTTCAGACATGCTCTTGGTTCCACAGGGTCTTGCAGAATTGTTAAGACTTGGCTGAACCTGGAGCACCTCTGAAGACTTCGAATGCAGCTCTAGATAATCTGTCAGCAGCAGGAAGATTTCATGGAGCATGACTATACAATTTGCATGTTTCACCAGCAAGTAAGATAGCTGATTGAGAAATCCTTTATTGTATTTACATAAATTATTTGAAAATTAGTAACCATACAACATCTATCTGATAATACATAAAAACCTTGCTCTAGCATGCACCCACTCAATACTGAACATACCTGTCGCTGGTATCCGTATAACCGGAATCTTTGTCCAGCTGCACAATACGTAACACCTTGAGCAAGCGTGTCAGTAAGTTGTCAGCTTCTACAATCTGATCAACAAGAGCCAAAGCTGGTGCAGAGGGGAGACGATTGTTAGGTCCAGAGCTGTCACCCTCAGATTGCTGTCGTTCCAGAATGGCCTGGGAAAGGTCCTGTAGGGATGGGCTGTTGACTAAGCGACCATTAGCTTCTGAGCTGTGTTGATTGTGTATCTGGACGGAATTCTGTACTGTATTCTCCATATCAGTATCTGTAAAATAGATGTACAATGCAGTCATGTAAAAATGACATAATTCAGTATAGTATCACAAGCAAGGGACTTCTGAGCCTCACCAATATGTTTTGAAGAATGGTAGGTCTCACACACAGAGGATATTTTTTTGCTAAAGAAACATATTCTATCATAACCTGTTGTTTATAAGCTGTATGTATGAGATGTTCATTGAGGCTGTGAGTAAGAATTACAGCTCTACATAAACTACATTTGATTAAATGCATGTCTGCATAAATTTACAACAAATGTCCCTAGCAGTCTGCCCTGAGCCACATGAAAAGTCTGATACCTTGACAACTATGAGCATTGAATCCTGTCGAGCATGGCAGGTTTCTGTTTCAATCTTAAATACACCACTGCATCAACTATTCTCTGGCACAATTAGACTAATGAAAAATATACTCCTGACATTCTCCCTTAGAAAAGAAAACCAAGTGAACACACTGATCATGAAACTGTACTGTGTTCAGCAGAGCATACATAGTTTTACAAGGTTATCATCAACAATTCCATCTCAGATGAGTTAGTTGAGAGACAAGGGGCTAAGAGGAGGGGTGGGGAGAGAGGAGGAGGAGAAGGAGGAATGTCAAATGAAAGAGCAACTGAAACAGCTTTATCAAGAACCTTATAAATGTTCATTGTGAGCACCATTTGTCACACTGCACACGTCAAGACTATAGCCAAGTTCTTCCCAAACATTGATAAGTGTGGCTTTAGTGATTGTAGCAACAGCTGCTTCAATCCGGTTTTTAATTCAGGGAGGTCTGCTGGTAGCGGAGGCACGTACACACAATCCTTGATGAAGCCCCAAAAGAAAAAATCACATGGCATTAGCTCGGGTGAATATGGAGGCCTTGCAAAGCAAGCCCTGTCATTGGGCCCCTTGCGACCTATCCAGCACTTGGGTACAGTGAAGTTCAACCAATCGCATCAACCAACAATGCGCGCTGCACATGCACACTGGTGCCAAACACAACTGTTTGAGTTGCTCTTTCATTTGACGTATCATTTATAACTTTAGATTTAATGTAATAAATATTATAAAGCATTAAAACCTCAATATTCATTTACAAACACCTTGTATTTTGGTGACCAACTGAGCTGTCTTTTTGCGAGTTTGGCTGGAGTTCAGCCAGAAAGTACACACAATAGCAAAACTCATAGCACCCAAACAAGACAACAGGGTAGTTCATCAAAATATTGTGCATAAACTGGATACAACTCGGCATAACACTCAACTGCAAGCTGTTAATCATGCCTACAAAAATATGGTAGATCTTTTTTCACCCCCTTGACTGGTTTCATGCAGCCCACTATGAGTTTTTCCCCTGTACTAACCTCTTCATCTCAGAGGAGCATTTAAACCTTTTGTTGACTGCATTCCAATCGCTGTCCTCCCCTAAAGCTCCTATCCTCTAGAACTCCCTCTAGTACCATAGAGGGATTTTCCCTGATGTCTTAATACACACATCCTATCACCCTGTTCATTCTTCTTGTCAATGTTACGGATGTTCCTTCCTTCACAGATTCTGTGGAGAACCTCCTCATTCCTTATCCTATCAGTCCACCTAATTTTCAACATTCTTTTGCAGTTCACATACTTTGAAACCTATGTTTGATACCTGTAGAATTCTCTTGGTCAGGAATGCCCTCTTTCCCTGTGCTGGTCTGCTTTTTATGTCCTCCTTGCTTCATCTGTCATGAGTTATTTTGCTTCCAAGGTAACAGAATTCCTTTACTTCATCTACTTAATGATCACCTATTTGGATGTTAAGTTCACGGCTTTCTTTATTTTTTCTCATTACTTTTGTCTCTTTCCTGTTTACTCTCAATCCATATTCTCTACCCATGAGACTTCATTCCAGTCAACAGCCCATGTAATAATTCTTCGACGTCGACAGCAAACCTTATGATTGATATCCTTTTCCCCCAGAATTTTAATCCCATTCTTGAACCTATCTTTCAATTCCACCATTGCTTCTTTGAAGTATAGATTGAACATTACTTGCTAAAGACTGCACCCCTGTCTTTAATCTGAGCACTTCGTTCATGGTCTTCCAGTCTTCTTGCTCCCTCTTGGTTCTTCTACAGTGTGACATGGATGAGTGGA
The DNA here is from genome assembly GCF_023898315.1 of Schistocerca nitens. Taxonomy (NCBI): domain Eukaryota; kingdom Metazoa; phylum Arthropoda; class Insecta; order Orthoptera; family Acrididae; genus Schistocerca; species Schistocerca nitens. Next base: position 425,631,862 of record NC_064614.1, on the reverse strand, counting down.
TATGACTGGTCATGAATGTATGTTTATAACCACACCCCCTGATGCACACACCACTTTTATGCCTGCAACGTGATCCACATTGGTTCAGAGCATAATGCGGGTTATGTCAGTATGAGTGGAACAGTGCAAAGTGGACGATGGTACTCACAGTGGAGCAGCAAATGTTCATTGTGGAAAGTTATGTAACAAAGCAGTGGAAATGGTGTGGTCAGTTCTTTGCTGAGAAGTTTAATGGTGTCAAAGTGGCAGCAAAGTGTGCCATGCAACACTTAGTCAGAAAACAGTGTCAGATAGGATATGTTTTTAAAAAAATTCAAAGTGTGCCTGCACACCGGAAAATGTGTCTGCGGTTCATCAGAAAATGCTTCACATCGATCTGATGCCTGTTGCAAGAGACTAGCATATCACATCAATCATGTGGGTGAATACTCCACCTAGACCTGTTCTACAGGCAACTTTTATTTGTCCACCCTGTTCACATTGTATATTTTGTGCCACTTTACATTGCTGGACACTTTTTCTGGGTCGACAAATCCTATGATAGTGTCTTGATTTTTCTTCCTTCTTGCTTCCACTATCAAGCACAAAATCAGAACTGCTTCTTTAGTGCCTTTAAGTTTCCTAAAGCTGAACTGATTGTCATCTAACAGGTCCTCAACTTTCTTTTACATTCTTCTGCATAATATTCTTGCCAGCTGCTTAGATGCATAACTGTTATGCTAATTGTGCAATAGTTCTCCCATTTATCTGCCCATGCTATCTCTGAAATTGTGTGGATATTTTTCCAAAAGTCGGATGTTACATCACCAGTCTCATAGATTCTACACACCAACCTTAATAATTTTTTGGTTAAGACTCCCCCCAATGATTTTAGAAATTCCAGTGGAATTTTATCTATTCCTACTGCCTTATTTGATTTCAGGTCTTCCAGAGATCTTTCAAATTCTGACTCTAGTGCTAGATCCCCTATGACTTCCATATTGACATCAATTTCTTCTTCTGTCACATCATTAGACATGTCCTCCCCCTCACAGAGGTCTTAAATGTACTCTTTCCACCTATCTGCTCTCTCTTTTTCATTTAACAATGGAATCCCCAGTGCACTCTTAAAGTCGCCACCCTTTATTTTCATTTCATTCGAGGTTGTTTTGATTTATCTATATGCCAAGTCAGTTGTCCTGGCTATGATTTCTTTTTTGATTTTTTTTTTCTCCACATCTTTCCTGCAGCCATTTCACCTTGGCTGCACTACACTTACTATTTACTTCATTTCTAAGTGATTTATGTTGCTATATTCCTGTCTTTTCCTGAACATTTCTGTGCTTCCTTCTTTCATCAATCAGTTTAAATATTTCTTCTGTTACCTAAGGTTTCATCGCAGTCACATTCCTTGTACCTGTTTCTGTCTGCCTAATATTTGTAACTGACCTTTTTAGAGATGTTTACGCCTCTTAAACTGTACTGCATACTTTATTACTCCTTATCAGAGCATCAACATTATAATGAATGTGTATAACAGTAGTTTATGCTACCTATTCTGATTGACAAAACTTGCGATCAGACTCATTTTTCAATTTTGTTTTATCCTAAACTGCAAATTTTATTTTTAGAGAGGGAGTCTATGGGATTGGTGAAGTGAATGGAAACATTCATTTAAATTTTGTCTCTTTACCATGTTTTCTGTAACAGTTTGGAAACCCATAACTACCTTTGATTTTAAAAAAGTAAATTATCCTCTAAATTCCATTTTTCAATGTGGCCATAATTAGCATATATTTTGCATTATGTAAGTTTTGCTTACAAAATTTTCTAGTAACATTTTATTTTTCATAAAATTAAGAACTGTTATAATTTTTCACAAAAACCCTTCACAGGGAAAAAAAGTAAAAGGTATTTCTTATTTTAGGAATGTGACATACTTTGTGAATTCAGTGAACACTGTGTGCATTATTTTTATTCTGATGTGTGACTTTTAACTGAAAATGTATCTGAAACGTAACAAAATTTTGTCAGTTTGCGAACAGTGTTTATTAAAAAAAACTTTTAACTAGACTTGTGAAATCCCAGTGTTAGAACATTCTTAGCAAATTTCAAACATGTCTCATCATTCCTCAGTGCTTCAATATTCCACTTCCTTCCAAACTAGTTCATGCAGACAACTCTCTTTAGCTTCAATCTACTCTTCATCACTACTAAACTGTGATCTGAGTCTATATCTGCATCTGGCTATAACTTACAATCCAGTATCTGATTTCAAAATCTCTGACCATGATGTAATCTGGCTGGAATCTTCTAGCATCTCCAGGCCTTTTCCAAGTATACCACCTACTCTTGTGATTCTTGAACAGAGTATTTGCTATTACTAGCTAGCATTTATTGTAGAACTCTATTACCCTACATTCTTTTGACCAGAAATCCTGATGTACTTTCAATTTCACTTCATTGACCCCCACTGTATCTAGATTGAGCCTTTGTAGTTTCCTTTTCAGATTTTCTAGCTTTCCTGCTACATTCAGACTTCTGACATTCCATGCACTGACTCATAAAATGTTAGCCCATCATTGGTTATTCTGGTTATTCAACATTTTTCTCATGGTTACCTCCCCCTTATCAGTCCCCCCCCCCCCATTTTGCCAATAGAGAGACTGTCATGACATATTTTCGATTACAGACCACATGTCCTGTGGATACCCATTGTGTCTCTTTAATGTGTTGGTTTCCATTGTCTTCTGCATCCTCATGCTTTTGACAACTACTCATTCTTCTAACTTTTAGGGGCAGTTTCCCATCACAAGGACAAGAGAGTGCCCTGAACTTCTGTCCACCCCTCTGCCCTCTTTAACAAGGTTGTTGGCAGAATGAGGGTGGCTTCTGACGTCAGAGGTGTTTGGCCACTATTGCTGATTTTTAGTCAAGACTTAAGCAGTGGCTGGTTTTTAACTCCAGACCACAGGTTCTGTCCTGGAGAATCATATGTTACTTTTCATTTTCACTCTATAGCTGTTATTATACAGATTATTAACTCTAGAAAATTTATAACACAAGAAATTATTACAAAATGTAGAAAATAGAGCAAACTTGACAAAAAACTTAGTGTCTCTACTGGTTTTGTTACTTTGTCTCATGAAACAAATAGTGAAGAGGCTAGGGAAAAAATCTTCCTCGTAATGTTTTTGTTCTTTCCTGCCTCAGATGGATTCTCTTGCTCTTGACTGAATACCTGTACATCTCACCTCCATATACTACTTCTCCATTTGTTTTTAAGTGTCGAGAAATACACGTCCCATACACTTGAGATTATGCAGCTTACTCCTTTTTTGTGTTTCTGTCAAGTGTGCCATATTTTCATTGTTTTAGAGTGATTAATCATACTCTATAGCATACTGTTGATTTTGTCTTCTTAAGTTAACATTTTTTAAAATATTTTCTTGCTTTCATTAATTTATTTTGAAATTGATTCTTACCGGTACCGGGCTCAGAACAGACTGATAATCTCTTAGCAATTCCACCACCTGTGGCACTCTTTATAGCTCCAATGACAGCTGCCACAAATGATGATTGTGGCTGAATGGACGGCAGCTCCCCATTTGTAGCTTGTGGTGCATTTGAAGTTGGAGGCTGTGGTGGAGTTTTGCCACGACTGTGTTCAGGGCTTGCCTCTACACTGCTTTCACTTTTGCTGTAAGCCTCATTGTGAAATATTACATCCTGTAGAATAGAATTATCATTATATGTTGGTGTAATATCAGTCACAATTTAAAAAAACCTGTCTTTGCATTTCCATCCATGACATAAAGAAAATGTTATTCAGGTGAAGATAAGAATGCTGATAACCTTGCCACTGTGACCACCAAAATTCACAAACAACAAAAATCAATGCAGGCAGCTTTGCATAAGTAGACAGTGTGCAGTAAAGAGCATGTCAGCTTCTAATGCTACCTTGTGTAGCAAAACTAGTCTGTTTCATTCATTCTTCAACTATGTAGATATCACTGTGTATGCCATGCAAAAAATAACCATCAAGCAACTTTCTTCATGAAATATCTCTGTATAAGATACTTCTCTCCCATTGCCTTAATTCAAGGGGATAAAATTCTTCAAAATAAGTGTATAACTTGAATAGAGCTGAATAGTGCTGCTGGCTTATAATTTTCAAGGCGTTATGAGTAACATAATAGCAAATGTCATACTAAACTATGCATTAATGACACTTTAAAAGTAATGAAATACACTGGCAACAAAATCATGGCTCTATTAACAAAATTTTTAAAATATTCCTTGGTAGAAAAAAAAAGGTGAGAAGCAGACATGGATAACTTGTAAATGTAATCCATTAATTTAGTTGATTTTTTTAGAAATATTTGTAAAATAACCATATGACACTTCTAAAATATCAATTTTGCTTTACAAAAATGAAGACAACTTGCATAGAACACAACACCAACTATACTGTGGATGCTATAATGTGGCAGTCGACTCCAATTGTAAACAGATGAGAACTGAGACCACCCAACGGGAAGGGAGGCTGGGTGGTTGGTAATTTGCACATTCTGTGGATCATAATTGCAACCTCTCATTATGTTATGGAATGTGTCAGTTATTCAATTACAGTATGGTAATATAAGGTTCTGGTGGAATGTAAATAATTTAGAAATAAACTCATCGAATAATAGAGACCTGGAGTAGTTGACAAGGGCTGGCATAGGAGGATGCCAAGTGGGTCCCTATGGCTCTGCTGCATATTTTTTTGTGTATCTTATGGGCTGTCTAGAGAAAACATCCTAGCCACCCAAACCCAGTGTCTGGTTCAGTTTCATTGGTGATATCTACTCAACCCAATGTGCCACCTTCATGAATGGTATCTTCACCTCTCTGATGGCTCCATCCATATTTCTGTCCTCCTTATCAACTCCACTAACAAGCAACAGCAGATGCATTTTGGTAGCCATCATTCTTCCCATACCAAAAAAAATCACTCCCACATAGTCTGGCCACCCATGGACTCCATCTGCAATGATGAGAATTTCCATGCCCAATATGCTGAAGGTCTCATTAAGGCCTTCAAGGACAGGCAATATTCCCAAACCAAGTCTATAGACAGATTTCCTACTCTATATCCTCATATGCCCCTAATCCTGCTGAAGAGAAAGAATTTCAATGCAATTTTGGAGCTTACCTCCAGATCCTTCTCAGAAATGTTGTATGTTGCAACAAGCTGGTCAATGAGAGCTTCCAGACGTGAGCCCAGGCCTAGGAGCTGCACCGCTGCACCCGACACAGCAGCGCCCTGCTGCACCAGCAGCTCCTCACTTCGAGCCCCCAGGCCTCCCAGCCTTGCCTGCAGTGCCATGTTCTCCTGCCTGATATAAAACTTCATTTTATTAAGATTTTTCATTAGTTACAGTATTAACTGCTATAACCCAAATCTGAGAC